>NC_138544.1:55494501-55637001 GCF_964234715.1 Podarcis melisellensis
AGCGCTTCTTCGCGAGGCACATTGCTGAACTGCGGAACTCAGTTCCACAGCGACGGCCACCAACTTGGTTGGCTTCGAAAGAGGTTTGAACAAATTCTTAGAGTGCGAGGGGGGGCTATCAATGGTTGCTGGCCTTGACGACTATGCTTTGCCTCTGGGGAGGGGGCCCTCTCCCTGTCAGTACTTGCGATGTTGCAGATGTTTGCTAGCCGCCCATCCAAAGGAGCTGCATTCTTTCAGTGCTTTGTGAGACGAACACCGTTTCTCCGCTGACAGCATCCAGAATAGCCGTTCTCCCTTGTTCCTTCAAACGAGCCATTAATGTAATTGCGCAATCTGCAGAAAAGGAAACACACACACACGCCCTCTGTATGTGTGTGTACCTTCCTCATCTGGTTTCTCACCAATCCACCCCCTGCTTTTGGCCTACTGGGTTCTTCACGTTCTTTCTAATCAGAAAATAAAAAATCCCTTCAACTACCCATCCCCTCCTCTCACACACCTTACTTGTCCTTCAGGCACACTTGAGGCCAGGGAGACCCCTCCACACCCTCTCCCCTTCTCCCTCGTCCTCCCCACCACCACCAAGAGGCCGTGCGAATACTGAGCCTCGAGGCAGAACGAAAAACAGACCCCCTGTGCCGCTACTTCACATTTCCTATTGAGACTCCATTCCAGCAGAGGGGGAAAGGGATCAGCTGCTATCACCGGCCGACAAATTCCAGTTAGGAGCCAAGGTTTTGTGCGTGTGGTGTGGAGATTATGTGGTTCTAGGAAGTTTGAAGCAAGTTGAAGTGCCTCATTCACACCTGGGAAGGGGGGGGGGGACGTGGGAAAGGGATAGATTGCTCGCCGCAGGTCGGGGAAGAATCATAGAACGGTAGAGTTGGAAGGGACCATGAAGGTTATCTAGATCAGGGGTCGGCAAGGTTTTACCTGCCTGGGCTGGTCAGGTCCCACTGAGATCTCTCCAGAGGCCGGATAGCACACACGATTTCTGGCATCTGGGCATGTGCAGATGTGATTGTATCCTGATTTGCTGGACTCTGACCCTGATCCAGAACTGGCCTTGGCCACGGCTTTTGCTTTTTCCCACACCGCTGTAGTCACCAGAAATATACAGTGGTACCTCGGGTTACATACGCTTCAGGTTACACACTCCACTAAGCCAGAAATAGTGCTTCAGGTTAAGAACTTTGCTTCAGGATGAGAACAGGAATCGTGCGGCAGCAAGAGGAGGCCCCATTAGCTAAAGTGGTGCTTCAGGTTAAGAACAGTTTCAGGTTAAGTACAGACCTCCAGAACAAATTAAGTACTTAACCCAAGGTACCACTGTATCTGCATGAAAATTCATATGCATTTTCTTGCAAGTTTCACTTCATATATGCATGTTGTGTGCAATTTTGCGCAACACGCGATCTCTCCCCGTCATGGGTCTGTTCCAGGGCCATATTTAGGTTTGATGAGGCCCTAAGCTACTGAAGGTAAGGGGGCCCTTTATAGGTCCAGCTGTCTTTTGTCAACAACAAATTCTCACTGATTTTTGTGTTGAATATATGCTATATGGTAATTTATGGACCTAATAGGTATCTCAAGCCATTTGCACATAACAAAATATGTATTTTATCAAAGTAATTGGAGAACTGAAATACAATTTAAAAGAATTATAATTTATGGACCTAATAGGTATCTAAATTAAATTTAAAGATGCCTGCTTCTTGGGAGAAGAGCAATGACAAACCTATCTTGACAGCATCTTAAAAAGCAGAGACATCACCTTGCCCATATAGCTAAAGCTCTGGTTTTCCCAGTAGTGATGTATGGAAGTGAGAGCTGGACCATCAAGAAGGCTGATCGCCGAAGAATGGATGATTTTGAATTATGGTGCTGGAGGAGACTCTTGAGAGTCCCATGGACTGCAAGAAGATCAAGCCTATCCATTCTGAAGGAAATCAGCCCTGAGTGCTCACTGGAAGGACAGATCCTGAAGCTGAGGCTCCAATCCTTTGGCCACCTCATGAGAAGAGAAAACTCCCTGGAAAAGACCCTGATGTTGGGAAAGATGGAGGGCACAAGGAGAAGGGGATGACAGAGGAAGAGATGGTTGGACAGTGTTCTCGAATCAACCAGCATGAGTTTGACCAAACTGTGGGAGGCAGTGGAAGACAGGAGTGTCTGGGGTGCTCTGGTCCATGGGGTCACGAAGAGTCAGACACAACTAAATGACTAGACAACAACAACAGGTATCTAAAGCCATTTGCACATGCAACCAGTCCATGCAGAATGTAGGCACCCTATATATAGAAATGAGCAAACCAGTGATATTTTAGGGAGCAGGCAAGTTGCTTTGGAAAAAGCCAAGTGATATTCAGCAGCTGGAGCTTGTGAGGATGAATTTATGGAGGTGCCATTGTGCCTTTACTCTGATCTACAAATTTAGCCCCTCAGACCCCCAAAGCAGCCGACATTTGAATTTAGGTACGCATTTTTGCTCTACCCTAATATCCTGTAATAAAAGGAATCCACTTAAATGCCTTCAAATGGATGGGTATTTATTTTCCTACTGCAAAATGCTATGCTGCTGCTTTTTGGGTGTGCTAACACACCTGTTTGCTCATTTCAGACACAAACTGCACGACACACATAGCCTCCAATGATGATACCAGGTAGGGCTGTATTTCATAATAGTTATGCTCAGAGTGAAGGTAAAGGGACCCCTGACCATTAGGTTTAGTCATGGCCAACTCTTGGGTTGCGGCGCTCATCTCGCTTTATTGGCTGAGGGAGCCGGCGTACAGCTTCTGGGTCATGTGGCCAGCAGGACTATGCCGCTTCTGGCGAACCAGAGCAGCACACGGAAATGCCATTTACCTTCCTGCCAGAGTGGTACCTATTTATCTACTTGCACTGCTAGGTTGGCAGGAGCAGGGACCGAGCAACGGGAGCTCACCCCGTCGTGAGGATTCGAACTGCCGACCTTCCAATCGGCAAGCCCTAGGCTCTGTGGTTTAACCCACAGTGCCACCCACGTCCCTTATGCTCAGAGTAATCCACTTAAATTCAAGGACACAACTGACAGTGTGGAGTAGTGGTTACAGTGCTGGACTAAAAAGGTGACGGTAAAGGTGAAGGTAAAGGTAAAGGTGATGGCCACCTGGATGGTTAAGTCCAGTCAAAGGCGACTCAGGGGTTGTGGTGCTCATCTCACTTTCAGGCCGAGGGAGCTGGCATTTGTCCACAGACAGTTTTTCAGATCATGTGGGCAGCATGACTAAACTGCTTCTGGCACAACGGGGCACTGCGATGGAAACCAGAGTGCACGGAAACACCGTTTACCTTCCAACTGCAGTGGTACCTATTTATCTACTTGCACTGGTGTGCTTTTGAACTGCTAGGAGCTGGGACAGAGCAACGGGAGCTCACTCCATCATGGGGATTCGAACCGCCGACCTTCTGATCAGCAAGCCCAAGAGGCTCAGTGGTTTAGACCACAGCGCCACCCACATCCCCAGTGTTCGACTAGAACCTGGGAGACCAGCCAAGAAGCTCACAGTGCCTCTCTGCCTAACCTACCTTGCAAGGTTGTTTTGGGGATTAAATGAGGAGAGGGCCGCTTTGAATTCTTTGGGGGGGAGAAAAAGACAGTATATAAATGCAATAAATAAATAAATGTCAGTAGGCCTACTCTGAGTAGGACTTTGCTGGATAAGACCCACACTTTATAATGATAATGGCATCAATGAGTGGGTGGAAAATGTCATACTGCATATCTAATAATAATAATAATAATAATAATAATAATAATAATAATAATAGATTTCCCCGATCTGTGTGCAAATGGAAACAAGCTCCCTTCAAGAGGAGGAAACTCATGGCTTGCTTCCGAGGAGGGGAGGGGAAGCAAGCCCCCAGCAGAACATCTGGAGCGTTTATTTTGAGATGATGTAGCGAGCTTCCCGCAACGTGCTCCCAGACCTGCTTGGGGGTGGGGGTGGGGGGGAGAGAGGACAAACTTGTGGCTTGATGAGAGATCACACCCATTTCCTTTCCGGGCCCTTCCCAAAGCATGTTAGGAAACGAGAGCCAAGACAAATCAAGCTCGCGGGAGCTCACAGACAGACAGCAGCTCTCCGCAATTACGGCTCTCTGGGAAAGGGCGGCTGGGAGACGGCAGCCTCCGACAAGGAGCCACTGCCCTCTGCTGCCAAGTGGAGGAGCCAGGAAGCAGGGAGAGAAGGGCATCACTCTGCAAACCGGACGCCTGGCCCTCTCCTCTCCTGAAGGGTTAGGGCTTCCTAAGAACACAAGAAGAGGACCGCTGGATCAGGCCAATGGTCCAGCTACCCCAGTGGCATAGCAATGTCAGGTGGTACCCAGTGGCGTAGCAAAGTCAGGTGGTACCCGGTGCGGTAAATTTCTTGCCGCCACCACCTCACCACATTGAAATCTAGTTGGACTCCCAAGAGACTGCGATCTACTCACAGTATAAAAATACTGGCTGTGATTTTTCAATATGGTTTTGTAAGTATCCTTTAAACACCTTCCAATCAGAACTCCTATTAGAATAAACAAGTTCCGTTTTAAATACTGAAATACTAAATAAGATGGATAACAATGTGTAATAGAAAAAGAAGCATGAAATTAGGTTAAAGGTGTGTGAAAGAAAGTAATAGAAGTGGAAAGAAATTGCAATTGAGTAGATTGGAAGTCTAACACAAAGGTGGGGTGAGGGGTGGTGGGTAGTGATGGGAAAAGGAATTATCTGCGGGACTGAATGTAGGTATGTTTGTATATATTTAAGGATTGTATGAAATGTATGTTTGTATATTCGCAATATGTGTGTATTTTATAATAAAAAATAATTAAAAAAAAAAAATACTGGCTGGGATCTACCCTTTGTCATTGCCAGGAGTTGTGGAGCTTTTTTTAGGGGAGGGCTGGCTAAAGTTGGAGTTTCTGTTCTTCTCCTTCTCTCCATCCTCCGCTTGCTTGCTCGTAATAATAATAATAATAATAATAATAATAATTTATTTATACCCAACCTCGCCACAGATACATTACAAACAGCGAGAAGGGAGGGAGATGTGTTAAAAAACATCCCACCCATTTCTTTTAAAAAGCCATAGATAGTTCCAGGCCAAAGGCTTGGTTATAGGGGAAAGTGGTTGCCTGCTGCTGCCTCCCTACGGAAAACATTCTGCAAATGGGGGGCCAACATAGAAAAGGCCTGTTGCCATGCTGCCACCTCCAGACTTCTGGACCATGAAGAAGGGCCTCAGGTGACAATGTAGGATTGGTGGCCTACAGGCACTTATCTGGAAGGAAGTCCCATTGAATTATTATTTTATTTTATTTTATTTTATTTTATTATTTTATTTTATTTTATTTTATTTTATTTTATTTTATTATTTTCAGACCTTCCTACCAAAGGAGCCAAGGGCAGTAAAAAAAGTGACAGAACAATAGAAAGAAATCTTTAAAAAATGTTAAAGATAATCCCAACACAGAGGTGGACCAGGAAAGATCTTAATATTGAGTAATATTTATTTACTTAAAATGTATTTATTTATTTTACTCATGGGACCTACCTCAGAGTGGACACACAGGCAGCTGCAGCCAAATTGGACATTCCCAGAGCAATGTGGTGAGTGTGGCAAATGCACTTGTTTTTGGTAGAATTTCTTTTTTTAAAAAAGAAAAGAAAAAGGTAGGTGGAGATCCTGGTTTGGGACTTCAGGGTCTTAGAGTCCACTTGGACTTAGTTCACCACAAACACTGTAAGGGCAATGAGCGTGTGAGGCCCTTTCATGGAAATGTCAGCCCGTGGTTCTGGCAGAGCCAAATTTAGGAAAATAACCAGGGGATAGGACAGGATGCCACCTCATAAAGCATCCTTCCATAAAACACGAAACCTGGAAAGATCTGCTCACCGTTTGGGATGAAAAGACAATGGCGAGCCACAACTGACAGCTCCTTGTTTGAGGAAGAACGTTGGAGCATTGGTAGAGCATCAGCCTTGTGTTGGTAGAGCTTCACTGGCTCCCAGCACGTTTCTGAGCACAATTCAAAGTGTTAGTGTTGATCTTTAAAGCCCTAAACAGCCTCGGCCCAGTAGACCTGAAGGAGCATCTCCACCCCCATTGTTCAGCCTGGACTTTGAGGTCCAGCTCCAAGGGCCTTCTAGTGAGAGAAGTGAGGTTACAGGGGACCAGGCAGAGGGCCTTCTCAGTGGTGGCACCCACCTTTGGAACACCCTCCCATCAGATGTCAAGGAAACAAACAACTCTCTGACTTTTAGAAGACATCAGAAGGCAGCCCTGTTTAGGGAAGTTCTTAAGGTTTGATGCTTTAATATGCTCCGCATATTGAAGGGTAGTCTGATAAAAGATTGGGGGGGGCATGGCCCTGTCTGAAGCCTAGGGAGGTGAGTGCCTAAGCCACACACCCTATCGGTGACCCTGGAGGGGGACTCTTAGTTGATGTGCATCAGCAGGACTCCCCCTACTGGTGGTTAACCCTTCCCGGACTTCAAGTGGACGGGCTGAAGCCGGATAGTCGGTTAGGACCAATGCCTAAGCCAATACCGCTCATCACCTGTAACCAATAAAGTTGTGGCCTTATTTAGCCCATTAACCTTAATAATTGCGTCATGTGTCTTTATTTCCACTGCCACGCAAAGGAATCCTCCATTAGATTTTAACCTTTGCTGGATCCAGAACCCCAGGAATTAGAAGGGTCTCGGGCAACATACAGATGGACACCCCTTAACTCACAACCTAAACAAACAAACAAATAAATAACTGGTTTACTCAACAAGGCAATGCTAAACTTACCAGTCCAGCCCATGGCAATTCCTTAGTTCTTAGGGCTGGACATAAAATACGATGGAAACCGAAACAGAAAAGAATTATGTGGGGAAATGAACCCTTCTCATCAGGCTCCTTCGGAAACCCACAACTTGCTGTCTAGGTAACAGCCATTTCCACAATATTGTCGCTTCGCCTGAAGAACGAAAACGAAAGTTCCGGGGTTGAACGAATATGTTTTTCCACCTGCAAAGGAGCGAACCATTTGAGACAGCGTTCCAGGATGGATCTAGGGAAGGTCGTAAAAAGTTTGCGGTAACCTATATATTTTATGCAGGCGCTTAACACAATATATTTTACAAATGTGCTAATGTTCCATAAATCACTTCACATGTACTTGAGTGTGCTGCAGCGCCGGGCGGCTGCTCACGTAGCCTCACACGTGGGCAAATATGTCCGCAGAGGAGGCTTCCGCTGTTTTCGGAAAACGGTGGAGGGAGGCGGATGGGTTCGTGTTTCCTGTAGCCATCATCTCTGTGGGCGGATGCAAGAGTCGTCCTGACAGATGCCATTGATTAGCCATCAAGTTCAGGATAGCCAGAAATTTGGCGCTACTCAGAGTTTTTACCGCTCTCTTGTAACACTAGAACTCACAGACATCCAGTGAAGTTCAATGTTGGAAGATTCAGGACAGATCCTCGCCGCAGGATCACAATCACCCAGTGCTATACCAGCTGCACTGGCTGCCAGTGGAGTACAGGATCAGGTTTAAGGTGCTGGTTTTAACCTTTAAAGCCCTATACGGCCTAAGACCCACATACCTATGGGATCGCCTCTCCTGGTATGTCCCACGGAGGACCTTATGGTCTTCAAACAAAAACATCTTGGAGATCCCGGGCCACAGGGAGCTTAGGCTGGCCTCAACCAGAGCCAGGGCTTTTTTGGCTGTGGCTCCGATCTGGTGGAACGCTCTGTCCCAAGAGACTAGGGCCCAGCGGGACTTGACATCTTTCTGCAGGGCCTGCAAGACAGAGCTGTTCCACCAGGCCTTTGGCCAAGGCACAGTCTGACCCCCTCTCTCCTTCTGTAATCCTCATAGAACTGTAGCCCAATGGTGGCCATTAATTTGACATTGAATTGATTTTAGAATGAATTGATTTTAGAATGTATTTCAATTAATTGATTGTGATTTTATGTAAACTGTGTTATTTTTACTGTTGTTAGCTGCTCTGAGCCTGGCTTTGGCTGGGGAGGGCGGGATATAAATTATTATTATTATTATTATTATTATTATTATTATTAGCCATTCTTCATGAAGTGCACAGCTAAAAACTATGGAATTTGCTCCCATGGGAGACAGGGATAGATGGTTGCATTGCTGTCTCCAATCATACAGACACAGCATAGGCCTTATGGCTATAGTCCTGTCTTCCATGAATTTGTCTAATTTTTTTTTAAAGCCATCTAGGTCAGCGGCCATCACCTCCTCCTGAGGGAGTTCCACAGTTTAACTATGCACTGCTTGAAGAAGTACTTTATTTTATCTGTCTCAAATCTTCCAATTTTATCAACTTTGGAGACATGATGGTACTTAAACATTTTCATGGTTTTTACTTATTTTATTTTTTAATTGCATTGTTTTGTGTTCCTGCTTTGTTGCTCGGCACCCTGTTTGTGAACCTGCCTAATTCACATTTTCTGAAACGATACAAGAACAAATATGCTGCCATTCTTCAAAACTTGCACTTAATGATAATAATAATGAATTTTATTTATACCCCGCCCTCGTCGGCCAGAGCTTGGCTCAGGGTGGCTAACACCAGTAAAATTGCAATAAAAACATAATGTGGGGGGGACCCAATTTAAAATACAGGTTAAAATACAATTTAAAATGCAGCCTCATTTTAAAAGTAGCCCATAGATCAAGACCATAAGGGGAGGGAAACATAAGGGTCAGACTGAGTCCAAACCAAAGGCCAGGCGGAACAGCTCTGTCTTGCAGGCCCTGCGGAAAGATGTCACGTCTCACAGGGCCCTGGTCTCTTGTGACAGAGTGTTCCACCAAGTCGGGGCCAGTACTGAAAAGGCCCTGGCCCTAGTTGAGACCAATCTAACCACCTTGCAGCTTAGGACCTCCAAAGTGTTGTTATTGTGGACCTTAAGGTCCTCCATGGGGCATACCAGGAGAGGCAGTCCCATAAGTACAAGGGTCCTAGGCCCCACTTCTCTGAATTTTGCAATTCTCCATCCAAGACATTAGTAAAAGAAGGCACGTGCTCAAGTGAGCATCTAATTGCACATACCACTGAAAAACAGCAGACACCATCGTATTATATATGGGGAAGTTGCTTTGCAAAAAAAAGAAGACGGTGTTTTGGGGGGGAAGTTGCATCAAAAGGTGTATATTGGGATATATTCATACAACAGTGCTGTTGAATTTTCATGAGGAGTTTTTAAAAAAATCACAAACTTCAGCTGAAATGTAGAGAACTGGATTCAAGGTGGGGAAAACAAGAAAATGAGACTGAGATATTGGCTCACCTGTCGTGTGAGAGCCCATGCTCTGCATGCAAAAGTTTCAATTCTCAGTATTTCCTGTCTTAAACTATGGAGTACGTGGTTTATTTTATTTATAAAAGTGTATGCATGTGTCCTCTATTGAAAAAACTGCCCCATTCAAGTCTGATTTAAAGGTAAAGGTATCCTAAGGAAGGTTACCTGGAGTGGTCTTGAAGCTGCCCATCAACAGTCAATACCTGTGGAGGAGAAGATTGAGAAGGCCCACACCTCCCCTGGTCCCTGCCTCCCTTGCTATATCAAGAGGCCCTGTAATGACATCTCCAACTCCTCAAAAGATTCCATCAACCGTGTCTCCGAAAAATTTTACGCATCACCTGGGAAGACAGGTGAACTAATGGCAGTGTGCTGGAAGAAGCAAAGATTACCAGTGCTGAAGCAACGATTCTTCAACATCAACTTCATTGGACTGGTCATGTTGTGCAGATGCCTGATTATCATCTTCTAAAGCAACTACTCTATTCTGAACTTAAAAATGGAAAGTGTAATGCTGGTGATCAATAAAAGAGTTTTAAAGATTGTCTCAAGGCAAATCTTTAAAAATGTATAAACACTAACAATTGGGAAACACTGGCCTGCAAGCACTCCAGTTGGAGAACAACCTTTACCAAAGGTGTCATGGACTTTGGAGATGCTCAAACTCAGGACGCAAGGAAGAAAGGTGCTAAGAGGAAGGTACACTTGGCAAATCCACACCGTGATCAACTCCCACCCGGAAACCAATGTCCCCACTGTGGAAGAACGTGTGGATCCAGAATTGGCCTCCACAGTCACTTACGGACTCACTGTTAAAACCGTGTTTATGGAAGACAATCTTACTCTGCTACGAGTGATTGCCAAAGAAGAATGAAGACCTCTATTGAAATTGTAGCAAAGAGTTCTTAATTGGTTGCCGTGCATATAAATTGGTGGCTCAAATTGGTATCCTCATTTTTGGAGATCCATTTCCCCTTCGAAATGGCAAGGCATTCGGCTGATTAACTAACTAAATAACCAACCAACCAGCATCATATGAAAAGCCAAGTCTGAAATGTCAGGTTCTTCCTTCTGCGTGTTTAGACTCAAGTTGTGGAATTCTGGCTGGGAGGGTATGAGATCTCTAAACTGCCACTTGCTTTCTTGATGACGCCATGGATGATGTGCCATGAGTCACACTTCCTCATGGCTGGGCCGGGCTGGGATGAGAACCTGGAATACTTTATTTAAAAAAATCAAAATAAAGATATAACACTCTTCTATGGCCGCATGCTTGCCAGTAGTGTGGTTAACTTCCACACCTCCTAAGTGGCTTCAGAGACGTCACAGACTTTTATTTGCTTTGCAGGAGATGAATGTCCTAGGCCATTGTGTGATGGCCTGGGACTCGGACTCGAACTCGAAACCAGAGGAGTCTCATTCCGCACCAGATCCTTTGCCTCAG
This sequence comes from Podarcis melisellensis, assembly GCF_964234715.1. NCBI lineage: Eukaryota > Metazoa > Chordata > Lepidosauria > Squamata > Lacertidae > Podarcis > Podarcis melisellensis. The sequence continues at coordinate 55,505,305 of NC_138544.1, forward strand.
GCGGCAGCTGAACCAAGTCTGGGGCCTGATTCTGAAGAGCCCCAGTCTACACAGGTTCCCCTGCAACAAACACCAGCTGGGCCGAATCAGGGGCCTGAGCTTGCCCTGGCTCCAGATGCGGGGATTCCCTTGTTGCCTTCAGCTGGGCCATCACTTACAGCTGCTCCACTACCAGTCAGGGGAGGCTGAGGCGGCCCCTGGGTCTAGTAACCCACCAATGTCTCCCGAGCTGCAAAGACTGGGGTCTGAGAGAAGGAGAGACCTGAGTACTCGCAGGAGGAGTGCTCGCCTTCGGGCGAGACAGAGGTGAGTTGCCGGGGGATCAGGACTGGCCGTTACCCTGACGAAGATAAAAGGCTGTCAGTTCCCACCCCAGGTTGCAGGAGCAACGTTGCTGTTTCCTAGAACCTGCCTGAGACCCTGTACCTGTCCTTGCCTGGTTTCCTGGCTCATGTCCTGCCTTGGCCCTGTCAGACTGACTCCTCATGGAATCCTTGGATTTGGGACTGGACCTGGATCGCATTGCTCGAGTTACCCCCGGGCCCAGCACACATTGCTTCATTGGTCAATGTGGTGGTCTGGAGGATAGTTAGTGCAGGTGTAGGGGGCTTCAGGCCTGGGGTAACTGCAGCCCACCAAGCTTCTCTTTCTGGCCCATGCTTCTCTCCCAAGCCACACCCCACAGAGACCATGCTCCATGACCACCTCAAATGCTGTTGCTTGGATTGTTTCCCTGAACAATGATGGTGTCATTTAAGAGCCTGTTGGATCAGGCCAAGGGCCGATCTAGTCCATCATCCTGTTCTCACAGGGACCAACCAGATGCCCATTATGGGAAACCCACAAGCAGGATTTGAGCATGAGAGCTCTAGAGGAGGGAGAAAGGTTGTTTTCTGCTGCTCCAGAGAAGCGGACTCGGAGCAATGGATCCAAACTACAAGAAAGAAGATTCCACCTAAATCATTAGGAAGAGCTTCCTGACAGTAAGAGCTGTTCGACAGTGGAATTTGCTGCCAAGGAGTGTGGTGGAGTCTCCTTCTTTGGAGGTCTTTAAGCAGAGGCTTGACAACCATATGTCAGGAGTGCTCTGATGGTGTTTCCTGCTTGGCAGGGGGTTGGACTCGATGGCCCTTGTGGTCTCTTCCAACTCTATGATTCTATGATTCTCTCCCATCCTGCGGTTTCTTGCAACAGGTCTTCAGAAGCATCTCTGAACCTAGCCATCATGGCTGGTAGCCATCAATAGCCCTCTCATCCATGAATTTGTCTAATCCTCTTTTAAAGCCACCCAAGAAAGTTTTAAAGAAAACTTATTGTCTGGATGAAGGGAAGTGTGTCTGTGTGTGTGTGTGTGTGTGTGTGTGTGTGTGTGTGTGTGTGTGTATTAGCTTCTGGGTTTTGTTTTTTTAGTATGGCTGGAATGTAGTCCACTGTGCAAAGGTCAGAGTTACATCCATTGCTCCTCCCACTTTTGCCTTGAGCCCCACCCACCATTGGACAAGGGCCCCAGAAGGTTGAACATGAGAGAATGTGGCCCTTGGGTTCAAAAATGCCCCCCACCCATTGCTTAAGGCTTTCAGCTGCTCACACTTGCAGTCAAAATGCTTCCTGTTGCACTAACAGCAGATGGCCCAATGGACTGCACTCATCATGCCAACGTTGAGATCATCTGCTGTGCTCTATTTATTTAATTAATTTATTTCATAAAATTTATGCACCACTTGAATGGTTTAAAAAAACAAACAAACCTCAAAACAGTTTACAATGAGAATAAAACAATAAAATCATCTGTAAAAGCAACTCTTTAAAACACTCAAAAAAAAAAAAACCCCACAACCCAGCAATAAAGCGAAAACAGATCAAAACATGCACCGTTCTACACATTTGGAAGGCTGGTCTATACAAAAATGTTTTTAGCAGGCACCGAAGTGCCTGGTGTCAATAGTCAGGGAGTTCCACAGGATAGGTCGTAAGACTCTTCTTTTCCTTCTCTGTTTCTCCTTCCTCTCCAACACCTGACCTACAAACCTCATCTTATTCCTAAGCTCATCCCCCCAGCACACAAACACACACCCCTCGCCAGCTCTGAGTCAGCTTGCGAACACCTGAAATTAGTCAAATGTTGTGGTTGGTGTTGGCTAGGCTCGTTTCCTCTTCTAGGATATGGAGCAATTGATTACCTCATTACAGAGCCGAAACATCCTCTTTTGCCGGACAAGAAAGCCTTTCACAATTTGCCCAGAGGTAAGAAATGTTTGCTGGGCTGGGCCAACTCCGGCTTGCCATTCCCCTCTCGTGCCAACATTTCTTTCGATGTTCTGATAAGGGAGCAAGGAAGCACTCACTGGAAAGTGTGACATGGCCCTGCTCCACACCTCCATTACAGAATCAACTTCCGCGCACCATCTCCACATCCCTGGATGGAACAAACATTGGATTTATAAGGTATGGGCTGAGTTTTAGGCTAATGCAAGAAGATGAACAGATATCCCTAGCACAAGAAGAGTCTGCGAGAACTGGCCAATGGCCCTTCTGGTCTAGAATAATAATAATAATAATAATAATAATAATAATAATAATAATAATAATAATTTATACCCCACTCATCTGGCTAGGTTTCTCCCACCACTCTGGGCGGCTTCCAACGGAATATTAAAATACAATAACCTATTAAACATTAAAAGCTTCCCTAAACAGGGCTGCCTTCAGATGTCTTCTAAAAATCTGGTAGTTGTTTTTCTCTTTGACAACTGGTGGGAGGGTGTTCCATAGGGTGGGTGCCACTACCGAGAAGGCCCTCTGCCTGGTTCCCTGTAACTTGGCTTCTCACAGCGAGGGAACCACCAAAAGGCCCTCGGTGCTGGACTTCAGTGTCCGGTCAGAACGATGGGGGTGGAGACACTCCTTCACGTATACTGGGCCGAGGCTGTTTAGGGCTTTAAAGGTCATCACCAACACTTTGAATTGTGCTCAGAAACGTACTGGGAGCCAGTGTAGGTCTTTCACAACAGGTGTTATGTTGTATCGGTGGCCACTCCCAGTTACCAGTCTAGCTGCCGCATTCTGGATTAGTTGCAGTTTCTGGGTCACCTTCAAAGGTAGCCCCACATAGAGCGCATTGCAGTAGTCCATGCAGGAGATAACTAGAGCATGCACCACTCTGGCGAGAAAGTCTGCAGGCAGATAGGGTCTCAGCCTGTGTACCAGATGGAGATGATAAACAGCTGCCCTGGACACAGAATTGACCTGTGCCTCCATGGACAGCTGTGTGTCCAGAATGACTCCCAGGCTGGACCACTGGTATGAAATTTACGGCATGTAATGCCTTAAGAGAGAATATTATGAAAATGATTTATAGGTGGTACATGATGCCAGTCAAGCTTGCAAAAAAATTACCACTTGCCTGATAATAAATGTTGGAAATGTAAAGAAAATGAAGGTACATTTTTTCACCTTTGGTGGGCGTGCCCAAGGATTAAGGCTTTCTGGGAAATTATATATAATGAAATGAAAAAGGTATTTAAATATACCTTCTTGAAGAAACCAGAGGCCTTTCTCCTGGGCATGGTCGGCCAATTGGTGCCAAAGAAGGACAGAACATTCTTTATGTATGCTACAACAGCAGCAAGAATTCTCATCGCAAAGTATTGGAAGACACAAGATCTACCCACCTTGGAAGAATGGCAGATGAAGGTGATAGACTATATGGGATTGGCAGAAATGACTGGCAGAATCCGAGACCAGGGGAGAGAGACAGCGGAAGAAGAATGGAAGAAATTCAAGGACTATCTTAGGAAACATTGCAAAATTAATAAATGCTAGAATGACGTTTGGTTTAGAATTTATGTGGTTTCCAGCTGTAATGGATAAGTAGAAAGAAATGAAAGGTCAAAAACTAAGCGAGAATTAAGAGAAAGGATTTGCTGAATTAATAAATTAGAAATTGGAATACAGAAAGAGGAGGTATGAGGAAGTCGGGGAAGTAAGTTATAAGAAAATAAGGGATTGAAGGTATACTTGTTTTTATTTTTGTATGTTCGTTTTGTCTGTTTTGTTATGTTTTTGTATAACTTATAAAACTTTAATAAAATTTTTATAAATAAATAATAATAAAAAAGAATGACTCCCAGGCTGCGCACCTGGTCCTTCAGGGGCACAATTACCCCATTCAGGACCAGGGAGTCCTCTACATCTGCCTGCCTCCTGTCCCCCCAAAACAGTACTTCTGTCTTGTCAGGATTCAACCTCAATCTGTTAGCCGCCATCCATCCTCCAACCGCCTCCAGACACTCACACAGGACCTTCACTGCCTTCACTGGTTCTGATTTGAAAAAGAGATAGAGCTGGGTATCATCCGCATTTTTATGAGCACCCAGCCCAAACCCCCTGATGATCTCTCCCAGCGGCTGCATGTAGCTGTTGAAATGCATGGGGAAGAGGACGGAGCCCTGAGGCACCCCACAAGTGAGAGCCCAGGGGTCTGAACACACATTCCCCCCCCCCACTTTCTGAACATGGCCCAGGAGGAAAGAGCAGAACCACTGTATAACAGTGCCCCCAGCTCCCTGCCCCTCTAGATGGTCCAGAAGGATGTTATGGTCAATGGTGCCAAAAGCCGCTGAGAGATCCAGCAGAACTAGGAAACATCTCTCACCTTTGTCCCTATCCCACCAGAGATAATCAGTCATACTCTTCTCACAATTGCCAACCTGTGGGAAACCAACAGGCAGGATCCGAGCGCAAGAGCCCTCTCCCTTCTGTAATTCCCAGCAACTGATATTCGGAAACATTGCCACTTGTATTCATGGAGGTGGAACATAGCCAGTAAGTCCAGCTGAACATCCAGTTCAGGTGAGCTTGAGGCTCAAAGGGGAGGTCCAGCAGTTTCCTGCCATCAGTTCAAGGCACCCAGAGGCCCTGCAGGACCTTGGAGAGCTCCCAGGGCCCTGCTGATCTGGCTTTTGGAACTGCCGTCCTTGCAAGCACCTAGCTCCAACTGCTGTCTTATATGCATTGCCTGGACCTATAGCGAAGCAAACACCGCCTCCTCAGAGGGGCTGGCTGAGTGCTAAAGGACCATCTCGTTATCCCACAGCTTTTGGCTGGGGAGACTGGTCCCATAGAGGCTTCCAACTCTGAATCGGAGGAGGGCAGCAAGACTGTGTCCACCAGTTGGGAGGGTCCTGCAGAGGGCCCTTCTTCTTCCTCCCTTGTGGCTGCTCTCCAGTGTGTACAATAATGTACATACTGAGGGAAAGCGTGCATAGAAATGCATATATTAGTGAAAATAACTACTAGTGCTACTACTACTACTACTACTACTACTAGTACAGTCATACCTCAAGTTGAAGTATAGCAAGGTATAGCAAGAGAAGATCAGAAAATATTCCTTTTTGCCACAGGAGCGGCAAGGATCCTAATTGCTAAAAACTGGAAAAAAGAAACTGTGCCAACGAAAAAGGAATGGCAAGACAAACTGTGAGAGTATATTGAACTGGCTAGATTAAGAGAGACAATTAGAGATCACACTAGAGTTTCAAAAAGCATGGGGAAAATGCGGAGAATACTTCACAAAACAGTGCCCTAAAATACATACCTGGACTTGTTTCGATTAATGTCTGCAGGAGACTTTGTGGATATTTAAGTTGTAATTAGAAAAACCTTAATAATGATTCCTAAAGGAAGCAGTTTATAAGAAGTAAATAAAAAGGCCAGATACAGGATAAAGGAAGTCTTTTATTTGGTTGTTTGTATTGTTGTATGTTATGCTCATTGTATGTGATGTTCACGGTTAATGAGGGTGGATTTGTGTATTGGGGGGATTTATGTTATGTTGTAAATAAAAATCCAATAAAATTTAAAAAATTACCACTGCTGATGCATGGAGTGCTGGTGACATCCTGACTCAAGATATTGGTCTTTGTCAGGCTGATGCTAAGGCTGAACTCCCTGCAGTCTTGGGCAAAACAGTTGATGAATCTTTGCAGAGCTTCTTCAGAGTGTACAATCAAGGCTGCATCATCTGCAAACAGCATCTCTCAGAAAAGGACCTGTCACACTCATATCTAGGTGGGAAGACATGCCAAATTGAGCATAACCCCATCGCTTCTTGAACGAAAGTACAAACCATCTTCAGTCAAGCTGAAGACCTATGAGAGCAAATCTTTTACACATCTGTTGTTTTAATTCTGCTACTGTTTAATTTCTTTTTAATGATTATATTGTCTATGTTTTCAGCTTTTACTATTCGATCTGCGTTTCTGTATTTCTGTGTGTAAGCTGCATTGAGACTCAGTCTGGGGAAAATTTGGATATATAGTGGTACCTTGGGTTACAGACGCTTCAGGTTACAGACGCTTCAGGTTACGGACTCCGCTAACCCAGAATTAGTACCTTGGGTTAAGAACTTTGCTTCAGGATGAGAACAGAAATTGCGCGGCAGCGGCAGCAGGAGGCCCTATTAGCTAAAGTGGTACCTCAGGTTAAGAACAGTTTCAGGTTAAGAACGGACCTCCAGAACGAATTAAGTTCTTAACCCGAGGTACCACTGTAAATACGTATCCTGATTCTGCAAATGCTTTTCATATTTCAGCTAGCTCTGGCTGGTCACAGGCACCGTAGCCATGTCTAAAAGCTACTCCCCTCAAAATAAAATAAATAAAATTCTCAGGGACATCTCCATCCAAAATGTGTATGTTGGAGAGCGTTTCGTGTTTTCCCTTTGAAGAAGGAAGCTATAGGAACGAGAAGTGCTCCAGTCACGGAGATTCCCTGTCATTCCTGTCGAAGAACATGTCATCTTTCCCTGTTGACAACCTGATATTCAACTCTCATCCGGTGAACCGTACATTTCCATCCCTGGAAGGTGGAAAGGTTGACCTCTTTCCTTTTCAACAGCAGCTGCCACCTAGAAATCTCTCAAACATGCAGCACGGTCTCCAAGCGCAAGGAGAAGGACAGTCAGTCTTTCTGTTTGATTTGTTTTCCTTTCATTTCTCAAACAGGGATTTGCATCCTCAGTTCCCTGCCTGGTGTCCTGGGCACTTGCCACTCCAGCCAAAGCTCTAGCCAAAGCGAATCGTTCCACGCAAACTCTGTTGATCCTAGTTTGGATGCAATTCAAGCACAAGCTTGCTGATTTAAAAATAAAATAAAGCAGATTTTGGTGGATGAACCAGGGGTAACATCCTAGGATTTCAGTTACTTTGACAAGGTATGTAAAAATAAAAATAGGATGCTGTATGTACATAATTGGTACCAAGTGTAAAGAATAGGGCAGTGCTACATTCTTTATTTCCTGAAGAACAGTCTTCCATAGAAGGGAAATGGGGTAAATTTCATAGGATCACAGAAACATAGAATTGTAGACTTGGAATAATAATAATAACTAACTCCATACCCTCCAACATTTCTCCAGTGATGATGATGGTGATGGTGATGATGATGATGACGACAACAACAACAACTACCTTGCGCATCTGCCGGGCCTCCCCAGCCACTCTGGGCAGCTCCCAACAGAATATTAAAACACGATAAACCATCAAACATTAAGATATCTCCTAAAAGACAGAAAGTTGTTTATTTCCTTGACATCTGATGGGAGGGCGTTCCACAGGACGGGCACCACCACCGAGAAGGCCCTCTGCCTGGTTTCCTGTAACCTCACTTCTCATAGGGAGGGAACCGCCAGAAGGCCCTCGGAGCTGGACCTCAGTGTCCGGGCTGAACGGTGGGGGTGGAGATGCTCCTTCAGGTATACTGGGCCGAGGCCGTTTAGGGCTTTAAAGCTCAGCACCAACACTTTGAATTGTGCTTGGAAATGTACTGGGAGCCAATGAAGTTCCTTTAGGACTGGTGTTATATGTTCTCGGTGGCAACTCAAAGGGTCATCAAGTCCAACACCAAGTCCTGCAATGCAGGAATCACAGCCCAGCATACTGATATTATTATGCTATTATTAAACATTTATTTAGCCTCGGTTCAGTGTTTCTCAAACTTGGGTCCCCAGTTGCTGTTGGACTACAATTCCTATCATCCATAACTAGTAGGACTAGTAGTTGAGGATGGCAGGAGTTATAGTCCAACAACAGCTGAAGAACAAAATTTGAGAAACACTGTCTAGATGTCATAAAAAGCAGGGTTATGCGTAACCTTCTGGGGTCCCTTTACCTTTTAAAATATGCTTTACACAGCCTCTAATCTGTCCTTCTGTTGAGAAGAGTTCTTATCTCTGCTGGCTTGCGTGCTCAGCTTCTGAAGTCTTCAGAAGCTTGGGTCGCAGATACATGCTGGCCCAAGGACCGGAGTTCGCCCGGCTGCCGGCCAGTGGGCTGGAGCCAGCTGGGGACCTGTCAATTGGCCCTGTTCTCTTGGACGCATCCCAACAGCCTTCAGAACCCAACAGAGAGACCTACTAAACATTTATTCAGTAGTGATCCAGACTGGGTTAGCCAACGGAGTGTCCTCCAGATCTTCAGACTCCAACTCTCACCATCCCTAAGCTTCTTCTTCTTTGGTGATCACTCGTAGCCGAGTATGATTGTCTTCCATAAACACAGTTTTAATAATGAGTCCGTAAGTGACTCTGGAGGCCAATTCTGGATCCGCACATCCTTCCACAGTGGGGACATTGGTTTCCCAATAATCCCTAAGCAGCACATCTGTTTTAAGAACATATGAGCAGCCTGCAGGATCAGACCAATGGCCCATCTAGTCCAGTCACCGTGGCCAATCAGATGCCTGTAGGGAACCAGAAAGCAGGATTCGAATGCAAGAGCACTCTCCCCTTCTGTTGTTTCCAGAAACTGGTACACAGAAGCATCACTGTCTCTGACTGTGGACAAAGAACAGAGCCGTCCTGGCTAGTAGTCATTGGCAGCCTTCTCCTCCTCCATGAATTTGTCAAATCCTCTTTTAAAACCATCCAAGTTACTGGCCATCACTACCTCCCAGGGGAGCAAATTCCAAAGTTCAGCTATGCTCTATGTGACTACTGTATTTTTCGTTCTCTAAGACGCACCCCACCATAAGACGCACCTAGTTTTAGAGGAAGAGAACAAGAGAAAAAAATATTCTCTCCCTCTCTGCACAGCACCTCTCCAGCAAAGCGGGAGTAGAAACGGAAGGGGCTCTGTTTCTCCTCCTGTTTTGCTGAAGGGGCGCTGTGCAGCTTTTCCTCTCTGCGCAGCATCTCTCCAGCGAAGCGAAGTCAGAAGAGGAAGAGGGATGACTGTGGACCGATCCCTCTCACTCTCCTGGCTTCAGCGAAAGCAATGGAAAGCCTCCAGAACACATTGGGAGGAGCACTCCCGCTGCGCTCCAGAGGCTTTGTGTGGCTATCCCTGAAGCCAGGAGAGCGAGAGGGATCAGTGCACACCGATCCCTCTCGCTCTCCTGGCTTCAGGGATAGCTGCGCAGCCTGCATTCACTCCATAAGATGCATTTCCCCTTACTTTTTAGGAGGGGAACAGTGCGTCTTATACAGCGAAAAACACGGTAAGTATTTTCTTTCGTCTGTATGTACAGCTCGTACAGAATGTGGAAACGATGCAGTTGTTTCCCAAAGAGTTGCCTCTCCAAAGAGAGGACAGCCAGCCAACAGAATCCCCACCCACTACTTTCAGCTTGCTAAATTGGCAGCTCCTCCTTCCGCCTTCCTTCCACTTGTCAAGACGACCTTTGTCCTTCATCTCTCACAATCCCCACCCCAACATTTCTCCAATGAAAATAGGGGTGTCCCTGTATGTATTTACATACCTGGACTTGTTTCGATGAATGTCTGCAGGAGACTTTGTGGATATTTAAGCTATAATTAGAAAAATCTTAATAATTATTCCTAAAGGAAACAGTTTATAAGAAGGAAATAAGGAGGCCAGATACAGGATAAAGGAAGTCTTTTATTTGGTTGTTTGCATTGTTGTATGTTATGCTCATTGTATGTGATGTTCGTGTTTAATGAGGGTGGATTTGGGTATTGGTGGGGGTGTTACGTTATGTTGTAAATAAAATTCCAATAAAAAATTAAAAAGAAGTCTTCTTCTTCTTCTTCTTCTTCCTAAGATGATGATGATGTTGGCTTCCAACATACATAAAAACATAATAAAACATTAAACTTTAGAAAACTTCCCTGTACAGGGCTGCCTTCAGATGTCTTCTAAAGGTTGTATAGTAAGCCAACTCCTTGGCTTGTGGAGGGTCACATAACGTCATACCCTCCAGCATTTCTGCGATGAAAATAGGGACATCCTAAGGAAAAGCGGGACATTCCACGATCAAATCAGAAACCGGGATGGCTTCTGTAAATCCTGGACTGTCCCTGGAATATAGGGGCCATTGGAGGGTCTGCTCTCAAAGAGGGCTAAGCAGAGAACATGCATTTTGGCCTGGCCGGTGTCTCACCAAACTCCCATGTCTCGGTTCCTCTCCAGGCAAAAGTACACAACCCTCTGGATAGTTTTGCGATCAGCCTCCCCAGATTGTCAGAGTTTGACCAGGACACTTTGTATTTGGCCCTGGTCTCTCCGCTCGCCGCGTAGCCTGCAGGCCAAAGGCTACTGTCAGGATTCGGGCCTCCATGGTTCGTGGAAGACCGGCCCCTGTTTGGCAAGCCCACTCACAGCCTGCTAGTAGCCAGCTCCTCCGGGGAGATTGATTGATGGAGTTCTGAAGGGGAAAGTCTGTACTCCACTGACATACAGTATAAGAGAGCTTTGGCAAGGCAGCAGATGGAAAAGCAGTCTTGGCACCGGCCTTGGCAAAAGCCCGTCACGCTCTGTCAGGAGCAGCTCCAGCCTCAGGCGTGGAAAGGATGTGCTTGAAATTGTATCCCCGCTTCTCAGAGCCGGAGTAAAGGGAGAGCGCAGCAGACAACAGCTCAGGGGCGAGTTGGGAAGGCTAGGGAGACTGACAGGCTTGAGCGGAAAGCTTTGGCTTCTAGGACTTGGGCCTATGGCAGGGGCGGGGAGCTTCAGGCCTGGGGGCTGAGCACAGCCCACCACCAAGCCTTTCTCATTGGCTCCTGGGACCCTCCACAGGCCACACCCCTTTCATAGACAAACCTCTGTTGTTGTTTAGTCGTTTAGTCGTGTCTGACTCTTCGTGACCCCCTGGACCAGAGCACGCCAGGCACTCCTGTCTTCCACTGCCTCCCCCAGTTTGGTCAAACTCATGCTGGTAGCTTCGAGAACACTGTCCAACCATCTCCTCCTCTGTCGTCCCCTTCTCCTTGTGCCCTCTATCTTTCCCAACATCAGGGGCTTTTCCAGGGAGTCTTCTCTTCTCATGAGGTGGCCAAAGGATTGGAGCCTCAGCTTCAGGATCTGTCCTTCCAGTGAGCACTCAGGGCTGATTTCCTTCCGAATGGATACGTTTGATCTTCTTGCAGTCCATGGGACTCTCAAGAGTCTCCTCCAGCACCAGAATTCAAAAGCATCAATTCTTTGGCGATCAGCCTTCTTTATGGTCCAGCTCTCACTTCCATATATCACTGCTAGGAAAACCATAGCTTTAACTCTACGGACCATTGTTGGCAAGGTGGTGTCTCTGCTTTTTAAGATGCTGTCTAGGTTTGTCATTTCTTTTGTGAGTGCCTTTCCCTAGACGGAGTGTGTCTGGCAGGAGCGAGCCAGCAGTCAATCACACAAAGGAAGTTGGAGTGAGCTCTTTATTAGCAAAAACAGGATCAGCACAGGAGTGTCAGGCCTAATGAGCACAGCAACCCATCTCCGGTTGGTCCTGCCCCTATGAAACAGTTGCAGGGACTGAAAGTCCCATCTCCCCTCAGCGGTCTTAAGTCCCCTCATCTCCAGGGCTTTTCCCAAGCAATCGGAGACTGGGCCTGTGGGAAGCTAACTTCTCCTCTGCCCTTTTCACAACTCTTCTGGTTCTGCAAGGGGAAGATGAGCTGGTTGAAGCAGGAGAGGGAGACACCCGTGATTCCTCACCAGCTGGACTCCTCTCTGCCTCTTGGCCTCCTTCTCTCCTGCTTCAGCTTCTCCCTCTGATTCCAGACTTCTCTCTGCCACAGACTCTCCCTGCTCACTAAGCCCTGTTACTGTTGGGATCCTGCCTGCTTGCAGCCGACTGCTTCTGGACAGTCTGCGTATGCTCTGCAATATTCAACAGGTTATTGTTGAGATCCTTCAACAGTTATGTCTTCAGTGCCTGACACCTCCTCTTTCCAGTCTTCTCCCAATACACTTCCTGGGCTCTGAGCCTTCTTCCTGGGAGGTTCCCTGGTTGGTTCCTTCCACCATTCCTCTGTATTCAATCAGTCGGTGACAGTGTTCTTAAACTCCAATAATGCCTCTGGAGGACAGAGAGGGGTGGATAATTGCATGTAGAGGCTGGCCTACTCTACAAAGGTAATGTTTGCATTCATTGATCTGCCCACTTTTGCTTTTGAACCTGCCTGCCACTGGCATGCACCCCCAAGAAAGATGCCCAGCAGGAAATGTGACCTTTGCGATGGGAAAAAAAGCATCCCCACCCCCCAGTTTATGGGGGACTCTGGGTGGAAGGCAGTGGGAAGCACAGCTCCCGCAGGCAGGCAGGCAGATAAACTCAATATATATTTTGCAATTTAAATAATGTATAAAAGGTAAAGGGCCCCTGACAGTTAAGTCCAGTCGCGAATGACTCTGGGGTTGCGGTGCTCATCTAGCTTTACTGGGCGAGGGAGCCGACGTTTGTCCGCAGTTTTTCTGGCCACCATGACTAAGCCACTTCTGGAGAAACCAGAGAAGCGCACACGAACGCCGTTTACCTTCCTGCCAGAGCGGTACCTATTTATCTACTTGCACTTTAATGTGCTTTCAAACTGCTTGGTTGGCAGGAGCAGGGACTGAACAATGGGAGCTCGCCCCGTCATGGGGATTCAAACCGCCAACCTTCTGATCGGCAAGTCCTAGTGGTTTAGACCACAGCGCCACCCACATCCCAAATAATGTATACCAAAGGCCTATTTTTAGGGTTGCCATACACCCTCTTTTTTCAGAACAGAACCTCTTTTTCAGGGTTAAAATTTCTGTCTGGGTGGATTTTTTGAAATTGCCAAAATGTCCAGGGCTTTTCCTTTGGTACTAAATTTTGTTGTGCCCCTCCCTGGCACCTTCCAATGTCACTCCAGTGCATGCCCTGCCCAGGGCATACCCTGGGGTGCCTCCGCTTCCCCCTGCCCCAAGTGCTGGTAAATGTGTCCTCTTTTTTTGCTCTTCAAAATACAGCAACCCTATATGTTTTGTTTTTGTTTTTTGGGGGGGAGCATATTTTATGTCAAAGGTGCATAAGAGGTGTGTTGAATTTAAAACTACTTGTGTGTTATTTGCACACCAAACAGGACAGACCAGAGACGCCATCTTGCAAGGGTGACCGGGGGGGGGGGGGGGATGTTGTGTGTGTTACATCAGGACGTCTGTAGGAGCTGGGGGGTGGAGACGAAGGCAATGGCTGGTGGTTCCTCCACACTGGCAGGATGCTGCTTCCCAACTCCATCCCCTCCACAGGAGGAGGAGGAGGAGGATGAAGAGGAGGAGGAAGAGGAAGAGGAAGAGGAAGAAGAAGAAGAAGATGAAGAAGAAGAAGAAGAAGAAGAAGAAGAAGAAGAAGAAGAAGAAGAAGAAGAAGAAGAAGAAAGGAAGAGGTGTGGAGGAGGAGGAGGAGGAGGAGGCAGAAGAAGAGGAAGAGGTAGAGGAAGAGGAGGAGGAGGAAGAGGAGGAGGAAGAGGAGGAGGAGGAAGAGGAGGAGGAGGAGGAGGAAGAGGAGGAGGAGGAAGAGGCAGAAGAAGAGGAAGAGGAGGAAGAGGTAGAGGAAGAGGAGGGGAGGAGGGAGAGGAGGAGGAGGAGGAGGAGGAAAAAGAGGAGGAGGAGGAAGAGGAGGAGGAGGAAGAGGCAGAAGAAGAGGAAGAGGAGGAAGAGGTAGAGGAAGAGGAGGGGAGGAGGGAGAGGAGGAGGAGGAAGAGGAAGAGGAGATGATGGAGATGGAGATGGAGATGGAGAAGGACCCAGCCACTGGAGTCGCAGCACCCTCAGCTCTCTGCTCAGCCTCCTTCTTCCTTTCAACATTGGCGAGCCTGCCCCCCTCCTATGATATATTGAGGGCCCCCAAAACATCTCAGACCGGAGGAGCTGGCCCCTCTGGGCCAGACCTATGCTAAGCACCAACCAAACTGGAAAATGGTGCAACTGGACACCTCACTCTGCCCTACATGCAACAAAACATGTCTCTCCAGTATCAGCCTCTACAACCACAGCAGGAGCTGTAACCTTCCAACAGTTTGACTTTGCCTCCAAAAGGCACACTCCTCCATTGTCTCCCGAGACAGACAGATGCCAAGAACTGGTCCGGCTACGTTCCTCTTGTAGGGTGGTCCCAGCAGAGCAACACTCATCCCAGGCACTGTTCAGTTTGGAGCCTGCAGAGCCTTGGATGAAAAAAAGTCTCCCCGAGAAGAAAGAAAAAACTGCTTTTGACTTCTCTGGAAATTCCTTGGAGGTTTTGGCTCAGCAACGAACCTCCAAATTTGTTTATCTTGAAATTTCACTTTAGGCTAGACTCGGCGGCTGCGTAAGGATATGCTACACCAACCCTATCCCCCTCCCCAAACAAGTTCACTCGTCTCATCAGAACTCTTTTTGATTCCTACGTAACCGCACCGAGGATATTTCTCCCCGGCAGAAACCTCTACATTCAATTACAAGAAAATGGTTTGGGCGAAAGTCAGCGGTGACCCCGCGTAGCCTGCGCTGGCCTCCTTGACTCGGTACCATCAATCCACACATTTCAAGTTGCCAAGGGATGGCAACCAATCGAATCCAAAAGTTCCATAGGCTGTGTTCCTGCCAAATGGCATTGAAAGTGGCTTAACGAAATCCCATAGAAACATTAGCTGCCATAATGGAGGAGAGAAAGAGAGAGCGAAATAGATAGATGATAGATAGATGATAGATAGATAGATAGATAGATAGATAGATAGATAGATAGATGATAGATAGATAGATAGATGATAGATAGATAGATGATGGATAGATAGATGATAGATAGATATAGATAGATAGAAGAGAAGAAGGGATTGGATTTGATATCCCGCTTTATCACTACCCGAAGGAGTCTCAAAGCGGCTAACAATCTCCTTTCCCTTCCTCCCCCACAACAAACACTCTGTGAGGTGTGTGGGGCTGAGAGACTTCGAAGAAGTGTGACTGGCCCAAGGTCACCCAGCAGCTGCATGTGGAGGAGCGGGGAAGCGAACATGATTCACCAGATTACGAGACTTCCGCTATTAACCACTACACCACACTGGCTAGTAGAAGATAGATGATAGATATAGATAGACAGATAGATGATAGATAGATAGATAGATAGATAGATAGATAGATAGATAGATAGATGATAGATAGATGATAGATAGATGATAGATATAGATAGATAGATAGATAGATAGATAGATAGATAGATAGATGATAGATAGATAGATAGATAGATAGATAGATAGATAGATAGATAGATAGATGATAGATAGATAGATGATGATAGATAGATAGATAGATAGATAGATAGATAGATAGATAGATAGATAGATAGATAGATGATAGATAGATAGATAGATATAGATAGATAGATGATAGATAGATATAGATAGATAGATAGATAGATAGATAGATAGATAGATAGATAGATGATAGATGATAGATAGATGATAGATAGATATGGATCAGGGGTAGGCAACCTAAGACCCGGAGGCAGGATCTGGCCCAATCGCCTTCTCAATCCAGCCCATGGACGGTCCGGGAATCAGGGTTTTGTTACATGAGTAGAATGTGTCCTTTTACATTAAAATGCATCTCTGGGTTATTTGTGGGGCCTGCCTGGTGTTTTTACATGAGTAGTATGTGTGTGTTTATTTAAAATGCATCTCTGGGTTATTCGTGGGGGATAGGAATTAGTTCATTTCCCCGCCCTCAAAAAAATAAATAGTCCGGCCCACTACATGGTTTGAGGGACAGTGGACTGGCCCATGGCTGAAAAAGGTTGCTGACCCCTGATATAGATAGATAGAACTTCTTTTTTGTATAATTTTTTATAAGTTTTTCTATTTTACATTTGAGAATATTCATTTAAGCAACCTTAAAATAGCAGTGACTTCCCTTCTTCTCTTTCCATGGTTCAGTTTGCATGCCATAAATCCCTGCACATTTTACATAAACTAAACCATTCAGTATTCCATTATTGCATCCATCAAAACTTATTTACACTGATGAATTTATCTTAAGGCTGCCAACGTTTGCAAGTGTACACAATTCAATAAGCAGTTTCCAATCTTCTCTAAATGTATGTTCTTCTTGTTCTCTAATCCTATATGTTAGGTCTGCAAGCTGCATATATTCCATCAGTTTAAGTTGCCATTCTTCTTTAGATGGGACCTCGCTTGTTTTCCATTTTGGGGCTAACAAAACACGGGCTGCAGTAGTGGCATACATAAATAGCCTTTTTTGACACCTGGGAATTTCCATCTGAATTATCCCCAATGAAAAGTTGGGGGTTGGGGTTGGGGAGAAGTACTTTTAAACTTCTTTTTTTTTTTTGCAATTCATTATAAATTACTTCCCAATACTCTTTTTACAAGTCCAGTGATGCTTTCAAGAGGCAGCGAAGGCAACCATCTTGGACGACTTTAAATGAGGATTGGACAAATTCATGGAGAAGAGGACTTTGTTGGGATACTGCCGGGAAGACGGGGGCACCAGGCAGGCCACAAGCTGGCTCCAGCCACTGGCCAGCAGCCGGACGATCACTGGTCTCCCCTGGAACAGCATCAGTCAGCGACACGAGTCTCAGATACGTTTAGAGACCCATGCACGCTCTATCAGCAGAGTGTGTAAATCTTCTCACAGCAGAAGAGGCGGACAGAGCCATGTGTAAGCAGTACATTACAGCAGAGGCTGTACTTTCTGAGAATTCTAAGGAAAAACCATCTTCCGCAGAAACTGCTGCTTGCCTTCTATCACTGTGCCATCGAGAGCGTGCTCACTTATGGCTTATGTGTGTGGTACGGAAGCTGTACTACCCAGGACAGGATGGGGTTGTGCAGAGTTGTTAAGGCAGCAGAGAGCATTGCTGGCTGCCCACTCTCCACCTTAGAGCAGATTTATGCCACAAGGTGCCATAGGAAGGCACTGGACATAGTGAAAGATCCATCGCATCCTGGTCACTGTCTCTTCGAGCTCCTGCCGTCGGGACGGAGATACAGGACGATGAAGGCAAGAACGAGCCGTCTTAAGAACAGCTTCTTCTCCAGAGCGATCTCGGCCCTGAATGGGAAGCCTGGACTTTGAAAGTCATCTAATCTTCCTTGCTGTATTATACTGTATTGTTTTAATTAGTGTTTTTATAGTTGTTTTGATTTTGTGTGGAGTGCCCTACCTGGGTGGATGGAGCAGCCAAGTAATTTCGTTGTCCCCGAGAGGGGGCAATGACAATAAATATATTATTATTATTATTATTATTATTATTATTATTATTATTATTATTATTTTACTCAGCAGCAGGAACAAAGGAAAAAACATGTCTGCTTCCCTTCGTGTCCAGCAAAACAGCAGCAATACAAAAGCTATATACAAACAGAAGTTCCCAGCAAGCGCTGGAAGTAAACAGGCATGTGACACACAACAGTCATGCGTGTACCCTTTTAAGGTGGAACGGAACTATATCCTAACAGACTTATCAATGGCTGTTAGCCGAGATGGCTATGTTCAGAGGCTTTTGGATACCAGTTTCTGGGAGTCACAAATGGGCAGAGAGCTGTTGTGCTCTGTGATGAAAAAGTTGGTTTAGCCGGACAGGCGTTTCTCCTTTATTCCCCCTGCCAGCAAATGGTTAACGGACGGCAGCCTCTGATTGGCCGTGATTCCAGGAGGGAGAGTTTAAAAGGAGAGGATTTGGAGAGAGGCAGTTAGTGGAGAGTGAGGGTTGGTTGAGGTGGGGTTGGAATTGAGGTTGGAGAGGTTGGGAGATAGGGAGGGTGATGGGTTAGGAGATAGGTAGTAATAATAATAATAATAATAATAATAATAATAATAATAATATTAATATTAATAATAATAATAATTTATTATTATTACCCCGCTGATCTGGCTGGGTTTCCCCAGCCACTCTGGGCAGCTTCCAAAAAATATATTAAAATACTGTAATACATCAAATTAAATTACTGTAATACATCAAGGTTGAGGTGTAAAGAGTGAATGGGAGAAAGAGCTGGTTCTGGAAAAACAACTTCCACTCTGAGCGTATCGTGAGGGACAGAGTGTGGTGTCCAGTCGGAGGAATAGACTGGAATTTTACTGGGAGACCGAGGTTGAGCCCAGAGGTGTAGGAGATGGAAAGGAACATTCTACTTGGGTCTCAAATCTAGTCAGGAGGGGAGAGATTCTTCTAAGGAAAAGAAGAAACTCCCAAATCCAGTGAAATAAAAATAATAATATTATAATAATTTATTATTTATACCCCGCCCATCTGGCTGGGTTTCCCCAGCCACTCTGGGCAGCTTCCAACAGAATATTAAAATACAGTAGTCAATTAAACATTAAAAGCTTCCCTGAACAGGGCTGCCTTCAGATATCTTCTAAAAGTCTGGTAGTTGTTCATTTCCTTGACATCTGGTGGGAGGGAGTTCCACAGGGCAGGCGCCACCACCGAGAAGGCCCTCTGCCTGCTTCCCTGTAATTTGGTTTCTTGCAGGGAGGGAACTGCCAGAAGGTCCTCGACGCTGGACCTCAGTGTCTGGGCAGAACGATGGGGGTGGAGATGCTCCTTCAGGTATACTGGGCCGAGGCCATTTAGGGCTTCAAAGGTCAGCACCGACACTTTGAATTGTGCTTGGAAATGTACTGGGAGCCAATGTAGGTTTTTCAGGACCAGTGCTATATGTTCTCTGCTCTGGTAACAATGCATTCTAGGTGAGACCACCTTTGAGGGCAGCTGGGTGACTTTCGTTATTTCAAAATGTAATCTAACTTCAGGGAATAAATTATGTGCTACACATTTTAATGCCAATCCACCTAATTTGCACTATGCAACATGAAACTCAGCCCATTTGAAGCTATGAAATCTGCACATCTACAAATTTTATGGTGCAGTTCCCTGTTCAAAATATGTGAAAGACTGCCCCCCCACCAAACTGCAGTTTGTGAATTCATCCATTCCTTGCTGCTGGTACCAGTTAGTTTCCAAACAACCTCTCATGACGCTTGTCCATTTCAAAGCAAAGTGTTGGTTTTAACCTTAAAACCTTCATCCACATGAACTTGGCTGGCTTTTGTGATCAGGTGCAAAGACCAGGGTTCCCCAAACTTGGGTCTTCAGCTGTTTTTGGACTACAATTCCCATCATCCCTGACCACTGGTCCTGCTAGCTAGGGATGATGGGAGTTGTAGTCTAAAAACAGCTGGAAACCCACTTTTCCCTCTCACGCCATTGGGCCCGTTCTCACTTAGATAAATTGCCTCCACCTCACTGAACTACCCTTAACCCAAAAGTTTCTTCTCCTTTCGTCTTAAAATTCTAACCCAGAGTATCCTGCGGGGGAACTTTGTGAGGGGATATTTAGCAAGTTGGAGTCTCAGACAGGTTTTCTTCAAAAATAATAATAATAAAGACTTATTTAAGGCAAGCGGTATTTAACCAAGTGGATTAAACTTAGGTTGCTTCAGGAATACAGTGCGATTTCACTTTAATTTGTCCTCGGTTGTTTTTGCATTACAGGTTCGGTTCTTTTATACGGTGATGTTTTCTTTCAGTTATCCACCCCCTTTGACAATCCTGCTCCTGAGGTACTTTAAGTAATAGACCAAAGTGTGTTCCACACACACCTCCTTTCACTGGGTTTGAGAGTTTCTTCTGAAACGGCCTCGGTCCGGTATACTTCTGCGAGAAGTGAGGTTACAGGGAACCAGGCGGAGGGTCTTCTCGGTGGTGGCGCCCGCCCTGTGGGACGCCTTCCCTTCAGATATCAAGGAAATAAACAGCTATATGACTTTTAGAAGACATCTGAAGGCAGCCCTGTATTGGGAGGTTTTTAATGCTTGATATTTTTATCCTGTTTTTAAATATGCTGTAGGCTGGGGAAACCCAGCCAGATGGGTGGGGTATAAATAAAATTAATAATAATAACAATAATAATAATTTGTGGATGCTGCCCCACTGAAAGAATGATTTCTTTTGGTAATAGCTGGTTTTCTATTCTAACACTTCTATATGGTTTCCATTTGTATGATTCGACATATAATTGTAAACTGCTTTGATGCTCTTCATGCTGAGTGGTCTATAGATATATATAAATAAATGCTTTCGTAGATTTTCACGGGTACAGGAATGCAGGTTTTGGTGTCCTCGGGTGTCTTCCCGTGTAAAAGTTGGGGTGTCTAGGCGACGTTTCGACGAGGTCTCACTCGTCATCTTCAGGCTGGTGTTTTCGGCTTCTTGTTACTGGAACAGAGCAGGATCTCAGTGTTTGAGTTCCTATAAATACTGTTGAGGGGGTATACACCACACCCCCTCAACAGTATTTATAGGAACTCAAACACTGAGATCCTGCTCTGTTCCAGTAACAAGAAGCCGAAAACACCAGCCTGAAGATGACGAGTGAGACCTCGTCGAAACGTCGCCTAGACACCCCAACTTTTACACGGGAAGACACCCGAGGACACCAAAACCTGCATATAAATAAATATATATATATATTCCTTTGAAATGGCATATCACTGATCTAAAACTCCCAATGGCATTTTGGCACAGCCTTAGCCTTCAATCAGTCTTTCTTCCTTTGAAACCTCCATCCCCTTATAAGACACACCCGTGATTAGTAAATCACCATCTCTCTCTACCGACACCCCATTATTCACGAAACCGCACTCAACCCGCCATGTCGAGAGTCAGTGGAAAGTCTTACCGAGGTGGCCACACACAGACTGGGAGAACTCGTTCAACAACACCTCTGTGTTTATTCTATTTGTTAGCGAGGGATGTGCCAACTTGGCCCGTGAGCCATGTGGAAGAATAATAATGTGAATTTGGATTCTGCGCTGGGAGAGCTTAGTCCACAACTTCACAAGGAGTTGTCCTATGAAAGAACGAGTCTTTGTGGAAGGTGTGAATTGGCATCGATCAACCTTGAAAGAAATAGCCTTGTTGTTATTTCACTGAAAAGAAGAACCTTTCTAGGAACATCCAGGATAGCGGGCTGGGATGTTGCAAAAAGCAAACAGCGGGCATAGGCCGAATTTTCACATTAATCAAGTTCCCCAAACAAGACTATTTATTTATTTAAATTTTACTTATACTTTTCAGATAGATACATTTCACTGATTTTACAGTCATTTTGATATTTCAAAACTTGACTTCCTTCCCCCTTTTTCTGCAGTTCCTTAAATTTATTTTTAATATCTTCTGCATATCTAAATTAACTTAACTTACTTATTTATTTATCTTCTTTAAATATATACTCTTACGTAACTGCAGGTTATTACAATAATCCTGCCAATGTTCTTATCTGTTTACAATTTATCTGTAAATATTCAATAAACCATTTCCATTCTTTTATAAAAAGTTTGTTATCTTGATTTCTTATTCTTCCAGTAAGTTTCTCCATTTCTGCTTATTCCATAATTTTTTGTATCCATTTTTCCTTTGTTGGAACTTTTTCTTCTTTCCATTTTCCTTTTTGTGGCTGTAGTCGCATACACAAATAGGTTTCTATACAATTTAGGTAGGTCTATCCCTATAATTCCCAAGAGAAAGGCTTCTGGGTTTTGCTTTGTTTTTTACAAACGTTATTTTAAAAATCCGTTTCATTTCATTGTATATCATTTCCCAGTAAGCCTTAACCTTACTAGAAGACCACCACATCTGATCAAAAGAACCTTTCGTTCTCTTTACATTTCCAACACCTGTTTCGAAAAGACTTGGCCAAGGAAATGGTTCCTCTGCAACTATAAACTCACAGAACTGTAGATTTGGAAGGGGGTATCAAAGGATCATCCAATCTAACCCACGGCAATGCAGGAACCACAGCTAAAGTGTCCCTGACAAATGGCTGCCCAACCTTAAAAACTTCCCTTGAAGGAGAGTCTACCACCTTCCAAAGGAGTCCGTTCCACTGTCAAACAGCTCTTATTGTTGGGGGAGAGAAAAATGGCTGCACCAGTTAGGAAAGCTTTGTACTACAGTGACACCTCAGTTTTCAAACATCTCAGAAGTTGGACGTTTCAGTTTTTGAACATCGTAAACCTGGAAGTAAATGCTTCAGTTTCCGAACACGCCTTGGGAGTCGAACATGCCACGTGGCTTCCGCTGAGTGCAAGATCTGGAGGCCTAGCTGTCAGCTGTTGAGTTTTCGATTTTTGAATGTTTCAGAACTCGAAAAATTCCAAAGCGATACGTGAATTAAAGGAAAAATGTGTTATGAAAGTGAAAGGGCAGCTGTTAATAGCCCTGTGTACCATCATTGAACAGTGTTCTCGAAGCTACTAACATGAGTTTGAACAAACTGCGGGAGGCAGTGGAAGACAGGAGTGCCTGGAGTGCTCTGGTCCATGGGGTCACGAAGAGTTGGACACAATTAAACAACTAAACAACAACAACCATCCTCCAATGGCAACAAAGAAATGTAAAGTATTGCACTTGGGAAAAAATAATAAGAGGCACAATTACAAGATGGGTGACACCTGGCTTGAGAGCAGTACATGTGAAAAGGATCTAGGAGTCTTGGTTGACCACAAACATGACATGAGTCAACAGTGTGACGCGGCAGCTAAAAAAGCCAATGCAATTCTGGGCTGCATCAATAGGAGTATAGCATCATGATCAAGGGAAGTAATAGTGCCACTGTATTCTGCTCTGGTCAGACCTCACCTGGAGTACTGTGTCCAGTTCTAGGCACCACAGTTCAAGAAGGACACTGACAAACTGGAACGTGTCCAGAGGAGGGCAACCAAAATGGTCAAAGGCCTGGAAACAATGCCTTATGAGGAACGGCTAAGGGAGCTGGGAATGTTAGCCTGGAGAAGAGGAGGTTAAGGGGTGATATGATAGCTATGTTCAAATATATAAAAGGATGTCACATAGAGGAGGGAGAAAGGTTGTTTTCTGCTGCTCCAGAGAAGCGGACACGGAGCAATGGATCCAAACTACAAGAAAGAAGATTCCACCTAAACATTAGGAAGAACTTCCTGACAGTAAGAGCTGTTCGACAGTGGAATTTGCTGCCAAGGAGTGTGGTGGAGTCTCCTTCTTTGGAGGTCTTTAAGCAGAGGCTTGACAACCATATGTCAGGAGTGCTCTGATGGTGTTTCCTGCTTGGCAGGGGGTTGGACTCGATGGCCCTTGTGGTCTCTTCCAACTCTATGATTCTATGAAATCATTGGATCAGAATTTATAATACGTTATTACTCTTGATACAGCATAATGCAACTTGCCAGTGGAAATCTAGCTACCAAATGTGTAACATGCAATTGTCTGGCTAGCTGCTTTTGACATTCCTGGCCCAACTAGGCTTTGGTGCCAAGGAAGTCACTCAGAGCTGGCAAGGAGCCCCATAAACCTGCAAGGCTTTTAAAATCCCATTTTGCACAAACAGATACACTGACTAATTTAGTGTGCAAAAATATTGTACGGAACACTGATGTGCTCAAACCCTTGCCCCCAAATGGTAACCATTTTGGAATTTGTCCTTGAAACCGAAATTATTTTTGGGAGAGACTGGATGTTCATATATTTATATGAGCAGGCTTCAGATTATCCTCTTTGACTGTTTTCTCAGAGGAGGAATTCCAGAATGACGTCCCTGAACCAAAATGGGTGGTTCAGGAAAGGTCTGCCACACTAAGGCAGTTTTGACTATCCCTCCATCTTAGATGGGCCTGGGGAAACTTTGGCTGTCCAAAAGTTATTGGACTATGACTCCCATCATCCCTGGTCATTGGTTACTTCTGGCTGAGGATTATGGGAGCTGGAATTCAGCAGCATGGCGGGGGGTTCAGGTTAGCCAACTGTCCGGTCTGTTGGTGGTTGCTTGCAAGTAAACAGCCAAGACTCCGACTTGTCTTTTGCAGGTTTTATTTAGCACAACTATGTACTGTTCAGAGATCCAGAGTTCGTGTCTGTCTCAGTCACTTGCAGATTACGGGAGTGGCTTTTTTCCGGTCCCCTCCTCTTAGAGAGCCAGTGTGGTGTAGTGGTTAAGAGCGATAGACTCGTAATCTGGTGAACCGGGTTCGCGTCTCCGCTCCTCCACATGCAGCTGCTGGGTGACCTTGGGCCAGTCACACTTCTTTGAAGTCTCTCAGCCCCACTCACCTCACAGAGTGTTTGTTGTGGGGCAGGAAGGGAAAGGAGAATGTGAGCCGCTTTGAGACTCCTTAAAGGGAGTGAAAGGCGGGATATAAAATCCAAACTCTTCTCTTCTTCTTCTCCTCCCCAGCATAAGAATTTAGACACACCCTCCCTGAATCTCCAGCTCCCCTCCTTACCTTTCATACCTCTGCAAAAACTGGGTGACAGAAGCTGCATGTTTGTCTCTCGACCAGCCTGGCTGAGGGAGGTGCTTGGGCTCACAGTAAAGTCTGTGAGCCTCTGCTTTGCTTCGCCCCAGGCGTCACTCTCTCCACTGCCCAACGAAGTGCTGCTTCTCAGCAACAGAGACTCCCTGTACTCTTCTGCCCCCCTTCCTCCCTTTCGATGGCAGTACCCTGACACCAACCTTTGATCAAAACATCTTCCCTTTACAGGGCCTGTTAGTGGTTTGTCCCTCATAGTCTAGGCTTGACACAACATCATTCTAAAACAGAAGTTCTCAAAGTGGGCAATATTGCCCTCTGAAGGGCGGTGAGTTTGCCCAGTGGGGCACTCAGAGGCAAGAGGGTGGCAGGGGGGCAATGGAGGTGTAAATGACTCTCAGATTGTTGGATCAAGTTCATCATTTTTTGTGGAATTCATCGAACCAAATACTTTCTATTGACTGTGAATAAATGTGCAATTCGTGGTTACTGTCTTGAATTTTATTGTGGTATTATCTCCCGCAAACCACTATTCTGAAGATTATTTTTACAGGATAGAATCAGAATCGTAGAGTTGTAAGGGACCATGAGGGTCATCTAGTCCAGCCCCCTGCGATGCAGAAAGATTTCGCCCAATGTGGGGATTGAACCCACGGCTCTGAGTTTAAGAGTCTCATGCTCTACCAGCTGGAGGCTGAGTTTATGGAACCGGGGGGAGGAAGTGGCCCAAAAGAGTTTGGGAACCACTGATCTAAAATGGCATGGTTTGTTTAATCTCCGGTGCTTGAAGGGTAGAAGTCCTCCGTTTCATTGTAGTTGTGCTGGTCCTGGGGGTAAGGTACCGTGGGTGTAAGCAGAGTCCACACGAAGAGAGGCGAGGTCCGAGGCGGGGAACCGGGCGGGGAACAGGAACGCTGGAACAGGAGGCAGAGCAGGGAACAGGAACACCGGTTGAACAGGAACAGGAGGCCGAGCAGGGAACAGGAGCACCGGATGGTCAGGAACAGGAGGCCGAGCAGGGATCAGGAACACAGGAAGGTCCGAAGCCAACAACGACGTTGCTCCCGCAACCTGGGGCTGGGCTGACTGGGCTTTTATCCTCTTCTAAGGCCGGGGGCGGTCCCGGCCCCCAGGAGCCCCACCTCCTCTGGCCTTAAGGCGAGCACTCCTCCTGGGGGCAACCAGTTCCCTTCGCCTCTCTGCCCTAAGCCTCTGCAGATCAGGAGAGGCCGAAGGGTTACTGGGCCCTGGAGGAGGCTCACCTGTAGCCACTGAGTCGTCAAGCCCCTCTGGGGCCAGAAGGGTTTCACCTGGGGCCAGCTCCTGGTGCTCTGCCACAGGTGCAGGCTCTTCAGCATCTAGGCCTTGCCCCAGTTCAGCCGGCCCTGGAGGCGGGGACTCCTGTGCCGGCTGGGATTCCTCCGGATCGCTCTCAGACTCGAAATCCCAGGCCATCACAGTAGTAGCTCCTGGTTCCCTTCCAGGTTCGCCCTGTATTTCTTCTGCGACACAAAACTGGGTGTGTGTGAGAGTGAGTGTGGGTGTGTGGAACTAACGGAAGCTCCCCTCCTGGAGCACATTGCTGTAAAGTATGCACAAATGCTCCAGGAGGAGGTCATGAGGCATCCCTGGAGACCACCATAACTGTTCCGGAACATGGAACGCGAGGAGGAAGGGGACAATTTGCGGGTAGACCTCCAAAGGAAGGAAAGGAATATTCCAGCGACAGCTTCCAATGTGGGTGTGATGTGTGGCTCTGCTCTTCAGCCGAGGGCGGCTAATTGGAAGCGAGCACCGACTTAATTGCAACCCGCTAATTCCCGGTTGTTGGGGACGGTCATATAAAAGACCGAAAGAGAACGGGGTGGGGGGAAAGAGAGAGTGAGAGAGGAAAAAAAATAAGGAGAAAGAAAGGCAGGCTGGCGTTAACACGCAGCAATTTACACCTCCTGTCCAGATCATAATTCTTGGCCTCTGGTGCCCTTCCACACTCCTGAGATTTATGGCCGATGGCCCCAACGCGGTCGCGAAATGGCAAGGCACCGAGACCTTGCGGTGAGATGGACTGAGGTTAGAAAAAACAAAACGGGAGCTTAATTTATGGGAATGCTTCTTTGGACAGGAACACCAGGCCAAGCACAGCTCTCTTCTAGTGGAAAAAGGGGTTGCAAAGCATTTCCTTATTCATTCTGTCTAGGGGAATATATCGTGGACTTTCCCCCTCATCTCATTCTGCTCTTTTCCTTTCCTCTGCAGAGCCAGAGTGGTGTAGTGGTTAAGAGTGGTGGACTCGTAATCTGGTGAACTGGGTTTGCTTCCCTGCTCCTCCACCTGCAGCTGCTGGGTGACCTTGGGCTAGTCACACTTCTTTGAAGTCTCTCAGCCCCACTCACCTCACAGAGTGTTTGTTGTGGGGGAGGACGGGAAAGGAGATTGTTAGCCGCTTTGAAACTCCCTAGGGTAGTGATAAAGCAGGATATCAAATCCAAACTCCTCCTCCTCCTCCTCCTCCTCTTCTTCTACTTCTTCTTCTTCTTCTTCTTCTTCTTCTTCTTCTTCCCATTGGTACTGACTATGAGGGGCGGTTGGTTTCTCCTATAGAAGCAACTGGCACCCATTCACCAAAAGAGCAAATGCCAGCAATGGGGGACTTGTGGTTCTCCAGGTTTTACTGGGCTACATCTCCCACCATCCCTGACCACTGCCCTTTCTAGGTGGGGCTGATGGGAGTTAAGGACATTAGTTAAAGTCCAACATTGATAGAGCCACAGATTCCCCATCTCTGGTGTGAAGACTCAGTAACCAGTGAGAGCATCTTGATATTTGGGGCCACCAGCTGCTTGCATGGAGTCTTGGTTTTTCTCTCCCACTCCCCAGCTCCCAGGAGCAGAGACTTAGAATGCTCCCCTATGCTACAGCAGGCTAGTTCTATTCCAACTAGGCCAGATTTGTCTCTGGTGTAGTTCCCCCCATATGCTACTGGACTCCAAGTCCCATCAACCCTAGTCAGCATGGCCAATGGCTGGGGATGAGGGAATTGTAGTCCATCTGACAACGGGAAGAGTTGGCCCAGAAATGGAAGCAAGAAGACATTCAGACGAAAGAAGAATGGCAGACGAAGTTAATGGACTGTGCAGAATCGGACAAAATGACAGGAAGGATTCAAAACATGTGGGACCAGAGATTTACAGACGATCGGAAGAAGTATATGAACTATTTGAAGAGCAACTGTAATCAACAAATTACGCACAAAGTTTTGTAAGGAGAAATATATGAAGTGTTACAAAGTAGAAAAGGATAGAGATATTGGTTATGCGTTTGAAATGTAATAGGGAAAATAAGAAATGCATACTAAGAGATTAGATTGGAAAATTTTCAGACAGGACTGATGGAAGTAAAAAAAAATGAGTAAGATGTAAAAGTATGTTTAATTATTGTTGAAAATGGTATGTTAAAAAAACTAATAAAAAATTATATATATATAAAAAGAATTGCAGTCCGTTTGAAGGACACCACCCGAAGGTTACCCTAAAGACTTATCCATAATAGAATCATAGAACTGTAGAGTTGATGATCGCCGAAGAATTGATGCTTTTGAATTATGGTGCTGGAGGAGACTCTTGAGAGTCCCATGGACTGCAAGAAGATCAAACCTCTCCATTCTGAAGGAAATCAGCCCTGAGTGCTCACTGGAAGGACAGATCCTGAAGCTGAGGCTCCAAGACTTTGGCCACCTCATGAGAAGAGAAGACTCCCTGGAAAAGACCCTGATGCTGGGAAAGATGGACGGCACAAGGAGAAGGGGACAACAGAGGACGAGAGGCAGTGGAAGACAGGAGTGCCTGGCGTGCTCTGGTCCAGGGGGTCACGAAGAGTCGGACACGGCTAAACAACAATAACAAGGTACCACAAAGGTCCTCTAGTCCAACCCTATGCAATGCAGGAATCTCAACTAAGGCATCAATGGCAGGTGACCATCCAATGTGTGCCTAAACATTGCATGAGGTTGGAATAGACGAGCCTTGGTTGGGTTCCACTGTTAACAATGGGAAAGGGTCGTAGCTCTGTTTCAGAGTGACTGTTTTGCACGCAGAAGGTCCCAGGTTGAATCCTCAGCATCTACAGGTAGGTCAGAGAAAGAGAAATCCCTGCTTTCAACCCCGGAGAGGCATTGCTGGGCAAGGCAGACAAATGTTCTGACTCAGTCTAAGACAGCTTCCTGTGTTCCTGCGCTGTTTCACCAACTGCAGTTAAAAACAAGCTTCTCACTGTGGATCCCAGGACTCTCTAAGCTTTCAAACGTCTGCAGTGTCAGCTGCCTCCAAAGAAACACACGGCTGGCTTTTGTTTTGCAATATTTCCTGAGAAATGAACCGACCAGGGAAATAACTCAAGGTGGGGAGGCGGAAGGAACTTTGGTTTTGATGGACAGCTCTAGCTTCTCATCACACTGAACTGCTTTTTCCAGGACCTTCCGATCACAGAGATTGGGGGGGGGGGGAGGGATTTTAATAAAAACATTTTTTAAAAAAGAAAGAAAAGGAAAGGGATTTAAAACAGTCTGCTTTCCATGCGGGTCTATGCCTTCTCCCACTCCAGTCAAAGTGCATTAGAATCATAGAATCATAGAATCATAGAGTTGGAAGAGACCACAAGGGCCATCGATTCCAACCCCCTGCCAAGCAGGAAACACCATCAGAGCACTCCTGACATATGGTTGTCAAGCCTCTGCTTAAAGACCTCCAAAGAAGGAGACTCCACCACACTCCTTGGCAGCAAATCCCACTGTCAAACAGCTCTTACTGTCAGGAAGTTCTTCCTAATGTTTAGGTGGAATCTTCTTTCTTGTAGTTTGGATCCATTGCTCCGTGTCCGCTTCTCTGGAGCAGCAGGAAACAACCTTTCTCCCTCCTCTATGTGACATCCTTTTATATATTTGAACATGGCTATCATATCACCCCTTAACTTCCTCTTCTCCAGGCTAAACATGCCCAGCTCCCTTAGCCGTTCCGCATCGTTTCTAGGCCTTTGACCATTTTGGTTGCCCTCCTCTGGACACGTTCCAGTTTGTCAGTGTCCTTCTTGAACTGTGGTGCCCAGAACTGGACACAGTACTCCAGGTGAGGTCTGACCAGAGCAGAATACAGTGGCACTATTACTTCCCTTCAGAGGACGAGATGGTTGGATAGTGTCTTCGAAGCTACAAACATGAGTCTGACCAAACTGCAGGAGGCAGTGGAAGACAGAAGTGCCTGGCGTGCTCTGGTCCATGGGGTCACGAAGAGTCGGACACGACTAAACAACTAAACAACAACAAATTACTTCCCTTGATCTAGATGCATTGCCAAGCAGAGTTAAACTATGGAAACTGGGACCCACAGCAGACAGTGATGGGTACCAAATTAGATAGCTTTCAAAGAGGATTGGATGAATTCATGAAAGAGAGGGCTATTGATGGCTACTAGGCTACTGATGGGACGCAGGTGGCGCTGTGGGTTAAACCACAGAGCCTAGGATTTGCTGATCAGAAGGTCGGTGGTTCGAATCCACGTGACAGGGTGAGCTCCCATTGCTCGGTCCCTGCTGCTGCCAACCTAGCAGTTCCAAAGCACATCAAAGTGCAAGTAGATAAATAAGTACCGCTCCGGCAGGAAGGTAAACGGCGTTTCCGTGCGCTGCTCTGGTTCGCCAAAAGTGGCTTAGTCATGCTGGCCACATGACTCAGAAGCTGTATGCCGGCTCCCTCGGCCAGTAAAGTGAGATGAGCGCCGCAACCCCAGAGTTGGTCACGACTGGACCTAATGGTCAGGGGTCCCTTTATCTTTACTTTAGGATACTGATGGCTACTGATATTTTAAATGTATTTTTAATCTCTTGTTGGAAGCCGCCCAGAGTGGCTGGGGAAATCCAGCCAGATGGGCGAGTGTGACGTTAACATATGAGAGTGTTGTTGTTTAGTCGTTTAGTCGTGCCCGACTCTTCGTGACCCCATGGACCAGAGCACGCAAGGCACTCCTGTCTTCAACATATGAGAGTGCTGGAGGTGAAATAGTTAAACAAGTTACCCAATCAGAACCCAGGGGGTGGAGTCAGAGGGACTATAAAACCAGCTCTGGGAGGAGTTCGTTGGGAGGTTGGTTGAAGTAGGAGTGGATTGGGAAAGAGTCTGTGGGTTGGTTGAGTTGGTGTAGCGAAATAGGCTGAGTCAGGATCAGTTAGGAGCTAGGAAGACAAGTAAATAACTGAGAGGTGGTTTAGTGAGTGAGAGCAGGTAGCAGAAGTTATAGGATAGGCACCCCATGATTGTAATTGACCGATACAGTTCATGAAACCACACGCTCGTTAAACTGCAATAAATAAACAGAAGTTTATGTTCCAATTTAACCCTGACTGGACTCAGTATTATCCCAGGTAGGGCCTGGGTGGTGGCAGCGAGAAATAAAGTGGTGGCACAGGGATCAATAGACGGTGAAATGTCCGGGGACCCTGTGTGGTCACCACAGAGAGGTAATAATAATAATAATAATAATAATAATAAGCCTGATGTTTATGCTCTGCCTGCAGCAATGCTTGCGAATACCAGTTGCTGGAAACCGAAGAAGGGGAGAAGGCTCCTGTGCTTGAATCCTGCTTGCAGGTTTTCCCCAAGCATCTCTTTGGCCACTGTGAGAACAGGATACTAGATTGGGAGGGCCATTGGCCCGGCTGGCTCCTTTCACGTCCTTATGTCCTTTCTCACTTCAATATCCCTCCTCGTTTTTCCATATGGCCAAACAGAGAGTGTCAGCTGAGGCCAAGGCTGGGTGTATTAAGCCTCTGAGACAACAGCCCTCTCGCCTCTCCCTGCTGTGAGAAAAGGCGATATCAGCGCGTCTAAAGATAGACGCCTGTGCCGTGAGTGACGGGATAGAGATAGGCTTTGTTGCTGTTGTGTTCTGATAAAGCCCCGCCCTTGGATCCCTCTTCTTGGAAAGCTACAAGAGTGCCAAAGGAGATGATGGGCTGTACGGCTGACCTTGTTGAACTGCAGTGGGTATTTTTGATGCTGGGAGAGGGTCAATGAAAGTACCAAGCCAACAAGGACCCAGGGAGCCCTGTAAGCAAGAGTTGTGACTGGTGTGATTTCATATTTGCACCCTGCTTTCCCAACAGCAATCCTGAGCTGAGGGCAATTCACAATAATAACTGCGGCATTAAAAATGAGTGAATGTTACAATCACTATAATCCTATCAAGAGCACATTGGCGAGTAGATAAGACTAAAACCAAATTCACCAAGCAGTTAATACAATTCAATATACAGTGGTACCTCGGTTTACGAACTTAATCCGTTCCGGAAGTCTGTTCTTAAACCAAATCTGTTCTTAAACCAAGGCGTGCTTTCCCTCATGAGGCTTCCCACCGCTGGTGCCCTTCCACCGTTCAGATTCTGTTCGTAGGTAAAGTTCGCAAACCGGCACACTACTTCCGGTTTTGCAGAGTTCGTAAACCGAATAGTTCGTTAACAGGGCTGTTCGTAAACCGAGGTACCTCTGTAAACACGTAAAGTCGTACCTTGGTTATTGAACAGCTTAGCTGCCAAACAAATTGGCTCCCAAACGCCACAAACCTGGAAGTAAGTGTTCCAGTTTGCAAATGTTTTTTGGAAGCTGAACGTCCGAGACGTGGTTTCCGGCTTGAGAGCAGGAACCTCCTGCAGTCCATCGGAAGCCATGCTTTGGTTTTCGAACACTTCCGGGAGTCGAACGGACTCATGGAATGGATTAAGTTCGAGAACCAAGGTACCACTGTAGTGAGTTCAAGAGGAACTTATTTGAGGGGGAGAAGGAAATGCTACAAATAAAATCCTGAAATTGAGCTTCATGGTTTGCAGACACTGAAGATTTGGTGAGCTTTAGCACAAGTAGTGCTGTGGTCTAAACCACAGAGCCCAGGACTTGCCGATCAGAAGGTCAGCGGTTCGAATCCCCGCGACGGAGTGAGCTCCCGTTGCCTAGTCCCTGCTCCTGTCAGCCTAGCAGTTCAAAAGCACATCAAAGTGCAAGTAGATAAATAGGTACCACTCTGGCGGGAAGGTAAACGGCGTTTCCTTGCGCTGCTCTGGTTCACCAGAAGCGGCTTAGTCCTGCTGGCCACATGACCCGGAAGCTGTACGCCGGCTCCTTCAGCCTATAGAGTGAGATGAGTGCTGCAACCCCAGAGTCATCCACGACTGGACCTAGTGGTCAAAAGAGGCAGCCTCTTTTGTTGCAGAGGAGTCTCAGGAGTGTCCTAGAGCAGACACACCATCAGGGCAGTTTTGGGGGAGCCAAAATCTAGCAGAAATAGCAGGTGGTCCCTCCCCTCCAGTGCAGCTGGACTGGCGCACCAGATTTTGAAATCAGTGGGATAATGCACAATGATCACCTAAGGAGGATTAGGGGGAAATAAGATTAGCAGAAGTGCTATTTTTCTAGAAAAAGAAGTGCCAGAACTAACCATGAACGCCTCCCTTGTTCTCTTAGAATGGCAATGGAGCCCACCTGAGAGGGGCTGGAAGTGACTCCCAGCGATTTCTGACTGAACACCCCCACCCCGCCATCTAAAATCTAAGGTTGTGTATGCATTATTCTTTATGCCATCTCCAAGACCTTACTTGGAAAATCAATACAACCCAAGTGGTTAAGAAAGCCCAACAGAGACTCCATTTCCTCAGGGTCTTGCGAAAGAACGATGTCAATCAACATTTAATGATCTCCTTCTACTGGTCAACAATAGAAAGTGTCTTTTCACACTGCCTCACGGTGTGGTACACTGGTTTGACATCAACTGATAGGAAGTGCCTACAGAGGGTGGTGAATACAGCACAAGATATTATGGGCTGTCCCGTGAATCCTCTGGATGAAATAGCAGAAGAAAGTTGCCTCAGGAGAGTGAGGAAAATTCTCAGGGATGATTCACACCCTGGCCGGCACTTTCTTGATCTCTTGCCCTCGGGCAGAAAATATAGAAGCATGATTAGTTGCACCAACAGGGTAAAGAACAGCTTCTATCCGTGGGCTGCTAGGCTGCTGAATGAAAAGATAAACGAGGAGAATTAAGACTAAGAGAGCTGAGTGGGGGGTGCTCATGTAATCTCACTGTATACAAGTTGTACAAGTGACAATAAAGTATTTCAATTTCAATTTTACATTCCTGCCGCTGCTGCTTAAGAATGGAAGAAGAGCCCACAGGATCAGGCCAATGACTCATCTAATCCAGGCAACCCACAGGCAGGTCCTGAGCACAAGAACCTTCTCCCCTCTTGTGGTTTCCAGCAACTGGTGTTTGGAAAGCATTACTTGGTGTGTAGCCAAATCGGTGGCCATCACTAATTTCAATCTGTGTTGATGAAGATGCAGGTGAAACTCAAAAAATTTGAATATCGTGGACAAGTTCATTTATTTCAGTAATTCAACTTAGAAGGTGAAATTAATATATGAGATAGACTCATGACATGCAAAGTGAGATATGTCAAGCCTTTATTTGTTATAATTGTGATGATTATGGCGTACAGTTGTTGAAAAACCCAAATTAACAATCTCAGAAAATTAGACTATTGTGAAAAGCTGCAGTAGCTGTTCAATCCATAACACCTGCAATGGGTTCCTAAGCCTTTAAATGGTCTCTCAGTCTGGTTCAGTAGGAAGCACAGTCGTGGGGAAGGCTGCTGACCTGGCAGTTGTGCAGAAAGCCATCACTGAGACCCTCCATAAGGAGGGAAAGCCTCAAAAGGTAATTGCAGAAGAAGTTGGATGTTTCCAAAGTGCTGTAACAAAGCACATTAATGGAAAGTTATGTGGAAGGGGAAAGCGTGGAAGAAGAAGGTGCACAAGCAGCAGGGATGACCGCAGCCTGGAGAGGATTCTCAGGAAAAGACCATTCAAACGTGTTGGGGACTTTCACAAGGAGTGGACTGAGGCTGGAGTTAGTGCACCAAGAGCCACCACTACAGGCCCATCTAATCCAACATGTTGTCCTCATAGCGGCCGGCCGGAAGCTTGTGGGAGGTTCACAAGCAGAACAAGAGCTGAGAAACCTTCTCCCCACCTGCAGTTCCCAGTAATGGGTATTGAGAGGCGTGCTGAGACCACAGCCATGAGGATGTAGCCTGATGAAACGATCATCACCAAACATCGTATTATTCACCAGCAAATCCCCAATGCAACAGCATTAAGTCTACACCCCATCCATCCATCCAGCCCTAGGCTTTGCCTGCTGAGAAACAATCACATGACGTCAACTTGTGGGTACGCTTTTGGGCCCAGAGATATTTTTGCTGATGGGCCGTTCCAGCTGCTGCATCATTACTCATTCTCCCCGCAGGCTTGCCCTTCTTCGCCAGGGGCCATTGTCTTGTGTTTGTGACATCACAGCTGGTTGCCGTGGGAACCCCTGATGATGTCACAGAGGGAGAATTAGCACCTATTAATGTGAACGAGCCCAGGGAAGGCATGAATAATGGGAGAGAGACCCAGCTTGGACACAAATTGCTAGGGAACGTTGTTGGACAGGAAAGCGGCTTGAAAGGTAAATGGGGATTTTTATATTGAAATATTATGTTTTCATTACGCTTGGACGGCGAACAAAAGCTCATATTTGAGTAATAAAATTATAAATGCCAGAGTGAGAACAGCTGTAGGATCGTGAAGGGTTTTTTTTCCATGCAGGGCAAGCCAGAAGTTATGATTATCATTTCTTTTAATGCGTATGACAGAGAGAGAAAGAGAGAGAGAGACTTTCAGCGGAGCAGGAAGCCTCTGTTGCTCAGCACTGGGAAGGCTTCTCAAAAGGCCAGGCTGAGAGATTAAGAACTGCCACAATTGATCAGGGCCATCACCCTGGAAGCTCAACAGGTTGCTAGGGAAAGGTCCGTAGCTCAGGGGCAGAACATCTGCCTTGAATGAAGAAGATTTCAGGTTCAATCCCCGGAATCTCCAGGTAAGGTTGGGAATGTCTCCCTTCTGAAATTTGGGGGAAGTCGCTGACAGCCAGTGTCTTGGCTCCCACCCAAAACACAAGAATAAGGAAGAGATCTTTATCGAGGCAGAGATTTACAGGCTCAGCAACAGGTGAGGAGTCGCAGCAGCCACTACGCTCAGGGTAGGTGGCAGGAAAGATGAGGCTAGAAATGGCTGTCTCCATTTAAGGCAGCGGTTCTCAACCTGTGGGTCCCCAGATGTTGTTGGACTACAGCTCCCATCATCCCCGAGCTCTGGCCTTGGTAGCTAGGGGTAATGGAAGTTGTAGTTCGACAACATCTGGGGACCCACAGGTTGAGAAAGGCTGATTTAAGGAGCCTGAGATCAGGGCAAAGACTGATTCAGAACGGCATGGAAGCGACAGAGACGTCCCAACGAGTTGGCATACCTCCCTTCCAAGCTTGTAAAGATGTGGCAAGGCCAGCTCATTCCAGAGACTCTTGCGCCTTGTGAGATTTTAGAGCATACAGGTGCTTGCTGCGTGCAACAGCTATGCCTCTTGCCTTTGTACAGTAGCCACGCAACTGTCAGAATCATAGAATCATAGAATAGTAGAGCTGGAAAGTTCATCTAATTCCACCCCCTGCAATGTAAGAATCACAGCTCAACAATCCCTGGCAGATGAACACCCAGCTTCTGCTTCAAAACCATCATCATCATTTTTAATTTGTATACCGTCTTTCTATCTTACAATACTCAAGGTGGTTTACAAGCTGAAGAAACAAAAAATGTACATCTTATAACAATCTATAGTCAGAAGAAGAGGAGTTTGGATTTGATATCCAAAGGAGTCTCAAAGTGGCTAGCATTCTCCTTTCCCTTCCTCCCCCACAACAAACACTCTGTGAGGTGAGAGAGGCTGAGAGAAATTATTAAAGTTTCAACAAATTTTATCATAACAAAACAAAACAACACAGTGACAGACAATAAACAGTATAAAACATAAAAAACAAAAAGAGATATATAAGTTCAAATCTTAATTTCATGTAGCTTACTTTCCCGACTTCCTCACACCTCCCCTTTCTGTATTCCAGTTTCTAGTTTGTTTTCAGCAAGTCCTTCCTCTATTTTGACTAATTTTAATATTGCTTAATTTCTTTTAAATTAACCATTACCGCTACTAACCACTTATCTTCTAATCCCCCATCATTTTAACATTGATTAATTTTGCTATAAGAGGCTGAGAGACTTCAGAGGAGTGTGACTAGCCCAAGGTCACCCAGCAGCTGCATGTGGAGGAGCGGGGAATCGAACCCGGTTCACCAGATTATGAGTCTACCACTCTTAACCACTACACCACACTGGCTCTCAGTCATACCTCGTGTTACAGATGCATCAGATTTCATTTTTTCGGGTTGTGGACCGCAAGTACCAGAACATGTTACTTCCGGGTTTTGGCAGCCGCGCATGCGCAGAAGCGCTAAATCGTGCTTTGCGCATGTGCAGAAGCTCCGAACTCCAACCTGCAGATTGCGGACGCTGCGGATTGCGAACGTGCATCCCGCACGGATCACGTTTGCAACCGGAGCGTCCACTGTACTGCAATACAAAAATGTGATAATAAAACAAAACTTTAAAATAAGCAACCTACGTCAAAAAGTAACATTCAACAATCATTAGAATAGTATAAAATAATAATATCAACAGATAAAAGTCAAACAGAAATCCACTCAGCAGTTCCAATAAATAATTTCTAAACTATAATCAACAAAACTACGGCAAGCCACAGTACATAAAATAATACAATACCAAATGAGAAGCAGAGACAAACTAGAGGGTGGGGCAAGGCAGGTGGAAGGAGGCCTTGCCTGACGATGTCTCTCCCCTCACAGTTCTTCACAAGACCAGCTCCCTTATGAGGACTCCTAGGGCCGGAGGGTGAGGCAAGGCAGGTGGAAGGAGGCCTTGCCTGATGAAGTCTCTCCCCTCCCCTCCATGACCTTCTAAGAAAGTCCATTCCTCTCTTGACCAACTTAGCATTAGAAAGTTCTTCCTGATGTTTAATGGGAATCTCCTTTCTTCCATTTAGAATCCGTTGGTTGAGGTCCTACTATCTGGAGCGAGTGGAAGACACACATTTGCAATCTTAGTGAGACCAGGATCTTCACAACTAGATGCTCTTAAGCAAAAATGGGTTGATAAGACAAAACCAGCTGCTGGATCAAACCAAAGCCAGTGGTGTTAAGCATCTTGGTCTCATAATTGGCCAACCAGATGCCCCAATGGGAAACGCACATGCAGGACATGAGCACAACAGCTTAGGGTCTTTGTATTTATGGGACCGCCTCTCCTGGTCTGCCCCACAAAGGACCTTAAGGTCCATGAATAACCATAGTTTATAGGTCCCGGGCCCTAAGGAAGTCAGACTATCCTCCACCAGGGCCAGGGCCTTCTCAGTGATGGCTCCGACCTGGTGGAATGCTCTGTCCCATGAGACTAGGACCCCAGTGGCGTAGCGTGGGGGGTGCAGGGGGGCCGGCCACACCGGGTGCAACATCTGGGGGGGGCGCTTGCACTCGCAGCTCTCTGCCCCTACTAAAATCCACGGTTAGGGGGCGCAAATTACTTGCCTTGCCCCGGGTGCTGACAACCCACGCTACGCCACTGTAGGAAACTTCAGGATTTAACCTGCTTCCATTGGGCCTGTAAGACAGAGCTATTCCACTGGCCTTTAATTTGAATTCAGGCTGATCTTTTATTTCCCTTCTCTTCCCTCCCCCTCCCCTTTTACGAAGATCACCCGCTCTGAGACCCCACAGCTAATTCTCCCCTGGCCTCCTCGCTGGCCCAAGTAGGACTAATTCAGCCAGCTAGCCCTGGGGATTATCTAATTGATTTTTGATTTTTGAGTTTTATTGTTATTCATGTTTTTATACTGTATTTTATGCTGCTTTTATAATTAAGTCTTTTAAATTTGTTGTTAGCCGCCCTGAGCCTGGTTTTTGAACCGGGAAGGGCGGGGTATAAATTAAAATATTTATTTATTTATTTATTTATTTATTTATTTATTTATTTGCAGTGCTCTCCCCACTTATGATTTCCGGCAACTGGTATTCAGAAGCATAGTGTCTCCAACAGTGGAGGTAAAGGTAAAGGTAAAGGGATCCCTGACCATTAGGTCCAGTCGCGGACGACTAAGGGGTTGCGGCACTCATCTCGCTTTATTGGCCAAGGGAGCTGGCGTACAACTTCCGGGTCATGTGGCCTGCATGACTAAGCTGCTTCTGGAGAAACCAGAGCAACGCACGGAAACGCCGTTTACCTTCCCTCTGGAGCGGTACCTATTTATCTACTTGCACTTTGACGTGTTTTCAAACTGCTAGGTAGGCAGGAGCAGGGACTGAGGAACGGGAGCTCACCCCTTCGCAGGGATTCGAACCGCCAACCTTCTGATCGGCAAGCCCTAGGCTCTGTGCTTTAACCCACAGCACCACCCGCGTCCCAACAGTGGAGATAGTACATAGCTATTGTAGGGCTATTGACTGCTATGGGCCATCACAACTACTCAATGAAGCTTCAAGTGAAATCTCAGCTCCATGAGAATTCGCTTACTGAATCAGACCGAAATTTCACCTGGTTCAGAAGCAAGCTTCTCCTTCAGGAAACTCACGAGCCACCATGAAGAATTTCTTTCTCTCTGTTTTTGGCACTACTTCCATGGAATACATTCAAGGCTGAGTTCCTGAGAGTCCTTGGCCTCTCTGACATTTTTTCCACCTTCAAAGGCACGGGAATGCCATTGTGATGATGTCGCACCAAGTCCACATGGAGAGGTGAGCTCACTGGGGTGACTCAACGGCTATGAATTTTGCAACGGGAACCTTGCGAGGAAAGGGCTCTCAGAGGTCAGGAGCCAACAACAGTGATTCTTGGCTCATGCGCAAAGCCGGTGGTCATCTGAGGTGGTGCAAAGTGGCCTGCAGCGCATAGGCAGAGGTGGTGAGAAGAACAAGAGTCTTGAGGGCAGGAGCAATAAATTCATAAAGAGGTCTAAACAATGGAGTGGCTATTCTCTGAGCCTGCCAGCAACATGCTTTGCATCCAGTGCCGGATTTACGTATAAGCTCGCGGGTGGCGCTGTGGGTTAAACCACAGAGCCTAGGACTTGCTGATCAGAAGGTTGGCAGTTTGAATCCCCGTGACGGGGTGAGCTCCAGTTGCTCAGTCCCTGCTCCTGCCAACCTAGCAGTTCAAAAGCACGTCAAAGTGAAAGTAGATAAATAGGTACCACACCGGCGGGAAGTAAACGGCGTTTCCGTGCGCTGCTCTGGTTCACCAGAAGCGGCTTAGTCATGCTGGCCACATGACCTGGAAGCTGTACACCGGCTCCCTCGGCCAATAAAGAGAGATGAGCGCTGCAACCCCAGAGTCGTCAACGACTGGACCTAATGGTCAGGGGTCCCTTTACCTTTACCTTTAAACAAGCAATAGCTTACGGCCTCACTCTCTTGGGACCCCCTCCCCCCCAAATACCTGGATGTACATTTCCAAAATATAATATAAGAAACAAATAAATAAAACCTGCAAACAGCAACAGTGTTTTGTGTTGTGTAGGCTCCTATGGTGTAAGTCATGGGCCACACCTGCTAGCCTGCTCCCTAAAATATCACTGGTTTGCTCATTTCTATATATAGGGTGCCTACATTCCGCATGTGCAAATGGTTTTAGACACCTGTTAGGTCCACAAATTTCCATATAGCTTATATTCAACACAAAAAACAGCAACAATTTGTTGTTGACAAAGGACAGCTGGACATATAAAGGGCCCCAGTACCTTCAGTAGCTTAGGGCAGGCATAGTCAAACTCGGCCCTCTAGATGTTTTGGGACTACAATTCCCATCATCCCTGACCACTGGTCCTATTAGCTAGGGATGATGGGAGTTGTAGTCCCAAAACATTTGGAGGGCCGAGTTTGCCTATGTCTGGCTTAAAGCCACATCAAACCTAAATCCGGCCTTGTATGCATCCCACCCACAGAACCAAAAAAAATTAAATGAGAAGAGAGAGTGAGAGAGCACCACATTGAATCATTAATTTGCTTTGGAGCTGAGGTTTTAGACCTCAGAAGGTGGTGGACCATTGGAGGTTTTGAAGCAGAGGTTGGGTCTCCACCTGCAGGAGTTTCTTCAGCTGCGATTCCTGCATTGCAGGGGTTTGGACTAGACCAGGCACCCCCAAACTCAGCCCTCTAGCTGTTTTGGGACTACAACACCCATCATCCCTATCTAACAGGACCAGTGGTCAGGGGTGATGGGAATTGTAGTCCCCAAACAGCTGGAGGGCCACATTTGGGGGTGCCTGGACTAGACGTCACTCGGGATCCCTTCCAACTCTTCATTTCTGTGATTCAAGGCTGTGTTTAATTTTTTAAAAAATCAATTCAGTGGTTTTGAATTGATCCTGGAGATAAAATGCTTGGTTGGTAGGTAGGTAGGTAGGAATGGGCATGAAGTTCATCCAGACAACAACCAGACAGGGTGGCTCCTCTCAGTGGCCTATACAAGTTCCTCTGCTTCCCTCCAGTCTGGTTCCTAGAAAGTTTTTCTGGCTCTTTGACACTGGGACTCTTGAGTCAACTAGACTCAGGAATGAACTTCAAGGGCTTGTTAAACTCAACCACAGACCAAGGTGAGCTTGATCCAGCCCCTGCCCTTTCCTCCAGCTTGGATTTTGTTCAGAGCTAGCAGGTTCATAATTCCCTAGGCAGAAGTCTGAAAGGTGTTCCAGGGCAAATTCTGAGAGAGGAGAGCCTAGCTTCTTTTGGGGGCGGACAGAAAAAGGAGATGGGGTAGCAACATTTCCAGGCCCTTTAGAGCATGGGTAGGCAAACTAAGGCCCAGGGACCGGATCTGGCCCAATCGCCTTCTAAATCTGGCCCATGGACGGTCTGAGAATCAGCGTGTTTTTACATGAGTAGAAAAAGGGGGGAAAGAACAAAAAACAACACCAAAAATCGAATAGGGGGAAAGGAAAAAAGAAATTGACTTCCAACTAACTCCATGTGGATCTTTATTCCTCATACCACTGGTTGTCTGTAATGATTGAATTTTCGGAGAATTGTTCATACGTGGCTTAGCTTAGAATAAAAATCTCACAGGTAAATAAAATAATTCTCCCCCTCCTAATTTAATCCCTGCAACCCCTAATTTAATCCCTTAGGTTGAGAGGCAGTGACCGTCCCAATGTCACTCCGTGAGATGATGATAATAATGATGAGTTGAATTTATATACCGCCCTATACCCGGAGGCCTCAGGGCGGTTCACATAAAAAGATCACAATATATAAAATAAAAATTATTATTATTATTTCTTCATCATTTAGAGTAGAGTAGAGTTTGGATTTGACATCCCACCTTTCACTCCCCTTCAGGAGTCTCAAAGCGGCTAACATTCTCCTTTCGCTTCCTCCCCCACAACAAACACTGTGGGAGGTGAGTGGGGCTGAGAGACTTCAGAGAAGCGTGACTGGCCCAAGGTCACCCAGCAGCTGCATGTGGAGGAGCGGAGACGCGAACCCGGTTCCCCAGATTACGAGACTACCACTCTTAACCACTACACCACACTGGCTCTCATAGCTGAGCGGGGCTTTGAACCCTGGTTTCCCAGGTCAGCATTTCTGTGTGCTGCTCTGGTTCGCCAGAAGTGGCTTAGTCATGCTGGCCACATGACCCGGAAGCTGTACGCCAGCTCCTTTGGCCAGTAAAGCAAGAGGAGCACTGCAACCCCAGAGTCGGCCACAACTGGACCTAATGGTCAGGGGTCCCTTTACCTTTTAGCTTCCCAGGTCGCAGTCCAGCCTGCTAACCGCTGCACAACACAGGCTCTCCAAACAGATCAGAGGGAACGATGTTAATAAACCCATGCCAAAGTTATGTCGCTTGCCATAGCCTGAGAAGTCTTGGGCTGATGAACGCACAGAGGATGAGGCTAGCAAGCCCTGAGGTGTGTATGAAGCTAGGAGCTCAGCTCAAACCTTCTGACGCCCTCAGAGTCTGGGCGAAAAGCAGGCGTAGCTTCCAAGACTAATAGTTACAAGTTGCTCACATACCATTTGCTGGGCCGGCTCACTCCATTGGCTGCCGACCACACTGTACATTTTATACAGCTGTGCTCCCGAGGGTTACCAAAGGCTAACAGGTGGTGATGGATAGCGTCTGCCAGATTGCGCCTAACCCCTCCAAGGCGAACTCAGCATCCTTTAGGGAGGGGATCTCTGCCACCCTGAGAGTTTAATATCGACGCAAACGGCACTCGAGGGAGACGCATGTTTATGTGCTCTGTCCAAACACCGTGTGAATCTGGGACGCCACCAAGAAGCCCCGGGAGCTGTTCTCCCTGGGTGAATTTCACGCCAAGGAAACCTTGCATGAAGGCTTTGAGTGGGATTTCAATTGCGCATAAAGGTTTCTGCACAACGAAGCTACAGATTCAGCTCTCGGCCTCAGCTACTGCCATGCTCCCTTTGGAAAATAGCAAGACTAGCCTCAAAGGGTGTCCTGGTGTGCATCCCAGAGGTTTTAAGCTTGTCTGACAAGGCGCCACCCCAGTGATTCGACCACCATATTAGTACCTACAAGGAGCTTGGGCCTTTTAGTTGTAGGTCAAGAGCTCATGAATACCTGTCCTTGAGCTACTCCAGGGCCAGATTTAGGTTTGATGAGGCCCTAAGCTACTGAAGGAAATGGGGCCCTTTATATGTCCAGCTGTCCTTTGTCAACAACAAATTGCCGTTGCTTTTTGTGTTGAATATATGCTATACGGTAATTTATGGACCTCATAGGTATCTCAAGCCATTTGCACATAACGAAATATGTATTTTATCAAAGTAATTGTTGAACTGAAATAAAATTAAGAAGTATATTAATAAACATTGATATACTTTTATTAAGCTCTAACTTAAAATGATTTTTTTATTCATAACGAACTTAATGCAAACACATTGGCATTTGGCAATAGCAAAAGTTCCTTTAGAAATATAAGTTACAAAGACTCATAATCTAGTCTCTAGGAACTTGCTATAATATGAAATGTGGGAGGTGAGTGGGGCTGATGTAAATAAATGATGCAAACTACTAATGACTACAAACAGCAGAATGTAGGTACCCTAT
The DNA here is from genome assembly GCF_964234715.1 of Podarcis melisellensis. Lineage (NCBI taxonomy): Eukaryota > Metazoa > Chordata > Lepidosauria > Squamata > Lacertidae > Podarcis > Podarcis melisellensis. The sequence continues at coordinate 55,548,958 of NC_138544.1, forward strand.
ATATAGAAATGAGCAAACCAGTGATATTTGAGGGAGTAAGCTAGCAGGTGGAGCCCATGACTTACCTCACAGGAGCCTACACAACACAAAACACTGTTGCTGTTTGCAGGTTTTATTTTATTTGTTTTTTATCTTATATTTTGGAAATGTACATCCGGGGGGTTTTTCCCTTAATTTCTTTTAGAGGGGCCAAGAGAGTGGGGCCCTAAACTATAGCTGGCTTAGCTTATACATAAATCTGGCACTGAGCTATTCAGTTGCTCCCTCTCCCCCCTAATATCTTCTCATATCTTAATGATGTCGTTCCACAAATAAGTGAGAAATGATTGCAGAAGATCGTTTCTGTGGATTCTCTTACACACAAGCTAACATAAAACAATGGCGTAACACAGTATTTCCAAACTTTTTTCTCACTGTCCTCAAACTTTGTTTTAAACTGTCGCTCCCGCCCCTCAGTGCCACCCCCTGCTTCTTCTATTCAAACCTCTGCTTTACTCATATTTCCGTTCTTTAAAACCGCCATTTCCCTCTGTGTCTCTCCATCCCTGCTTTACTCAAACACCTGCTGTTTAAAACATCTATCTAGTACTTTTTTCCTCTCGGTGTTTCTCCCTTTTCACTCTACTCAAACGCCTCCCATTCCTCAGCTGCCTCATGTGAGAGAGACAAAGGATGCAGAGCTCTCAGATATTCCCTTGTGTGAAGGTACTTCACTCAAACCTCTGCGTTGTTTAATACTGCCATTTTCCTCTCAGTTCAATCACTGCTTTGGTCAAACTTCTGCCATGGTTTTTCGTTCTTTTTTTCAGTTGACAGATTTGTGGCCACACCGAAACCACGTTCCACTAAAGATGATGAAGGAAATGCAATTAAAAACCCCACAATCCAGAATAAAGTGCAGGTATCTGCTTTTGCCGCCAGAACTGTTGGTAGCCATCTTTGAATTGAAATTTCGATTCTTCGTTTGTTGCTAATTCTATCAAAATGGGTTCACCCAATTTCAGGAAAAACTCTCCTCTCCAGCACAACCACTGGATCCAGGGGAGACATTGCCTTTTTTTAAAAGTGCTTTATTAAGGTTAAAAAAAAGTAACAAACATAAGAATTAATAAAGAAAAGGTTAAGAACAGTTTCAGGTTAAGAACGGACCTCCAGAATAAATTAAGTTCTTAACCCGAGGTACCACTGTATTGAGATAATAATAATAATAATAATAATAATAATAATAATAATAAAACAGTGCCTCCTGTAAAAAAAAAAGAATTAATAAAGAAAAATGCATGAAACTGTTATATCATATCTCTCTACATTCTTCTTAAATTTCTAACAACTTCCAGTCACCTCATTGTGTATTTACCATTTAATCTGTCTAGCGCACCATTAATCTTCATTTACCTTTTATTAATTTCGATAAGTGTTATTATGTCTCATCGTGGTTCATCCTAACACAGAAGTCACTCAAGTCTTGCCACTGACGTCATATCGCCGCAATATTCAATAAGGTATTTTTTTTTACATATCCCGTTTACTAATAAATGCTTGGTTTGTATTACCTCTCGATTTATCTGTCATTCTTGCTAACTCGGTGTGCTCTAACGACTTAGTTTGCCACTCCAGCTTCTCCTTTCTAATTAGTGGTAATTAGTATTCTTCCAGCCACTGTAGCATATAAAAATATTTATCTCACATTTTTTTGGTCTATCTGGGCCAAGTATCCCCTGGAGAAAAGCCTCCGATTTTTTTTTCTAGAAGGATACCTTAAACATTCTTTTAAGTTCATTGTAAATACAGTGGTACCTCAGGTTACATACACTTCAGGTTACATACGCTTCTGGTTACAGACTCCGCTAACCCAGAAATAGTACCTCAGGTTAAGAACTTTGCTTCAGGATGAGAACAGAAATCGCGCAGCGGCAGTTCGGCAGCAGCAGAAGGCCCCATTAGCTAAAGTGGTGTTTCAGGTTTGGAGGTCTTTAAGCAGAGGTCTTCTTTGGAGGTCTTTAAGCAGAGGCTTGACAACCATATGTCAGGAGTGCTGTGATGGTGTTTCCTGCTTGGCAGGGGGTTGGACTCGATGGCCCTTGTGGTCTCTTCCAACTCTAGGATTCTATGATTCTAGGTTAAGAACAGTTTCAGGTTAAGAATGGACCTCCAGAACGAATTAAGTACGTAACCAGAGGTACCACTGTAACATTCCAAATCCCTTAATTTTGTGACACGTTCGCCACATGTGCTGCATTCAAACTTCTGCTTTGTCAGCGTCTTGCAACAGCACCTGATCTGGTGGTGAGCATCATTGCACAACAGATGAAACAAGTGCGAACAGTTTTTCAAAACTGACTTCTCATTTTTTTTCTTTATGCTTCCACCCACTGGCGGAGGAATAGTAGTAATACTAATCATTTATTATTTGTTCCCCACCCATCTGGCTGGGTTTCCCCTGCCACTCTGGGCGGCTTCCAACAAGGATTAAAAATACATCAAAATGTCACACATTAAAAACTTTCCTGAACAGGGCTGCCTTCAGATGTCTTCTAAATGTCAGGTAGTTGTTTATTTCCTTGACATCTGACAGGAGGGTGTTCCACAGGGTGGGCGCCACCACCGAGAAGGCCCTCTGCCTGGTTCCCTGTAACCTCACTTCTCACAGGGAAGGAACCGCCAGAAGGCCCTCGGAGCTGGACCTCAGTGTCCGGGCAGAACGATGGGGGTGGAGACGCTCCTTCAGGTATACTGGACCGAGGCCATTTAGGGCTTTGAAGGTCAGCACCAGCACTCTGAATTGTGCTCAGAAACATACTGGGATCCAATGTAGGTCTTTCAAGACCGGTGTTATGTGGTCTCGGTGGTCGCCCCCAGGAAGAGGAGTGCTGGGGTTGCGCACCAATTCTGACAGCTCTGTCCCCGTGCTGGGCGCCATGCCCCCAGGTCGCACGCCATGGCCCCGGGATGCGAGCCAGACCCACCCCCGCCTGTGCTCTGCCCCCTGATGCCGGAGCATGAAACTCCACCCCTTCTTCCACTGCCCCCTTATTTTTATTCAATGCCCCCACCGAGGTTCCTACTGCCCCCCTGGATCATTCCAGCACACAGACCCCAGGTGGTATTGCCCATTTTGGGAAACACTGTTTTAAACCACCATTCCCTCCATCATTGTCCATCCCTTCTCGCTCCCATGCTATGGGCACTATGCTGTTAGGCAACTTGCGTTAACCTGTGCTCCCCTCCCCATGGAACTAACATTTACAGCATTAAGGAAAATTATACGAAAATGATATATAGATGGTATATCACTCCACTAAAATTAGCAAAAGCGATGCGGGTGGCACTGTGGTCTAAACCACAGAGCCTAGGACCTGCCGATCAGAAGGTCGGCGGTTCGAATCCCCGCAACGGGGTGGGCTCCCGTTGCTCGGTCCCTGCTCCTGCCAACCTAGCAGTTCAAAAGCACGTCAAAGTGCAAATAGATAAATAGGTACCACTCCGGCAGAAAGGTAAACGGCGTTTCCGTGCGCAGCTCTGGTTCGCCAGAAACAGCTTAGTCATGCTGGCCACATGACCTGGAAGCTGTACGCCAGCTCCCTTGGCCAATAAAGCGAGATGAGCGCCACAACCCCAGAGTCGTCCACGACTGGACCTAACGGTCAAGGGGTACCGTTACCTTTACCTTTAAAATTAGCAAAAAATGTACAAAAGTAAAGAAAGTAGATGCTGGAAATCAGCAGAAGGGACATTTTTTCGTTTGTGGTGGGATTGTAAAATTGCAAATAAATATTGGGAAATGATTTCTAATGAAATGAAGAAGATGTTTAAAATTACCTTGCTTAAAAAGCCAGAAGCCTTCCTACAAGGTATTATTGGAGGGGATGTACCAGGAGCAAAAAAAGGTTTTATTTAAATATGCAACGACAGCAGCACAAATATTCTTAGCTCTGTACTGGGAAGAATCAGGTGTGCCAACGAAAGAAGATTGGCAAGTCAAATTAATGGAATATGCTGAAATGGCTAAACTAACATTAAAACCAAGAAGAAGAAATGACAATGAATTTAAAGAAGAATGGAAGGACTTTATTGCACATATACAATAGCATTGTATACATGTCAATACATTGGCAGGATTCTGAAGTACTTGTAATGTGATTATGAATAAGATAATAAGTAAAAATAATGACTCTCAGATTACAGAGGACGTGCGGTGTGAAGAAACGCAATGTAACCAAGGAAGAGTTTAGGGGGAAGTCGGTTCTTTAAATATTTGAACATGAATATATACTGTTACTGTATGTTGGTCATTTTTGGAATATATATATATATATATATATATATATATATATATATATATATATAATTTGCTCCCTTCCCCTGCCCTGACTTTATGCAATCCCAGATAGTGATGCCGTACTACAGATGTTCCACTGGGGTCTGCATGATGACAGCCTTCCATTTTTATGTCTATAGGAAGATATATAACAGCAAGCATGCAAAACAGTTATGGCCGTCTCCCCAGGTAGCCAGCTTAAAACAAATGCTTCTAATATATCTTTTAAATCCACTGGTGACCCTGGAGATCTTACGTAAACAGAAGAAGTGGAAAGTTTGAAAACCTACTTGGCCTTTTTGGAGCAAGGAAGGGTTTACTTAGTTTTTATGTGTTTGAAACCTCTGCTGCTATTCCTGCGGGGTTGGGGGCTTGGGATAGAAGTGGCAACAGAGGGGCTGGGGGAGAGCAAAGGTTTCCCATTCAGCGAAGGTGCAAGTCTTAACAGATCGTGACCACCAAAGTCAAAAGGAGAGGTATGATTTCATAGATTTCATGGAATCATGGCGCTGGAAGGGACCCCAGGATCATCTAGTCCAAGGGGTAGACAACCTAAGGCCCGGGGGCTGGATGTGGCCCATTCGCCTTCTCAATCCGGCCCACAGACAGTCCGTGAATCAGCGTGTTTTTACATGAGTAGAATGTGTCCTTTTATTTAAAATGCACCTCTGGGTTATTTGCGGGGCCTGTCTGGTGTTTCTACATGAGTAGAATGTGTGCTTTTATTTAAAATGCATCTCTGGGTTATTTGATGTTGTTGTTTTTAGTGGGTGCTGAAAAGAGTAAGGTGAAGATGCCTGATTGATCTCAATAGGTAGGGAATTCCAAAGTGTAAGTGTTGCCCCACTAGAAAATCAAGTTCCTGCAAATGCAGAATGAGTATTATGCAGTACCTGTCAATTCCTCCGATTGAGGTGGTCAAGTGGGCATGTGGGGTAAGGTGATCTTGAAGGTAAACTGTTCCCAAGTTGTTGTTGTTCTTTGGCAATCCTTCGTAGCCGAGTAAAATTGTCTTCCATAAAACACTGTTTAAACAGTGAGTCCATAAGTGACTGTGGAGACCCACACATCCTTCCGCAGTGGGGACATTGGTTTTCGGGCAGGAGTTGATCACCGTGTGGATTTGCCAAGTGTGCCTTCCTCTTAACATGTTTCTCCCTTGCATCCTGAGTTCGAGTGTCTTCAAAGCCCATGACACCTTTGGTCAAGGCTGTTCTCCAACTGGAGCACTCGCAGGCCAGTGTTTCCCAATTGTTGGTGTTTATACTACATTTTTAAAGATTTGCCTTGAGACAGTCTTTAAACCTCTTTTGTTGACCACCAGCATTACACTTTCCATTTTAAAATTCGGAATAGAGTAGTTGCTTTGGAAGACGATCATCAGGCATCCAAACAACATGACCAATTCAACGAAGTTGATGTTGAATACTCGTTGCTTCGACACCGGTGATCTGAGGCCAAGTTGTTAAGGGCTTTATATAGTAACAGTAACATCTTAAACCTGGCCCATTAGAAAATCGGCCATCCATGCAGATCTCTGAATGCAGGAATTATATGCATACAAAGCCTCATACCCGTCAGCAATCACACTGCAGCATTTTGCAGTAACTGCAGCTTCGGGGGGAAGCCCCACATAGAACACATAGGGGTACTCCAGTCTTGAAGTAAGGTAGCATAAGGTACTATAAGGTAGCGTCCAATGTTCCTGTGATTTTTCTTCTGGTGCTTCTCCCCACCACCACCAATCATCAGGTATACTGGGCCTGGTTTTGTTTGTTTGTTTTGCTGTGGTGCTGAAACATAAGGTAAAGGTAAAGGGACCCCTGACCATTAGGTCCAGTCGTGGCCGACTCTGGGGTTGCGGTGCTCATCTCGCTCTACTGGCCGAGGGAGCCGGCGTACAGCTTCCGGGTCATGTGGCCAGCAGGACTAAGCCGCTTCTGGCGAACCAGAGCGGCGCACGGAAACACCGTTTACCTTCCCGCCGGAGTGGTACCTATTTATCTACTTGCACTTTGAGGTGCTTTCGAACTGCTAGGTTGGCAGGAGCAGGGACCGAGTAATGGGAGCTCACCCCATCATGGGGATTTGAACCGCCGACCTTCTGATCGGCAAGTCCTAAGCTCTGTGGTTTAACCCACAGCGCCACCCACATCCCGAAACATACAATCTAATAATTCAATTCAAATGGGTGCATCACATGAGGAAAAAAGGGGGAGGAGGGAAGAGGAAAAGCTAGGGGAATTCAATACTTTAGTTTCATAATGGTAGCTAGGTGGACTACTGTTAAGGGATGGTATGGAGAAGAACTAAGTGCCAGCTGGCTCCATCCAGTTGGATAGAGAGGGCTTCCCAGTTTTAGCTTCCCAGTTTTACCTGGGAGGGCAGCCAGGTGGGGTGAACCTCACCTTAAGGGGAAATCCAGGAATGCAAGTTCTCACATGACTCCAGAAGTGGGAAAAGGAAGTCGCAGATTTTCATTTAAGAAAAATAAAAAATCTGCATTGTATCTGTTTGCCTTGGAAAACATAAGCCAGGAGAGAGAGACTCGTAATGAGCCGTAAAACCTTCAAACTGAAATTGATCCAGACTCTTGAATAAGCTGGGAGGGGGGAAAACCAGAAGCAGACACATGACAAGCCCGAGAAAATCCAAACACAACTTGGCCTTTTTTTGGCGTATCGGATTGTTTTCCCCGATTGGATATTTCCACTGGCATGGAAAGTAATTTGCTGGTCTCTCAGGGGATCTACTTTGAAGCAAATGGAGCATTTTAAAAGACCTCCTTTGGATCTGACGGAAATCGAGCTCTCCAGACCAAATTCCAGGCCAACCTTATGCCAGTTCCTCTGCCCTCCTCTTGCTCTGGGTCTCCCCTTTTGCCTTCTCCTTGCCCTGGTCAATGGGATTGCAAGGTTCCTCTAGCCAAACAGGTTCCGCTCTTGCACCAAGACCAACACAAACAGTCAAATGCTTTTATTCTCCTTTGACCGTGACGGTGACATTTCCAAATGGGGTAAAGAAGGAGCAAGATGTGAAACAAGATCAGGTGAGAAGAAGATGGAATTTAGACGCTCCTCCGTTGGCAGATGATGAGAAAAGCAAAATGGTGCTGCTGGTGAAAGGGTGGAAAGGAGGTTGATTGGAAGCAGGAGATGATAATCCAGAAGTAGCCTATTTGCATAGACTCTTGGCAGACACACATCTCCATGCAGTCTTCTCTCTGTGCTCAAAAAGGCTGGCTGGGTTGACCTTCCTCCTAACAGCTGCCAGGTTGCATCAGTCGGGTGGACCATGGACTGCTCCATCTTTCAGGGCCAAGGAGAAGTTCAGAAGGAGGACATTTCCAGGACACCCAAGGTTACACAAATGCTGCAGTCTGGAACCAGTACAGGAAAGAAACAAAATGTTGTCGTAAGAACGTAAGAAGATTCTGCTGGATCAGGCCAATGGCTCATCTCATCCAGCATTCTGCCTTCACAGTGGCCAAGAAGATGCCTCTTCTGGGAAACCTGCGAGCAGGATCTGACCACAAGAACAACTTTCACTTCCAGTGGTTTCCAGCAACTGGTATTCAGAAGCACTGCTGCCTCCAGTTGTGGAGCCAGAGTCGAACCATCCTGGCTAGTATCCCTCTCCTCCATGAATTTATCTAACCCCTTTTAAAGCCAATAATAATAATAATAATAATAATAATAATAATAATAATAATAATAATAATTTATTATTTGTACCCTGCCCATCTGGCTGGGTTTCCCCAGCCACTCTGGGCGGCTTCCATAGAAACCAAAAATACACTAAAATATCACACATTAAAAACTTCTCTGAACAGGGCTGCCTTAAGTTGTCTTCTGAATGTCAGGTAGTTGTTTATTGCTTTGACATCTGATGGGAGGGCGTTCCACAGGGTGGGCGCCACTACCGAGAAGGCCCTCTGCCTGGTTCCCTGTAGCTTTGCTTCTTGCAGTGAGGGAACCGCCAGAAGGCCCTTGGTGCTGGACCTCAGCGTCTGGGCAGAACGATGGGGGTGGAGACGCTCCTTCAGGTATACTGGGCCGAGGCCGTTTAGGGCTTTAAAGGTCAACACCAGCACTTTGAATTGTGCTTGGAAACATACTGGGAGCCAATTTAGGTCTTTCAAGACCGGTGTTATGTGGTCTTGGCGGCCGCCCCCAGTCACCAGTCTGGCTGCCGCATTCTGGATTAGTTGTAGTTTCTGAGTCACCTTCAAAGGTAGCCCCACGTAGAGCGCATTGCAGTAGTCCAAGTGGGAGATAACTAGAGGATGCACCACTCTGGCGAGACAGTCCGCGGGCAGGTAGGGTCTCAGCCTGCGTACCAGGTGGAGTTGGTAGACAGCTTCCCTGGAAACAGAATTGACCTGCGCCTCCATGGACAGCTGTGAGTCCAAAATGACTCCCAGGCTGCGCACCTGGTCCTTCAGGGGCACAGTTACCCTATTCAGGACCAGGGAGTCCTCCACACCATCCCACCCCCTGTCCCCCAAAAACAGTACTTCTGTCTTTTCAGGATTCAACTTCAATCCATTAGCCGCCATCCATCCTCTAACCGCCTCCAGGCACTCACACAGGACTTTCACCGTCTTCAGTGGTTCTGATTTGAAAGAGAGGTAGAGCTGGGTATCATCTGCATATTGATGGACACCCAGTCCAAACCCCCTGATGATCTCTCCCAGAGGCTTCATATAGATGTTAAAAAGCATGGGGGAGAGGACGGAACCCTGAGGCACCCCACAAGTGAGGGCCCAGGGGTCTGAACACTCACCCCGGCACCACTTTCTGAACATGGCCCAGGAGGAAGGAGCGAAACCACTGTATAACAGTGCCCCCAACACTAGGCAGAAATGTAAAGAAAAAGAAGGAACATTTTATCATATGTGGTGGGAATGTAAGAAAGTAAAAATCTTCTGGGAAATGATATATAATGAGATGAAAAAGATAATGAAATATACATTCTTAAAAAAAACTAGAATAATTTTTACTTGGTATTATAGGTCAGGATGAGGGATGCGGGTGGCGCTGTGGGTTAAACCACAGAGCCTAGGACTTGCCGATCAGAAGGTTGGCGGTTCGAATCCCCGCAACGGGATGAGCTCCCGTTGCCCAGTCCCTGCTCCTGCCAACCTAGCATTTCGAAAGCACGTCAAAGTGCAAGTAGATAAATAGGTACCGCTCCAGTGGGAAGGTACACGGCGTTTCCGTGCGCTGCTCTGGTTCGCCAGAAGCAGCTTAGTCATGCTGTCCACATGACCCAGAAGCTGTACGCCGGCTCCCTCAGCCAATAAAGCGAGATGAGCGCCACAACCCCAGAGTCGGTCACGACTGGACCTAATGGTCAGGGGTCCCTTTACCTTTACCTAGGCGGAAATGAAAAGAAAAAGAAGGAACATTTCATCATATGTGGTGGGAATGTAAGAAAGTAAAAAACTTATGGGAAATGATATATAATGTGATGAAAAAGATGCTGGAATATACATTCTTTAAAAAACCAGAAGCATTTTTACTTGGTATTATAAGTGAGGATATTAATAGACAAGATGTTAAATTGTTCTTATATGCAACAACAGCGGCAAGAGTATTGTTAGCCCAGAAATGGAATGGAAGGAAGAAGAAATTCTGACGAAAGAAGAATGGCAGGCAAAATTAATGGACTACGCAGCATTAGACAAAATGACAGGAAGGATTTGAAACCTGCAGGACCAAAGATCTACAGAAGATTGGAAGAAATATACAGTCATAATTCGGGCTAAATACGTAGGCAGCAGGAGGGGTCTGACATGCAGAAAGTGAGCTTTTGTGGGGGGGGGGAGTGGGACCAGCTCAAGCCTTGAGGGAGTACACTTAATAAATCTCCATTTGTTTCTGTTTGATACTAATAAATGAACTGATAATGAAAAAATGCCTGTTTTCTCCCGGCTGTTCGCCAAGCATGTTTGTTGCCTGTCAGCTCCCTTGCGACACGTGTCTAGTCATGATCACTTCTTCTTTTTTTAAAAAAAAAAATTTATTTATTAAAGTAAACATTTATTCAGTAAACATTATCATATTACAACACAAGGCTTGTTGTTGTTTAGTCACTTAGTCGTGCCCGACTCTTCATGACCCCATGGACCAGAGCACGCCAGGCACTCCTGTCTTCCACTGCCTCCCACAGTTTGGTCAAACTCATGCTGGTAGCTTTGAGAACACTGTCCAACCATCTCATCCTCTGTCGTCCCCTTCTCCTTGTGCCCTCCATCTTTCCCAACATCAGGGTCTTTTCCAGGGAGTCTTCTCTTCTCCTGAGGTGGCCAAAGTATTGGAGCCTCAGCTTCATGATCTGTCCTTCCAGTGAGCACTCAGGGCTGATTTCTTTCGGAATGGAGAGGTTTGATCTTCTGCAGTCCATGGGACTCTCAAGAGTATCCTCCAGCACCACAATTCAAAAGCATCAATTCTTCCGTGATCAGCCTTCTTTATGGTCCAGCTCTCACTTCCATACATCACTACTGGGAAAACCATAGCTTTTACTATACGGACCTTTGTTGGCAAGGTTATGTTTCTGCTTTTTAAGATTATACTAAACAGAAAAAAAGAAAAAAGAAGGGCAAAAAAACCTATTCCAAAACCATATATATATACCAACACTTTGGACTTCCTGTCTATCCCGTTGTATATTCCTTTTTTTCAAATTAATGTACTATTATTATTGTGTATTCCTTTACATTTTATCTAAGACATTCCTATATCAATATGTACCCTTGGTCTTGTTTCTCAACTCGGTCTCTCTCCAATGTCAATCAAATGCTAGCATAGGTAGCGAACCTTTACTGTATTTTTGCTAGCATAGATAGCAAACCTTTACTGTATTTGAGAGCCAGTGTGGTGTAGTGGTTAAGAGTGATAGACTCGTAATCTGGTGAACCGGGTTCGCTTCCCCGCTCCTCCACCTGCAGCTGCTGGGTGACCTTGGGCCAGTCACACTTCTTTGAAGTCTCTCAGCCCCACTCACCTCACAGAGTGCTTGTTGTGGGGGAGGAAGGGAAAGGAGAATGTTAGCCGCTTTGAGACTCCTTCAGGTAGTGATAAAGCGGGATATCAAATCCAAACTCTTCTTCTTTTTGAACATGACCACTTCTGGATCAGGTCAGGTGAATCTACTGGAGAATTTTAGTAGGGCAGGTTCTTACTCCATCCCAAGTGGGTGGCGTCTTAGAGGGGGGTGAACAGTTCGCGGATAAGGTTAAAGGGAGATGATGTGATCACGTTGCTGGCAGCGTGATGGGGAGACTGAATCAGTTTGGAACTGGGAAGCCAAATTAACTAATCATATATTAACGAGCTTCCTGCATTGCAGGAGGCTCGATGGACTAGATGACTCTTGGGGTCCCTCCCAAATCTATGAGTGCATGTCAGAAATAAACAGGTAAAACACAGGGCAACCTCTGGATTTCCTGAAATCCCTTTGAATTTCGGAGGGAAATTCCCGGGCAAAAGAAGCTACTGAGCTGCTTCTTCGAACTGCACACCTTTTATTACAGACCGGCCTTCAGAGGTCAACCCCTGAAAACTTAGACATGGCTATTGTTGTTGTTGTTTAGTTGTGTCCGACTCTTCGTGACCCCCTGGACCAGAGCACGCCAGGCACTCCTGTCTTCCACTGCCTCCCACAGTTTGGTCAAACTCATGCTGGTATGGTAGCTTCAAGGACACTGTCCAACCATCTCATCCTCTGTCGTCCCCTTCTCCTTGTGGCCTCTATCTTTCCCAACATCAGGGTCTTTTCCAGGGAGTCTTCTCTTCTCATGAGGGGGCCAAAGTATTGGAGCCTCAGCTTCAGGATCTGTCCTTCCAGGGAGCACTCAGGGCTGATTTCCTTCAGAATGGAGAGGTTTGATCTTCTTACAGTCCATGGCTATTAGGAGAGAGGTTTTCCCTCCCCTGATTTTGCCTGACCAACTTTACTATAAAACTCTGCCTAGCCACAAAACCCCAGACGGAGAGCAAATGACAGTTTATCCGTGACTCTTCCTGTTTTCTTTTTGGACGTATCTGGTGATGGGCTGGATGGTTTTGGCCTAGCGGACGGGGTGTCTCTCTCTCTACCCCCGCCCCATAAGGAGGCCCTCTTTTCTCTCTGTCTGCAGCAGTTTCCCTTTGGGGGCTTTCCAGCTGACCACGGAAAACATCTTTGGTTATTGCGACTGGCCAAGCCAAATGTTTAGAGGGTTTTCTCTCTCTTTCCTAACCTCAGTAGAAAACCATCCCTCGAAGCAGAAAGGAAACAGCCATCCTAGTGGCCGGTCGATTCACGGTCTCAGAATGCGTCACTCTGCTCAGTTTCCTCGGGCAGAAGCCTGTCGATAGCAGCTGGTCTTTTTTTCCTTTCTTTATTTACGCCATCCGTGCAAAACGAGCTTTGAGGAGGTGAATTTATTTAGAAGTGGCTTGGGGTGTCTGTGACGTGCGTTCTGTCAATGCCTGAGGGAAGAGTGAGTCACTTCTCACTCCCAGGGAAACCCTGTGTGTGTGTGTGTGTGTGTGTGTGTGTGTGTGTGTGTGTGTGGACACTTACCTGCCTCATCTCAGCCAAAGTCTCTCTTGGTGAGTCTAGATTCTTGGTCTACGATCCCAATGGCTGCCGCATTCTGTTTCGAGGAGGGCCTGAACTGCTTATGCCCTAGCCCTGACTGGTTACCATGAATCACTGGGATAGGCCATGGTTTTCCTTGGGCCTAAGACCTAGTTCTACACTCTTTTCTTGCCATTGGTCTGAGTGGTATGTGGAATCTACACACATATAAAAAAAAGTTGTGAAAATGCTTTTTTTGAAGAAAAAATTTTGAAAAATATATTGGGTTTGCCATAGCTCACCATCGCCATCGAGTGTCACATTTCTATAATGCACTTTACAACACACTTAAAATGTTTCATTTGCAGCTGTATAGCTGAGTCCCTAGTCTCCAGAGCAGGAGAAAACAAGCATGCTCCATCTTCCATGTGACAGCCCTTCTGGTATTTGAAGATGGCTATCATTCCGCCTCTCAGTCTCCTCTAGGCTAAACATGCCCAACTCCCTCAACCATTCCTAATAAGGCTTGGTTTCCAGACCCTTTGTGTTTGTGTGTGTGTGTGTGTGTGTGTGTACACACACGCACGCACACACACAGACATTCATTTTTAGTGTTCAGAGTGATGCACAGGTCCATATATGACCAAATTTTTAAAATAAATTTCAGTTTTTAACACTATAACAAATTAACAATGCCTAGCACTTATACTTCCCCAGAAGTGATGTATGGAAGTGAGAGCTGGACCATAAAGAAGGCTGATCACCGAAGAATTGATGCTTTTGAATTCTGGTGCTGGTGGAGACTCTTGAGAGTCCCATGGACTGCAAGAAGATCAAACCTCTCCATTCTGAAGGAAATCAGCCCTGAGTGCTCACTGGAAGGACAGATCCTGAAGCTGAGGCTCCAAGACTTTGGCCACCTCATGAGAAGAGAAGACTCCCTGGAAAAGACCCTGATGCTGGGAAAGATGGAGGGCACAAAGAGAAGGGGACAACAGAGGACAAGATGGTTGGACAGTGTTCTGGAAGCTACCAGCATTAGTTTGACCAAACTGTGGGAGGCAGTGGAAGACAGGAGTGCTTGGCGTGCTCTGGTCCATGGGGTCATGAAGAGTCGGACACGACTAAACGACTAAACAACAACAATAATTGTTGGTCTCAAGCTACTCCCTGGCATGTGTCCCCGTCGCCTCTGCCTTAATGTTGGCAGCGCACAATTCCTTTTTGCAGCTTATTAAATAAGATTGCATGTCACCCAAAGGAACAGAGACACCTCCGTCTTCCCAGTGTCAGAGAGGGTGGAGGCCTTTTCCATGATGCCCAGTGTGTGCGCTTGTGTGTATGCAAGGGCTATAAACACACCACACTCACGCTTGCTCTTTAGCAGTGGAAAGAGTGGATAACATCGACTTTGTAATTTGAGAGGGTGGCAGCGCAATGATTTCCCCTTGGCTCAGCCCCTGAGCCTCTTGACAGGCCCAGTGGGTGTAAAATCTGTGTTGTGGTTCCCACGGCCTACCGATAACCCAGTCATCACGTCAAGGGGAGGGACAGATAGGGAACCCCGGCAAACACCAATAAGGCAAAAAAACTAGCTTCATGCAGCAGTTTTCAACACCCAGCGCAACGCGTCTCCATAATTAAATTTTGCAGAGACCCAGCCAGCCATTTCAGAGGTGCGCCGCAAACACAGGGAGCTGTTCCTCTTCCAGATATTGACAGGAGAAAGCCACTTAATACGAGAAGCACTCATATCGTGTGTTTGGTTTGTTGCTGCCGTTCAGAGGATAGAGCCATCTTGCTCAGGCCTGCCTGCTCCAAATTCTCTCTCCGCAATCTCTGGCGGAGGCAGAAAATTCAGTTTGCATTTCAATGCAGAAACAACGAATTGACGCTTCCCAGAAGAAATACGTGAACTGAAACTCACCTGTCCTTCGAAATTTGCACTTGGGTGGCGATTCCCGCCTCCCCCCAATTGGAATAAATAAAGACTCAGGACACCATTGATTAAGGTTAATGGGCAAAAATTGGCCACAACTTTATTGGTTACAGGTAAGAGCGGTATTGGCTTTAGGCATTGGTCCTATCAATCTATCCGGCTTCAGCCTGTTAGCATGAAAACCGGAAAGGGTTAACACCAGCAGGGGGGAGCCCTGGGATGCACATCACTAGGAACTCCCCCAGGGGTCACTGCTCGGGGGCGTGCTTTAGACCCTGGCTTCCATAGGTTTCGGACAAGGCAACGCCCCCCGGAATCCTTTACCGGATTACCCTTAAATATTTGGGGGAGGTGATGGCGCTCCTCACCCCCAACACATCTACATAACAATACCCCTACCAATGCCTAAGTGCCATAACCAAGAGATGTTGTGACGATTTGCTACAAGGTATGCGGAAAAAACCAAATGGCCAGTGCCAATTTGCCAAGTGGAAAAAATTCCTACCAGGCCCCTTAACGGCGACCAACTGGAGTCCATAGCAATGTCAGAAGTAAAACCTAAAGGGTGGGAAACCGAATCTGCTGCAGGGGCGAAAAGGGGAGATTCCAGGGCCGCGCTAGCCTTAAATGACCCAGGTCACGCCCCCGGAGCCAGCTGATTGGCTGGCTCCGGGGCTGACATGGCCTGAGGATTCCTCTGGTCGCGTGAGATTATTGCGGGCATGAGCCCGCAACACCACCTCCTCCTTATGTCGGGAGTGGCTTTCTCCGAATTTGACGGCGCAGTTCTTCAACTGCAACCTGTATCCAAGAGAGCATGGCTTAAAGGGGAAAGGGCATGCAGACAATGCGTATGTTGGTGGAAGGAATGTCCTAAAATAGCTGGCAAAAATGTGTAGGAGGCAAAATTGTACATGAAAGCTCAGGGAGATGCACACAAAAAGCATATTTTTTTTAAAAAAAAATCACTTGTCGCCCTACAGAAGCAAACTGACCTCACTTGTAGATTATTTAATTTGTCAATACGAATGGAAGGTGTTAATATTGCAGTTGTTGTATAAGGGATTGTTATGTTGACTGGAGTGTAATTGAAATTAATAAGATTCTGGATCACAGAAATAAGGGAAATCGTCAGACCATCAATTCTAGCACCTAAATTATATAATTTGGTATTTGAATGATTGGCATTAGTAATTGTATTATAATTTGGCATTGTTATAATGAGGCTATTATTGGAATGTAATTGAAAGCTAATAAAATTATTATCCAAAAAGAAAGAAAGAAACTGAGCTTAGAATTGGAAAAATGGAAGAAGATTGGAAGAAGTTTAAGGAATACTTGGGAAAAAATGTTAATATCTAAATCTTAGAATAGCTTTGGAAGTGGATATAGGCGGTAGGGTTAGAAGTAGAAGATAGTGTATTTTATAAGTGATAAAATGTGAAGTTTTTTATGGTTAAAGTAAGGGGGGGGAGATGGTTAGAAATGATTATATATGTAAACTGCTAAAGATGAAGTAAAATGAAAATCAGATAGGTGGGACTTGGGGAAGCCCACTTAACAATGTTTAGAAAAATAAGGATATGACAAGAATTTGTTTGTATTGTTTGTCTTTTCTGTTTGCGTTTTTTATTTGTTATAAAATGAATAAAAAAAATTTGGGGGGAAAAGAATTATTGAAGGCAAAATAGCACAATGGGTTTAGTCGGAAGTTTCTTTTATTTCACTGATTTTCACTCTATATGCAACTATGTTCTTTTCCTTTTTTCTTATAGAATGTTTGTATTGTATGTTTGTTTTGAGTGTATTTTAAGGTATTTTCTTGTTTAATAAAGTTTATTTTAAAAAATATATAATTGGAAAAACGAGAAACTGAAACTATCACTTTTTCACAGCGCTGAAACCTGGCACGCTTTTGAACCGGAGACTGGACCTCAGACCTTCTGCACTCAAGGCATGTGGGAACAGAAGAAGCAGCCTAATACTGAGCAGTGGCTCTCTAGAACCTCGGTCAAGGAGTCCTTCCCGGCCTCCCCGTTGGGTAAGGTGAGGCAACCGCCTCAGGCTGCAGGATTCACAGGGCAGGAGATCCAACCTCCAAGGAATGCCTTGCCCACTGCCATGGTTGTGGAAGCAGCGACAGCTGCAGCCCTCTCCTTGGAAGCCAGATCCACCTCCTCTTTGGTAGCCCTGGGATCTTCTGCTGGAAGAACAAGTGCTCTCCCATCGATCCATGTCCCTGTCTGTCCCCCACTGTGTTAGATCTTTCCTTTGTTGTGCTTTAGAGAGCAGCCTCCTCCTCAAAGGGCTTGTTTATTGAAAACAGAAGCCCTAAATCAAACCCTGCAAGTCTGCAAACCACTTCAGAGACTCACTTTGGTGGCCTACACTCCTGGAGCCAGGAAGAGGGGGGGGGGTGTCTTTCTGTTTTCCATTCTTTGCGATGTAGCTTTGGCGCTTCTGAAGATTTATGTGACGTGTTCTTTTCTGGGGGTTTTATAGGATCTTTGATCAGCCGCTTATGCTTCCACGTGGTGTCAGTCCACTCAGATATGTGGAATCAGGACTTCAAGACTCTCGCTAGTAAACAGCACTATTCCCTCCAGGACGGGGTGTCAGTGGGTCGTAAGACATCCTCGGGGGGCAAGGATGATGTTCTTCAGGGTGATGTTTATTGTTGGCTTAATACCGGGTTGGGCCATGGCAGATGAAACTAGACCTCTTAAAACAGTACAGTGGCACCTTGGGTTAAGAACTTAATTCGTTCTGCAGGTCCATTCTTAACCTGAAACTGTTCTTAACCTAACACTTTAGATAATGGGGCCTCCTGCTGCCACCACGCAATTTCTGTTCTCATCCTGAAGCAATGTTCTTAACCTGCAGTACTATTTCTGGGTTAGCGGACTCTGTAACCTGAAGCTTCTGTAACCTGAGGTACCACTGTAATGGGGAAAAGGAAGAGGAAGAGGAGGAGGAGGAAGAGGAAGATGCCATCTGACTGGGTTACCCTAACCAATCTGGGCAGCTTCCTGCAAAATATAAAAAACATAATAAAACATCAAACATTAGAAACTTCCCAATATAGGGCTGCCTTCAGGTGTCTTCTGAAAGCCTTATAGTTTATCTCCTTGACATCTGAAGGGAGGGTGTTCCATAGGGTGGGTTCCCTTTAACCTCAGTTCGCACAGGGAGGGAACTGCCAGAAGGCTCTCAGAGCTGGACCTCAGTGTCCAGGCTGGACGATGAGGGTGGAGATGCTCCTTCAGGTATACAGGACTGAGGCCATTTAGGGCTTTAAAGGTCAACACCAACACTTTGAATTGGGCTTGGAAACTTACAGGGAGCCCTGGGGGTGAACCTCACGCCAGGGACCCATATATACCCCTCAGGACTCTCACAAGGCTACTCCCTTCCTCCCCAGGTCTCACCCTTTACTGGCCTACCTGGACAGAGGACAAAGGAACATATGTGCATGTTTCCCAAAAAAATTGACTTTTATATGGCCAGAATGCAGCACAACAGTAAGAATCACATCTGTGGCTCCGCCTATTTGCATCTGGCCCCTCCTACCACTGACCTCTGGCCCCTGGAAGGTTACACTCAATGGAGTGGAGCCCTGGGGCTCAAAAATCTTCCCTATCCTTGCCCTAGATGGCTCATCTTGCTCACCACAGTGGCCACCCAAATGTCTGCAGGAAGCCCTCTATCAGGGCTTGAGTGCAACGGCATTCTCTCCTCCAGCAACTGGTCTTCAGAATTATCTCTGCCTTAGACCATGGAATCAGGGCATAGCCACTGTGGCCAGGAACCTTCTTCTTCTTCTTTGGTGATCCCTCATAGCCGAGTAAGATTGTCTTCCAGAAACACAGTTTAACAGTGATTCCGTAAGGGACTGTGGAGGCCAATTCTGGATCCACACATCCTTCCACGGTGGGGGCATTAGTTTCCAGGTGGGAGTTGATCATGGTGAGGGTTTGCCAAGCGTGCCTTCCTCTTAGCACTTTTCTCCCTTGCGTCCTGAGTTCGTGTGTCTTCAAAGCCCATGACACCTTTGGTCAAGGCTGTTCTCCAACTGGAGCGCTCGCAGGCCAGTGTTTCCCAATTGTTGGTGTTTATACTACATTTTTTTAGATCTTTAAACCTCTTTAGTTGACCACCAGCATTACGCTTTCCATTTTTAAGTTGGGAATAGAGCAGTTGCTTTGGAAGACGATTATCAGGCATCCGCACAACATGACCAGTCCAACGAAGTTGATGTTGAAAAATCATTGCTTCAACACTGGTGATCTTTGCTTCTTCCAGTACACTGGTATTAGTTCGCCTGTCTTCCCAAGTGGTGTGTAAAAATTTTTGCAGACACTGTTGATAGAATCTTTCGAGGAGTTGTCGATGGCATTTATAAGTGGTCCATGTTTCACAAGCATATAGTAAGGTTGGTAGTACAATAGCAACCTTACAATAGTTATATGCAATGCCCGGCTCAGCTGGTGTCTGAACTTTGTTGATGAAGGGAAAGGGAGTCACCAGGAAAGGAAAACAGAATAGGAAAGGGGGGAGAGACCTTTTTGAGAGGCCAAGGAGGGTGGTGGCAGCTACATCCCAATGTGAGTGGGAAATGATCCTGTGTGAACTGTCAGCACCAGCTGCTGATAGCAGAAAGGCCCATCAGAAAAGCCCATCAAGGAATGAGTTAGGAGGTGCTGTGGACAAGGAGGTCATGGTGGTTAATTTCTTTCAACACATTCTGGCCCAGGGAGACACTGAAAGAGCATCTCTGCTTCCCACACAGATCAAGAGGGATACCATCCATGCCTCCTTAGCCTCCAGAAGGTCCCATTTTCAATCCCTGGAATCTCCAGAACGCTGTCCAGAACTCTGGAGAGCTGCTGCCAGTCAGTGTAAACAATATTGAGCTAAATGGGCCAGTGGTCTGGCTTGGTACCAGACCGTCTCCTATAGTCTTGCATTATGAGCGCTGAGCATCTGCCTCCGCTTGGCTCTGATGGCCCTCATGCTCACTAAAGGAGCTATGAATTATGTCTTCCCAGGTGCTATAGAACCCCCTCCGCCAATGTTTTTGTGGTCCCAGGAAGACATCAGATCTGACCGAGCCCCTGGTGGACATCCATATGTACCGTATTTTTCGCTCCATAAGGCACACCGGACCATAAGGCGCACCTAGTTTTTAGAGGGGGAAATCAAGAAAAAAAAATCTTATTTCCCGCCCCAGCCCCGAAGAGCAGCGGACAGGTGGACAGCGGATGGATCCCGCTCGCTGTCTCGGCTTCCTCTTTAGCTGCATGCAACCTCTCCAGTCGGGAGAAGCTGCACGCGGCTAAAGAATCTATAGCCGCACGCAGCCTCTCCCAGCCGGAGGGGCTGCGTGCAGCTATGGCAATACCCCTGCAAAAGCCCACAGGAGCCTCGCACCCTTTAAGGAGCATGCGACTCTTGCGGGCTTTTCTACGAGGAGGGAGAAGGGACTGACTGGCCGCGTCAGTCCCTTCTCCCTCCTGGAGATAAGCCCTCAAGAGCCGTGCACAGCTTGTGTGTAGCTCTTGGGGGCTTTTCCTGCCTGCTTCCCCCCTGCACACACATTTCCCCTTACTTTTTAGGAGGGAAAAAGTGCGTCTTATGGAACGAAAAATACGAAAATACAGTATCTTCTGGCCTGTGTTCCACCCAATCAGTCAAAAGAGGCACATGTCTGCCTTGACACCCCCAGAAAACAATGCAGGAGAGCTCCGTTGCTGTTAGAAAGAAAAGCTGGGAGAGATTCGGCCCAGCCCTTCTCCTCCAAACACAGCTGTTGTCTGAAAGAGCTTCCAGTTCTTTGTGGTTAATTATGAGAGCATCTGCCTTCAATATCTTGTCAGGGAGGGAGAAAGCATCGCACCCCAGGGCAGTCAACTTTGTCATAAAACTGCACAGCAGGAGAGGAACTGCGGGTGAGTAAAGGGGTAGTTTTATCTGTGGGTTATCATTAAACATCCTAACTGAAATACCATCGGATTGGCCCACTCGGCAAGCCGTATTTTTCTGTGAGTCTCAGAGCTCTCGATTCTGAACACTACGTTTTTTTGAGATCAGGCTCTGTTCATGGAGACCCATGGAAACCACCACCCAGCTCGCTGCTCTGAAAAGCAGGCACCATTTACATGACAAAAGACCCTCGCCAAAATGGTGGCCCCTTTGGGCCTATCTGTCGCAGAGCAAAGCATGCAGTAATTGGATCCGGTCTTTGTGTGATGGCCTGGGATTCGGACTCGGAGGCTGAACCTGAGGGATCCCAGCCTGCACAGGATTCCCCGCCTCCAGAACCAGCTGAGCTGGGGCTTGAGCCTGAAGGGTCCTCACCTGTGCTGGGTCCTCAGGTGCAGGCACCAGCTGAGTCTGCTCTGGCTCCTGAGGTGATGGAGGACCCATTGCCTGCAGGTGCTCCACTCTCAGCCCCGTCAAAGGAAGCTGAGGTTGCCTCTGGGTCCGGTAACCCTCCAGCCTCTCCTGAGCTGCAGAGGCTCAGGGCAGAGAGGCGGAGGGAACTAAGTTCCCGCAGGAGGAGTGCTCGCCTCCAGGCCAGGAGAGGCGAGTCACCAGAGGATCGGGGCCGCCCTATGCCTCGGGGCAGATAAAAGCCAGTCAGCCCAGTCCCAGGTTGCGGGAGCAGCATTGTTGGTAGCCTGTTCCTGCCTGCACCCTGTCCTGCTCTTCTGCCAGAGTTCCTGACCTCACCTGACTCCCTGCCTTGGACCCAGCTTCTGCTTTGACAGACAGCCTCCATACCGCACCCTTGACCTCAGACTGGACTCGGACCTTGCCACATGGTTAACCCTCGGGACCAGCACACTTTGGAATATTTGGAATATTTTAGAGCTGTCACCCGATGTAAGAAACCGCAGTTGATTAATCTGTGACAGTTGATTAATTGGTTGCATGTGTGCGTGTTAAACTAGTGTGCTGGCATCTCATGTTGCTGGAGATGCGGCCACAGTGACGCACACCTTAGTTACATCCTGTTTAGATGACTGTAACACACTCTACGTGGGGCTGCCTTTGGAAATTGCTCGGAAACTTCAACTGGCTCAAAGAGCTGCAGCCAAACTCTTGACTGGGGCTGGTTATAGGAATCAGGTGACTCCCTTGTTACAACAACTCCACTGTCTACCATTCTGCTTCTGGACACAATTCAGAGTGCTGGGTATAACCTAGAAAGCTCTACTTGGCTGAGGTCCAAGCTACCTGAAAGACCGTAATCCCTCATATGAACCCTCCCAGGTTTTGAGATCTTCAGGGGAGGCCCTGGTCTTGGTCCCATCAACCTCACAGGCACCCTTGGTGGGGAAACGGGACAGGGCCTCCTTGGTGTTGGCTGCTCCATAATAAGTTTGGAACTCCTTGCTAGAGAAGTTGGAGTGGCTTCCTCTTTGCTGCCCTTTGGCCAGCAGGTGGAGACATTTCTATTCCAGCAGGCCTGTTGCTTTTTGTTGTTGTTGTTTTAAGGAAGGGGCTTTTAAATAGTGTTGTGCTGTTTTAACAATCTGTATTTACATGTATATATCTATCATCTATCATCTCTCTCTCTCATCTATCTATCTATCTATCTATCTATCTATCATCTATCTATCTATCTATCTATCATCTATCTATCTATCATCTATCTATCATCTATCTATCATCTATCCATCTATCCAACATCTATTTGTCTTGTTTTAATAAAGGCAGAGGTACTTCTTGGTGGTGGCACCCGCCTGTGGAACGCCCTCCCATCAGATGTCAAGTAAATAAACAACTATCTGTCTTTTAGAAGACATCTGAAGGCAGCCCTGTTTAGGGAAGCTTTTAATGTTTAATAGACTATTGTATTTTAATATTCTGTTGGAAGCCACCCAGATGGGTGGGTTATAAATAATAATAATAATTATAACAACAACAACAACAACAACAACAATATTATCATCATCATCTTTGGACTCTTGCCATTCTTGAACTCGTCCCCTCACACACCTCTGGATTCAGAGGCTGTTAAAGGACGCAAGCTGCGTTGAACCACGGCAGACTTTGCTCATCCAAAATCAAGCTTGCCACCCATATTAAACTGCAGCTCTATTTAAGGCACAGTCCCTCACTGAAGCAACATTTTTTGAACCTGATTGCATGACCCTTCAGCACCACGTGGAGCTGTCCAGGGTGCTGCCTGGACTTTGCCTTATCAAAATCTGGCCTCTGCTTTGCCTTATGGGAAGCTGGTCTTGGACTTGCTTGACTTTGCCTGGCTGCTCTTGCCAGAACCTGAACTTGCATCTAGCGCTTCTCCACATTTGGGCTAGAACCCGATCTATCTGAGGCAGCCACCTGGGACAAAACAGCTTGCCAGACACAGCTTTCAGTGTGTCTGTATAAAAAAATAAAATATGTGCATAACTAATCAGATTTATTTAATATGGCTTGGTTAAACATGTTGGCTTCTCTCTTCTTCCTAACTCTGCATTCAGACAGCACTTTGTTCCACCTTCGCAATGGTTCCTCATCTGTTCATTTTTGCATTTTATGTGATCTTTTACATGATGTAAAAACAGTCACAAAATTAAAAGATGACTGCTTCTTGGGGGAACAGCAATGACAAACCTAGACAGCATCTTAAAAAGCAGAGGCATCACCTTGCCAACAAAGGTCCATAAAGTTAAAGCTATGGTTTTCCCAGTAGTGATGTATGGAAGTGAGAGCTGGACCATAAAGAAGGCTGATCGTCGAAGAATGGATGCTTTTGAATTATGGTGCTGGAGGAGACTCTTGAGAGTCCCATGGACTGCAAGAAGATCAAACATATCCATTCTGAAGGAAATCAGCCCTGAGTGCTCACTGGAAGGACAGATCCTGAAGCTGAGGCTCCAATACTTTGCCCACCTCATGAGAAGAGAAGACTCCCTGGAAAAGACCCTGATGTTGGGAAAGATGAAGGGCACAAGGAGAAGGGGACAACAGAGGACGAGATGGTTGGATAGTGTTCTGGAAGCTACCAGCATGAGTTTGACCAAACTGCAGGAGGCAGTGGAAGACAGGAGTGCCTGGTGTGCTCTGGTCCATGGGGTCACAAAGAGTTGCACATGACTAAACAACAACAAAATCCACTTGTGGAAATCTAGTGGAAACTTGCTGAAGGGGTTTGGACAAATGACGCTAATATCTGTGTTCATTGTTTCCAGAAGAAATAATCTCCTTTGTAACCTTGTTGACTTGGGAAATTGTGGGCGTTCTGCACTGATGAAATTTGGGGAGGCACAATTAATGGGGGGCATAGTTTTGGAGTAGGGATGGGGCACCTGTGCCCCTCCAGATTTTGCTGAACTCTCAATACCCACCCATCCCAGACAGTATGACTAATGGTTAGAGACTGTGGAAATTGTAGTCTAGCAATATCTTGACTACATCCATATCTGGGGGGCCACAGGCCCCACACCAGTTTTAGATAATTCACATTAAAACCCCAGTTAATGCAACCAACTGTTCAATAGCAGTAGCACTTTAAATGCTCGATGTTTAATTTGAGAGTTGTGGTGGTAAATTTAACACTGAGTGCATGATTCAATATTGAATGATCATCCGAATGTGCTACACTCGTTATTGTTGCTTTTAATTTATATATTCTGTTTTTGTTACTATGTCTGAGGCAAGTGATGAATGAATGCATAAAATATGGTGGAGGTTTTTATTTCATAGTCCAAAATGCTCCCTGGAGCCTCATTGCTCCCTCCAAACCGAGTATGTAGCTCTCTGGTCTGGAGGGATCTGCCATAATGTCTTTTTTAAAAAAAATTAAAAACACACAACTATTGAAAGCGAACCAAATTTAAATCATTAAACCAGATGAAATGCAGAGGGATTAGCTCTTCAGCCCATCTGGGACACATCACTCCAGAATTTTCCTCTGCTTCTGTATGATTGACACAAATTTGCTGGCAGGAAGAAGGAAGAAGCTGCCCATGATGTGGGGCCTGAAATCCTCTCGCAATCGCCATGGCTGCCATCTGAAAACCAGCCAGTCTGGAGTAGGGGAGGGGGGAGATTCTGTTTGGTTGCTGCGGCAACGGCATCCCAACGAACCCACAAAATTGCTCGGTGTGGTGGGGCCGAAAGAGCGGAAACCCGGAGCCCTGCGCAGAAAGTCTTAGGAGGCCGGTTCGTTTTTTCAAAAGCCGCGTCCTCACAAGACATTACCTCAGCAGGGCCCATCGAAAAAACACAGTGGCACGACAGCTGAGGAATATAGGTAAGGAGGAGTGTCGATGAGCCCCGTGCCAAGATTTCTATTTTCTTGGGGTGAGGAGAGAGAGAGAGCGCCTGAATCTGACACATTTGGCTTTATGGAGGCAAAGGGAACCTTTTTTTAAAGCACCAAGGGGATTTCCAGCCCAGCGCAAGGGCCTTGTACATTCCAGGACATTTAATGGGATCTGATGGATTTTTAAAGAACATGCACGCACATGCCACAAATTAAAGATGAAGCGCTTTTATACGTTGACACTCATTCGTTTATTGACACTCAATAGAAGTTGGTGGGAAGCAGAACTTTCGGCTGGAATCCTCGAAACTTTCGCCCTACGAGTGAAGGAATGACTCGGAGGCTTGCAAGATGTTAAATCCACTCCTTTGCTTAAAGTGAACTTGTATTAATGTCGGGCTCAGGCCACCCAAACCTAAGGCATCATTTTCTGTCCCATTGTGCGTTTGTCACATGCAGCGCTGTTTCCCTTTTGCTGCAGCTCGTATTCCGCCGAAACCTACATTATCCATCTCGTTGTCCTCTGTTGAAAAGGACAGACTGAAGAAGATTCCAAGCAGATCCTTCTTAGGAAGGAAGTTCTGGGTCAAGGTGGAACTTCATAAAATAGCCTTACAATGACCGTGGCAAAGTTTCTTTCGGAGGTCGCAGAGGAAAAAAGACCATCATGCTCTAGACATAACAAAATGACTACCTCGGTCTCTTTCGCCTGTTGTTTGGTTGTCTTAACTGTATCTTGTTTTGAAACTGTTTTGTGGGTCTATGGACTACAATAAAGACACAGTCATACCCTGGGTTAAAGACGCTTCAGGTTGCGTTTTTCAGGTTACGGATGTGCCGAAACCCAGAAGTACCGGAACGGGATACTTCCAGGTTTTGGCGGTCGCACATGTGCAGAAGCGCTGAATCGCAACCCGCGCATGTGCAGACGCACCACTACAGGTTGCAAATGCTGTTGGTTGCAAACATGCATCCCACACGGATCACGTTCGCAACCCAAGTGTCCACTGTATATCTCTCATAAAATATCCTCTTCTCCATAACTGACCACCTAACCTCCAAAACAACAACCGAGTCTTGAGACGACTGCAAGGCTAACAAATGCATAATTCCTTTTGGTATCATGGAATTATAGACTTGTAGTTATCTAAAAGTGCAGTGCTGGAACCTCAACCAAAGCCACCATGATAGATGGCCACCCAACCTCTGCTTAAAAACTTTCAAAAAAGGAGAGTTCACCACCTCCCAAGGGAGACCGTTCCACTGTCAGACAGCTCTTGCTGTCAGAAAGTTCTTCCTGATCTTTGGCTGGAATCTCCTCAATGGGATTCCTAGGGGAATTACATGGAGAGACCATGGAGGAAGACAGGGGTGTCTTACCCATAGAGGCTAGTGGTGCGGGGTGCCAGGGCTCCACATTCTGGAGGGCACCAGGGAAGAGGCGGAGGCTAGACTAATCGCCTCCCGGCATCAGCTCACCACCCTCACCCGCCTCCTCCATGCCACGCCAAAGCAGCACTGCACCTGGAGCCTCCGTCTGCCATGACGTGGCCAGCTGAGCCAGCAAGGCTGTGGCAAGAAGTGGCCAGCTGAGACAGGAGGTGCCACGTCCTGCCTCTACCTCTTCCCCGCCAGAGGAGCTGCCCTCCAGCCACTGCCCACCTCCTTCAGCCCTGTCGGCAGTGCAACAACTCTGGGAAACGGAGGGTGGATATGCTTAAGACAGCCCTGGAGGAAGACACTATCACCATACAAATACCTTGAAGCAGAAGCCAGGAACCTTTGTTCCTCCAGATGTTGCTGAACTACAATAATATAATAATAATAATAATAATTTATTATTTATACCCCGCCCATCTGGCTGGGTTTCCCCAGCCACTCTGGGCGGCTCCCAACAGAACATTAAAATACAATAACCTATTAAGCATTAAAAGCTTCCCTGAACAGGGCTGCCTTCAGATGTCTTCTAAAAGTCTGGTAGTTGTTTTTCTCTTTGACATCTGGTGGGAGGGCGTTCCACAGGGTGGGGGCCACCACCGAGAAGGCCCTCTGCCTGGTTCCCTGTAACTTGGCTCCTCGCAGGGAGGGAACCACCAGAAGGTCCTTGGAGGTGGACCTTAGTGTCTGGGCAGAACGATGGGGGTGGAGACGCTCCTTCAGGTATACTGCACCGAAGCCATTTAGGTATACAACTCCCATCAGCCCTAGCCAGTGCGGCCATTAACCAGGGATGGTTGGGCATTGTAGTTCGGCAAAATTTGTGGGTCCACCCCTGCCCTAAAGGAAGTGATTGGTGCCACCCTGTCATATTTTGTTATATACTGTATTTATATCCCACTTTTCCCTCCAAGGAGCTCAATACGGCATACGTGGTTCTCCTCCCACACCTCATTTAATCCCCACAACAACCTTGTGAGGTAGGTTAGGCTGTGAGAGGCAGTGACTGGCTCCAGGTCACCCAGTGAGCTCCATGGCCAAGTGGGGATTTGAACTGTGGTCTCTCCCAGGTCCTCAAACCACTATACCATGCCGGCATTCAGTTTCGGGTTGAAATGGTGGCACATTCTTCTCTCTCTTTTAATTTAATTTTATTTTGACAAAGTAATAGGTAAAGGTAAAGGTACCCTGACCATTAGGTCCAGTCGTGACCGACTCTGGGGTTGCGGCGCTCATCTCGCTCTATAGGCCGATGGACCCGGCGTACAGCTTCTGGGTCATGTGGTCAGCATGACTAAGCCGCTTCTGGCAAACCAGAGCAGCGCACGGAAACGCCGTTTACCTTCCCACCGGAGCGGTAGCTATTTATCTACTTGCACTTTGACGTGCTCTCGAACTGCTAGGTTGGCAGGAGCTGGGACCGAGCAACGGGAGCTCACCCCTTCACGGGGATTCAAACCTCCGACCTTCTGATCGGCAATTCCTAGGCTCTGTGGTTTAACCCACAGCGCCACCCGCATCCCTGGACAAAGTAATAATCATAAATAAATAAGAACAAAAATGTGCTCCCCAGCACCAAGACCATTCCATTGAAACCATCCAACCTCCCAAAATGTCAACACCTCTTGCGATGGTTTGACCCCTTTCCGTTTTAACAGTACACATTCTGCACTGTCCATATCTCTTCAAAATCATTTCTCCTGCATATTCCCCATCTTACCTTAATGGCGCATGTTGATTTATCATTAATAGCTATACCCCACACTTCTTTACACCATTCTTCCATTTTATATTTTGCCTACCCCTTCTGCTTCCTAGCTATCATAATTCGCACAGCTGTCAATAAATTTGTGAGCAGGTCCTTCACAGCCTGCGAACCTTCCACCCTGTCGTAAATTGATAGTAATGCTACCTCTGGACTTTGGGTCAGCTATAACCCAGTGATTTGTTATCCCCTTAAACCCCCTTTGCCAAGACAAATTGTACATATTTACACCCCCACCACATGTGAACATAGACACGTTCTTCTCCAGAGGGACCAGCGAGGCTTCTGTAAAGGCAGACACCTGGTGCTGTGTCCAGAGGAGAGATTTGGGCCTGGCTGTTTGCATACTGGGCCATTCTGCATGTATATTAATAACTTGGTTCAATATTGTGGTTCTGTGGCCACACATACTTTGGCAAGGGGGCTGTTTACCCAGTCTGCCACCCTGGCCCTGGAAACGGCTCTTCCATTCCATCAGGTGAAACGCAGCCCCAGCTTGGAAGCTGGCGTGTAAATACATTAAAGCCCAGGCCGAAGCCACGTTTTGAAGGCTCACATCAGGAACTAGCTGGGCGAGGAGGAACGGGGGAGGCACCAGCTGGGGAACCCCAAGGGAACCCCCAGCAGAGGAAGATGCTTGAGCTGCGATTCCTCCATTGCAAGGATGGACTAGAGAACCCTTGGGTTTCCCTTCCAGCTCTACACTTCTTTGATCCTCAGTGTGATGGCCTGGGACTCGGGCTCGGATTCGGAACCAGAGGAGACTCAGTCCGCACTGGATCATCTGAACCAAGTCTGGGGCCTGATCCTGAAGAGTCCCAGTCTGCACAGGTTCCCCTGCAACAAACACCAGCTGGGCCAAGTCAGGGTCCTGAGCCTGCCCTGGCTCCAGATGCGGGGATGACCTCGTTGCCTCCAGCTGGGCCATCACTTACAACTGCTCCACTACCGGTTGGGTCAGGGGAGGCTGAGGCGGCCTCTGGGTCTAGTAACCCACTGACATCTCCCGAGCTGCAGAGACTAAGGTCGGAGAGAAGGAGAGACCTGAGTACTCGCAGGAGGAGTGCTCGCCTTCGGGCGAAAGAGGGAGGTGAGTCGCCGGGGGATCAGGACCAACCGCTACCCCAACAAAGATAAAAGGCTGTCGGTCCCCGCCCCAGGTTGCGGGAGCAACATTGCTGTATGCCTGCCTGAGACCCTGTGCCTGTCCTTGCCTGGTTTCCTGCCTCGTGTCCTGCCTTGGCCCTGTCGGACTGACTCCTAGCTGAACCTTCAGATTCTGGACCAGTCCTGGACTGCATTTCACGGGTTACCCCCAGAGCCAGCACACTCTGATTGTCCTCAGCAGCTGGCCTTCCTGTTTCTGCATAGGGTGACTCTTCCCAAAGGGCCTCCTCTAGATCCTCTCTTTAGCAGATGAATCCTCCATGCCCAAGCCATGCATCGGAAGATGGATATTAACAGCCACGGATGCTCTGGTCTGGACAACAACCCATCTGCCATCACAAGGAATTGAAGCCAGGAAGTACATGCACATCTAAGTCCAGTGGCTTTAGCTTGTCACGACAAAGGTGCATTTATTAAGCAGCTAATCTCCGGCCAGAGTCCCTAAAACACTGCTATCTTGGGTCTGAAACTCTCGCTGGCTGAAGAAGCCACTTCAGACTTCCGCCACGAGTGACCTTGTCATGTGCGTTGACAGAGGACAGAACACCAGCAGTGCCCTCCTCCTTCCTGTGTATGTGTGTCGAAGGATGTTCCTCAGCGGAGTTTTTCCAAGCAGTTCTCTTAATTGGCTTGTAGATAGTTCGGAAAGGTTTCCTGCCTCAGGGTTCATGGTGGGACAGGGGGAACTCTCTGGGGCACTGTAGCCCAGAATAGGTCTTGTTTACCCAACCCCCAACACTGCAGAAAACTGCTGGCAGGAGGAGGAGTAGGGAGAAGGATTGTGGGGTCAAAGGTTTTGCAAGCAATTCAATCCATAGTGCAACAAATTATCGCTCCAGACCCAGGTCTAGCACTGCTAGCGCTTTTTCCAGAAACCATGCAAAATGTGTTATGCAAAGACCTCACCATCCGTCTAATAATAGCAGCCGGGCAGGAACTGGCACAACACTGGAGATCTCATTCCTATTTCACTCCAAAGGGACGGTGGGATAAAATGGGATGCAAAAGAGTCTCAGAACAGAATGGACAACTCAGAGGGGCTAAATGCAAAATATTGTTATCAGTTGCTTGGTTTCCATTTGTCGAATCTGCTTTGCCCCTCTCTCTCTCCCCACCCCCCTTCAAATACCTTTTTTTTAAAAAAATAATTTTTATTGGAAATTTTATTTACAACATAACATAAATCCCCCCCAATACAGAAATCCACCCTCATTAAACGTGAACATCACATACAATGAGCATAACTTACAACAATACAAACAACCAAATAAAAACTTCCTTTAACCTGTATATGGCCTCCTTATTTACTTCTTATAAGCTGTTCCCTTTATGAATAATTATTAAGATTTTTCTAATTATAATTTAAATATCCACAAACTCTCCTGCAGACATTAATCAAAACAAGTCCAGGTATGTATTTTAGGGCACTGTTTTGTGAAGTATTCTCTGCATTTTCCCAATGCTTTTTGAAACTCTTGTCTAGTGTGATC
The DNA here is from genome assembly GCF_964234715.1 of Podarcis melisellensis. Classification (NCBI taxonomy): domain Eukaryota; kingdom Metazoa; phylum Chordata; class Lepidosauria; order Squamata; family Lacertidae; genus Podarcis; species Podarcis melisellensis. The sequence goes on from NC_138544.1 coordinate 55,579,924, forward strand.
TCTAATCTGTTGTTGTTGTTTAGTTGTTCAGTCGTGTACGACTTCGTGACCCCCTGGACCAGAGCACGCCAGGCACTCCTGTCTTCCACTGCCTCCCGCAGTTTGGTCAAACTCATGCTGGTAGCTTCAAGAACACTATCCATCCATCTTGTCCTCTGTCGTCCCCTTCTCCTTGTGCCCTCCATCTTTCCCAGCATCAGGGTCTTTTCCAGGGAGTCTTCTCTTCTCATGAGGTGGCCAAAGTCTTGGAGCCTCAGCTTCAGGATCTGTCCTTCCAGTGAGCACTCAGGGCTGATTTCCTTCAGAATGGAGAGGTTTGATCTTCTTGCAGTCCATGGGACTCTCAAGAGTCTCCTCCAGCACCATAATTCAAAAGCATCAATTCTTCGGCGATCAGCCTTCTTTATGGTCCAGCTTTCACTTCCATACATCACTACTGGGAAAACCATAGCTTTAACTATAAGGACCCCTTCAAATATCCATCCTCCATTATGGAATGATGTTATACCTGAAAGGCCGCTTTCAGATGTCTTCTAAACGTTGTCTGGTTACTTATCTCCTTGGCTCGGGAGTCGCATAACTCCATACCCTCTAACATTTCTCTGATGAAAGTAGGGACGGCCTAAGGGGAAGGGGAACATTTGGGGATCAAATCAGAAACCAGGACGGCTTCTGTAAATCCGGGACTGTCCCTGGAAAAAAGGGACATTTGGAGAGACTGGGTTTCCCAAAGCTCAACCACAATGAGAACAGGAAGCTGGACCAGATGTGTCATTGGCCTGTTCCAGAAGGTTCTCAAGGCGCCCACTTTTCTTGTAATCAAAACCCACCAAGCTCCCCAAACTCTCCCACCCAAATTTTGCTTTTCAGACATGATGATCCTTGTCACTCTTTGCTACACCCATTTAAGCTGCTGTTTGGCAGGGGTTGGAAGGAACTCTCGCTCAGGACGACGAAAGTCAGGCTTCTGAAAATTGGAAGTGTGGCTGTGAACGAGTCATTCCCAGAGCCAGCAACCTCAAGCTAACACTTAGCAAAGCTGGGCACCTTCCCAAAAGCTTGGAGACGCTACCTCACAGCCAGCAGAAAGAGGGCAACTGACAAGTGACACAGCCAGAAGATATCTCCTCTTTTTTTGGTGTGCATTTCCATGAGGTGTTGGGCACAGATCAGTGGCGAAGGAGTGGGGAGGCATCCTCTCTCACCCAGATGTGTTCCATCAGGGTTAAATCGTACCAGATGTTGCAGCTGGGCCAGAGAGGTGCCAATCTGTGTCCATTGTGACGGCTCAATCCACAAGTTCAGTGGATTTATGGCAAGCATCAGGCAACCAAAGAGGAATAAAGCATTCAGCACTGGAGCACAGCTGTGTTCCAAGAGTGCAGGATGACCCCGCCAACTCTGAAGGGTACCTCTAAAAATCTTGGCACGTTTTAACCATCGCATTTCAGCACCCGTGCTTTGTTTCTGTTCGCACTGCATCATGGGATTTGTAGTCTCCAGATCAACACAAGCAGCTAGCAGTTAGAGTTGATAAGGGCCTCTCTCTTTTTTAACAGGGCAGAAAACACAGAGAGAATGGTGCATGCTAAAATCTATGAATGCACACAGCTGGGGGCAGAAAAGCTGAAACGATGCAAGCACCTTTTTTTAAAAAAAATGTGCAGGGTGACTCCAAGGCATTTGGCTGCCTGAGCCAAACATTAAGATGGCACTCCTCCATTCCACAGACAGGAGCCAAATGGAACAGCAGTTGAATCTGAAGTGCCACCTGAGGAACCTGGTTAGATTTGGGCAGCCAGGACAGGCCAGGTAGCAGCAGAGGAGGCCTCAGTAATAATAATAATAATAATAATAATAATAATAATAATAATAATAATAATAATAATAATTTATTATTTATACCCCGCCCATCTGGCTGGGCCTCCCCAGCCACTCTGGGCGGCTTCCATAGAAACCAAAAATACAGTAAAATATCACACGTTAAAAACTTCCCTGAACAGAGCTGCCTTAAGATGTCTTCTGAATGTCAGGTAGTTTATCGCTTTGACATCTGCTGGAAGGGCGTTCCACAGGGCGGGCGCCACTACCGAGAAGGCCCTCTGCCTGGTTCCCTGTAGCTTTGCTTCTCGCAGTGAGGGAACCGCCAGAAGGCCCTCGGCGCTGGACCTCAGCGTCCGGGCAGAATGATGGGGCTGGAGACGCTCCTTCAGGTATAGTGAACCGAGGCCATTTAGGGCTTTAAAGGTCAGCACCAACAACACTTTGAATTGTGCTCGGAAACGTACTGGGAGCCAATGTAGGTCTTTCAAGACTGGTGTTATATGGTCTCGGCGGCCGCTCCCAGTCACCAGTCTATCTGCCGCATTCTGGATTAGTTGTAGTTTCCGAGTCACCTTCAAAGGTAGCCCCACGTAGAGTGCATTGCAGTAGTCCAAGTGGGAGATAACCAGAGCATGCACCACTCTGGCGAGACAGTCCGCAGGCAGATAGGGTCTCACCCTGTGTACCCAGCTGCCCTGGACACAGAATTAACCTGCGCCTCCATGGACAGCTGTGAGTCCAAAATGACTCCCAGGCTGCGCACCTGGTCCTTCAGGGGCACAGTTGCCCCATTCAGGACCAGGGAATCCTCCACACCTGCCCGCCTCCTGTCCCCCAAAAACAGTACTTCTGTCTTGTCAGGATTCAACCTCAATCTTTAGGAACAGTTAGGAGTTGATGTCCCACAGCAACTGCCACCTAAAGTATTCATTTCACTTTGCCTAATGGCAGAGCTGACTCTGTCATTATTTTCCATAAGGAAAGTTCCAGTCTCCAGATGTCTTTGGGGAGGGGAGAATTTAGAAAAAGTTACCTTGACGTTTTTGGTGTAGAAAGGAGCAGAATGGGCTGAAGCATATGGACTATGTGGCAGGCGCATATTCCCCAGATCTCTCCAGCTCACACTGAACACGCTGGTTGGTTGCCAAGACTGCATGTTTTATGATGTCCAAGGATTGATTTGCTTTAGGTTCTGTATTTCCTTCGTTAAATGTTAGTGAGAAGGTAAAGCGAAGCCCCAGGACCACACACGGAGGCTGGCCGGTGTTGTGGTCCTTGCTGACGGCTGGCTGATGCCTCACAGATTACGGTCTGCTTCCATCTAGTGGCTGAAGGAGAACCGGGAGTTAAGGTGAGTGTTATGCAAAAGTTTGCAATGGGTTGTGGGTAAGCTTTGAAGAATGTCTTCTAATTTTTTGAAATGTTGATTTTTTGTTTTTGTTTCAGTAAAACTGCAGTCTTGGTGTATTGCTAGATGACCCTTGGGTCCCTTCCAATAAGATTCAATTATTATGCCCACAGACTGTCTCATCAGAGTGGCACATGCTCTGGTTATCTGCCACTTGGACTACTGCAATGCGCTCTATGTAGGGCTACCTTTGAAGGTGACCTGGAAACTACAATTAATCCAGAATGCAGCAGCCAGACTGGTAACTGGGAGCAGCTGCCAAGACCATATAACACCGGTCTTGAAAGACCTACACTGGCTCCCAGTACGTTTCCGGGCACAATTCAAAGTGTTGGTGCTGACCTTTAGAGCCCTAAATGCCCTCGGCCCAGTATACCTGAAGGAGCGTCTCCACCCCCATCGCCCAGCCCAGACACTGAGGTCCAGCTCCGAGGGCCTTCTGGTGGTTCCTTCATTGTGAGTAGTGAGGTTACAGGGAACCAGGCAGAGGGCCTTCTCGGTGGTGGCACCTGCCCTGTGGAACGCCATCCCACCAGATGTCAAGGAAATAAACAACTATCTGTCTTTTAGAAGACATCTGAAGGCAGCCCTGTTTAGGAAAGTTTTTAATGTTTGATGTTTTATCGTGCTTTTAATATTCTGTTGGGAGCTGCCCAGAGTGGCTGGAGATACCCAGCCAGATCATAGAATCATAGAGTTGGAAGAGACCACAAGGGCCATCGAGTCCAACCCCCTGCCAAGCAGGAAACACCATCAGAGCACTCCTGACATATGGTTGTCAAGCCATATGGGCGGGGTACAACTTATTCTTATTCTTCGTATTATTATTATTATTATTATTAATAATAATAATACATACCTGGGGATAGGCATCCTTGAATTCAGTGAGACTTCTGAGAATTTATGCATTGTGGTGTGCTGTTTATGACTGGTTCATCCATCCTATACTCCTAATAATAGGTAGCCTGCAGGATCAGGCCAATGGCCCTTCCAGTCCAGCATCTTGTTCTCACAGTGGCCAACCAGATTCCTCTTTTGGGATACCAGCAAACAAGACCTGAGCTCAAAGCCCTCTCCCCTCCTGTGGTTTCCAGCAGCTGGTATTCAGAGGCAGCTGGCATGCCTTTTGCTTGACCTTTCTCCAAACTAAAGGTAAAAGTAAAGGGTCCCCTGACCATTAGGTCCAGTCGTGGCCGACTCTGGGGTTGCGACGCTCATCTCGCTTTACTGGCCGAGGGAGCCGGCGTACAGCTTCCGGTTCATGTGGCCAGCATGACTAAGCCGCTTCTGGCGTACCAGAGCAGCACACGGAAACGCCGTTTATCTTCCCGCCAGAGCGGTACCTATTTATCTACTTGCACTTTGATGTGCTTTCGAACTGCTAGGTTGGCAGGAGCAGGGACCGAGCAATGGGAACTCACCCCATCGTGGGGATTCGAACCGCGACCTTCTGATCAGCAAGGCCTAGGCTCTGTGGTTTAACCCACAGTGCCACCTGCATCCCAAACTAGAAAGTCCCAAATGCTTCAAACCGTTCCTCATAGAGGAGCCACCCCATCCTGCTTTTTGGAATACATGGGACCACCAGTGGTGACTGTTGCCCATTGTAGCTGGTAGGGGAGAAGGCAGGGAGGCCAACAGTAGGTGGCGCTAGAGCCAATGTCATTCTAGTTTTGTCTGCATCCACTTTCCTGCTTAGTTGCAGGGTGCATTCAGATGCGTTTTGGCCTTTGAGATTATAATGCTCGCATTTTCATCCTGGATTCTTATGTTCCTTTTACAATGCATTACCTGTTGTGTTACAGATCTGTGGCTTTTAAAAAAATCACTATACAGTGGTACCTCGGGTTAAGAACTTAATTCGTTCTGGAGGTCCGTTCTTAATCTGAAGCTGTTCTTAACCTGAGGTACCACTTTAGCTAATGGGGCCACCCGCTGCCAGAGCACGATTTCTGTTCTCATCCTGAAGCAAAGTTCTTAACCCGAGGTACTATTTCTGGGTTAGCGGAGTCTGTAACCTGAAGCGCCTGGTACCTCTACTTACAGATGTGATCCATTCTGGAGCGCCGTTCGCACCCTGAAAAGTCCGTAAGTAGAGCGCCGCTTCTGCGCAAGTGTGTGACGCAATACCGCGCTCCTGTGCATGCGCGAAGCATGCAGAGAACTCTTGCGCATGTGCGAAGCGCTCAGAACGCTTCTGCGCGTGCGCATGGCGAAACCCGGAAGTATATGCTTCCGGGTTTGCCGGGTTTGCAACCCAAAAATCCGCAACATGAACCTAACGCAACTACAGGTATGACTGTATTGCCATGCAATGCTGATTTTTAAATGGCACGAAAGAACAGTACGTCGGAATACTTCTAGGAATTCTGTCAGGTGAGAATTCAACCAAGGTTGCAAAGGGCCTTTCGGGGGGGGGGGGAGAAAATAACATGGAAACAAATGCGAAACATCTGCAAGATTCTGCTCATTTCCCAGCAGTGGCTTTTATGTTGTGCAAGGAACCCTCATGAAAATGGAATATGGCTGCTGCTTATAAATTAAAAAAAAAAAGCAGAAAGGGTCAGGGGCATAGCCTGGGGGGTTGCAGAGGTGGTGGCCCCAGGTGCAATTTTTTTAATGGGTACAGTCTTTCTAAAACCTCCATTTAAGAGTTTGCAAAGGCCCTGAGTGTCTCGCACGAGGAATAGAATACCACCTGAGCAGCGCTGTTTTCCTTTTCTTTGTTTCCAAGCGGGATGGAAGAATGCAAATTGATCTTGAATCTGAAATGATTGAAGGGTGCATGGCTGTCGTGTCCTTATGCAGGGCCCTGCCAGATCCAGGCTGCTTTGCAAGGGCCGCTGTGTTTTCCTGGTGAGTGCTCTGCCTTCTAGAACTGTGGGGAGGCAAGGGGGGGCTGTTCTCCCTCGCCGGCAGAGGGGTGCATGTCCCTGGGCTGGCCAATGAGGTTGCAGGTCCGAAAGCACGGGTCCGAAGAGTTTTCCGCTTGACCTGCACTTTCTGGGCAGGGGTCCGAGTGGTTTTCCCCCTTGTCCCACTCCTTACCCAGAGGGGAGCTGCTCTTTAGCTCTAAATCGGAACTAACAGCAATCCATAAGAAATCTGCAATTTGTTTGCAATTTGTTTCAATGGGATGCTAAAGAACGGTTTCCTCCAGGGGTAAAGCTGCTGGAAAAGAGGAATTGGATTTGCGGTTGGGGGGGGGAGGAATTTGTTTTGCTTTTAATGCCCATCAGTACTATGATTACCAGATATTTTTCAATGAATCCGGGGACACTTGAAAGAAAGAAAGAAAGAAAGAAAGAAAGAAAGAAAGAAAGAAAGAAAGAAAGAAAGAAGTTTGCATGCACACGAAAGCTCATACCAATAACTAACTTAGTTGGTCTCTAAGGTGCTACTGGAAGGATTTTTAAAATTTTATTTTATTTTATTTATTTTGTTTTGTTTCAACTACGGCAGACCAACACGGCTACCTACCTGTAACAAATACTACACGTTCGGGATGTTGATACCGCCGCGATAGCGGTGGCAGAGGGAAGGGTGGTTTTACACTGCCTTTCGGAGGAGCCCCAGCCCAACTCCTACTTGTGTGTAAGCAGGAGGGGGCGGGGATCCCTCGGCTAGGAAGGGAGGCTTCCCGTTGCCTAACTGAGAGATCATTGCCCCCTCCTGTTTGCACGCAAGCTCTGATAGGCAGCGTGAAGCCTCCCTTCACAGCTGAGAGATCCCCGCGTCGCTCCTGCTTGCATGCAAGTAGGAGTTGTGAGGCTGCTCCGATAGACAGCATGAAGCCTCCCTTCACAGCTTAGTTGCTGGGGTCAGGGAAGGTGGAGGCAGCCCGGAAGCTGCATCTTAGAGCCCCTGCACCACCATCATATGGGGACTTCCCAGCAGCTCCTGAAGCCAGCCAGAGCCAACCACTCCAGGCTGCTGAGACTGCCGCTGCTGCGTTTCCCGGGGACATTAGATGAAATCCGGGGACATTCCGGGGATGGAATTTGTCCGGGGACTTATTCACAAATCTGGGGACTGTCCCCGGGAAACAGGGATGTCTGGTAACCCTAATCAATACTCCTTATATTTGAACGTGCTTTTTTATCCCACAGCAGTCAAATTAGCTATGTCCTGCTCTACAGTCACATAACTTGGTAACACATTTCCAGAAATCCAGAAGAATCCTTTCCTCTCATGATGGCTTTTAAATTTGGTTGCTAATCCAAGTTTTCAACTTGGGTTGAACTTCAATTCATTCAGTACAATTAGACCCTCACATTAAGTAAACGCCACCTCAGTGATCACCGTTCGAAAGCAGAGTGAGGACAAATGAGGCTGAGGGCAGTGAGAGCTAAGAAATTAGGCTGAGGGCAGCGAAGGCTCTGCAATGGTGTTGGGGGCAGCGAGGGCTAAGAAATGAAGTTGAGGGCGGTGAGGACTAAGGAATGAGGCTGAGGGCAGTGAGGGCTGAGAAATGAGGCCGGGGGCAGTGAGGGGTGAGGAATCAGACTGAGGGCAGCGAAGGCTAAGCAATGAGGTTTGGGGCAATGAGGGCTAAGAAATGAGTCTGAGGAGAAATGAGACTGAGGGCAGTGAGGGCTGAGAAATGAAACTGAAGGCGGTAAGGACTAAAGAATGAGTCTGAGGGCAGTGAGGGCTGAGAAATCAGACTGAGGACAGCGAAGGCTAAGCAATGATGTTTGGAGCAATGAGGGCTAAGAAATGAGTCTGAGGGGAAATGAAACTGTGGGCAGTGAGGGCTGAGAAATGAAGCCGAGGACAGTGAGGGCTGAGAAATCAGACTGAGGACAGCCAAGGCTAAGCAATGGTGGTTGGGGCAATGAGGGCTAAGAGTCTGAGGGCAAGTGATGCTGAGAGAGTGAGGGCTAAGGAATGAAGTTGAGGGCGGTGAAGACTAAGGAATGAGGCTGAGGGTAGAAGGAATGAGGCTAAGAAGACAGGATAGAGAATGGTGACACAAGAACGTCTTCAAAACCCACACGTCTTCTCCGTGAGCACTGCAAATGGTCAAAAACAGAAGCCCCCTTTCACCACTCACCCAAAAAACGAACAGTGGAGTCCCAATGAGACAAGTCATCTCGTCTCGACCCTTTGTGGAATTTTCATTCCAGAAAGGGCACCGAGAGAACAGCAGTGTACAATTTAACAAAACAACACGTTTGGAAAACATCTCCATTTCCAAAGCTGTCGTCTGGCCCAGTTAACCTGCCAGGCCTCCCGAAAGGATCTCTGGAGTTTCGGGAACAGATGGTAGCCAGAGCACAATGCAGGGCTCCAGATGCATGAAATTCTATAACATTCTTATTTCATTTTATAAGGCAACAGAAACCTGCTATAAAAACCAACCTCTCTCTCTCTCTCCCTTTTTTCCATACTGAAGTGCGTACAGTACATAAATAACTGAGGACATGGAGAGGATGGGAGTATGTGGTTTTATAAATACCTGCCAGCTCACCTTGTGACTGTGAACATTTTTATGGGGGGCGTCTTTGGGAGGGTAGGATAGTAAGCATCAAGAGAACATTTCATATGGAACTCACTAAATAGCTGGAAATTATAAAAGCCTATACATGGGACAAGAAGCTACAGTTAGAACTGGATATGGAACAACGGATTGGTTCAGAATTGCGAAGAGAGTACAACAAGGCTGTATATTGTCTCCCTGCTTATTTAACTTATATGCAGAATTCATCACGCGAAAGGCTGGGCTGGATTAATCCCAAACCGGAATGAAGATTGCCGGAAGAAATATCAACAACCTCAGATATGCAGAGGACACAACCTTGTTGGCAGAAAGTGAGGAGGAATTAAAGAACCTCTTAATGAGGGTGAAAAAGGAGAGCGCAAAATATGGTTTGAAGCTCAACATCAAAGAAACAAAGATCATGGCCACTGGGCCCATCAACTCCTGGCAAATAGAAGGGGAAGAAATGGTGAGAGATTTTACTTTCTTGGGCTCCATGATCGCTGCAGATGGTGACAGCAGTCACGAAATTAAAAGATGCCTGCTTCTTGGGAGAAAAGCAATGACAAACCTAGACAGCATCTTAAAAAGCAGAGACATCACCTTGCTGACAAAGGTCCGTATAGTTCAAGCTATAGTTTTCCCAATAGGGATGTATGGAAGTGAGAGCTGGACCATCAAGAAGGCTGATCACTGAAGAATAGATGCTTTTGAATTATGGTGCTGTAGGAGACTCTTGAGAGTCCCAAGAAGATCAAACCGATCCATTCTGAAGGAAATCAGCCCTGAGTGCTCACTGGAAGGACAGATCCTGAAGCTGAAGCTCCAATACTTTGGCCACCTCATGAAAAGAGAAGACTCCCTGGAAAAGACCCTGATGCTGGGAAAGATGGAGGGCACAAGGAGAAGGGGACGACGGAGGACGAGATGGTTGGACAGTGTTCTGGAAGCTACCAGCATGAGTTTGATCAAACTGCGGGAGGCAGTGGAAGACAGGAGTGCCTGGCGTGCTCTGGTCCAGGGGGTCACGAAGAGGCAGACATGACTAAACGACTAAACAACAAATGAGTGGCTTCAGACCTCAAAGGTTTTGATTCTCAAATGTTTGAAAGCAGGTGAGTAACTCAGTTGCTATTAGACATGGTTACTCATTGGAACCTCCAGATATAGAGGCAATATACCTAAGCAACAGGACGGGTGACAAACCAACAGGAGTTTGGCCCTGCCTATCAGTTTCTCAGAAGGATGTGGCCAACTGTACTTGGAAAACAGAACGGCGAAGGGCTGTGGTTCAGTGGCCGGACATCTGCACTGACTGCAGAAAGTCCCAAGTTCAATCCTTGGTGTCTGCAGGTAGAGTTGAGAAAGTTCCCTGCCTGCAGTCTTGAAGAGCCACACTACCAGTTAGGGTAGACCAGGGTTTCCCAAACTTGGGTCTCCAGCTGTTTTTAGACTTCAACTCCCATCATCCCTAGCTAGCAGGACCAGTGATCAGGGATGATGGGAATCATAGACCAAAAACAGATGGAGACCCAAGTTTGGGAAACCCTGGTGCAGGCAATGCATGGACCCGTGGTCTGGTTTGGCATAAATCGTTTTCCTGGGTTCCTAGTGGCTCAGGAGACCTGCTTTTCTGAAACTAGAATCTCCAGGTCTTGTTGGGCTTCAGCCTTCAGCCTCCTGAGCCAGAATGGCCAATGGTGACAAATAATGGGAGCTGCAGTGTGACATCTGGGGATTCAGAATTCAGGAAGCCTGAATGAATGCTTGGTCCGATACTATTCATTCCTTTGTTATGCATTGCTACGTTTCTTTCCTACCTCTCTTCCAAGGAGCTCAAGGTGGCTCGTGCAGCTTTCTCCTTCCTCATGTTTAATGTTTTATTATTATTATTATTATTATTATTATTATTATTATTATTATTATTATTATATTTTGCTGGAAGCTGCCCAGAGTGGCTGGGGAAACCCAGCCAGGTGTGCGGGGTGAGAAGAAGAAGAAGAAGAAGAAGAAGAAGAAGAAGAAGAAGAAGAAGAAGAAGAAGAAGAAGAAGAAGAAGAAGAAGAAGAGATGGAGGAGGAAGAAGGAGGAGGAGGAGGAGGAAGAAGAAGAAGAAGAAGAAGAAGAAGAAGAAGAAGAAGAAGAAGAAGAAGAAGAAGAAGAAGAAGAAGAGATGGAGGAGGAGGAAGGAGGAGGAGGAGGAGGAAGAAGAAGAAGAAGAAGAAGAGGAGGAGGAGGAGGAGGAGGAGGAGGAGGAGGAGGAGGAGGAAGAAAAAGAAGGAGAAGGAGAAGGAGAAGAGCTTTGATGGGATCCCACACCAGGTTCAAGAAGAAGAGGAGGAGGAGGAGGAAGAAGAAGAAAAAGAAGGAGAAGGAGAAGAGCTTTGATGGGATCCCACACCAGGTTCAACACTCTAACAACTATCCCAGGCATGTCCAACAGGCTGGTCATGATCTACTGGTCAATCGCAGGGTGTTAATGGTCGACCTTTGGACCCTTAGCGATTTCTAACCCCCCCCCCCAAAAAAAGCTTAACAACTCTAGCTCCCTAAAAGTAGCTCAGCAACTCCAATCATGATGGGTAGATCACTGCCACTGTTTTATACTGTGAGTAGATCGCAGTCTCTTGGGAGTTGGACATCCCTGAACTATCCCACCCTGATCCATTAGGGCGACTGAGTTAAAGTATCCCAAAGGAGATCCCTTCTTTATTTTCTGAGACACTGCTTCTGTGTAGTCATCGGGAGGCAGTGACATGGATCAAACGGCAAAATCCATGGAGACCTCAAAAACCTTCCGTGTGTGCACACATCCCCATTCCCATGGACTCAAGCATCCCTGGGTGTGCAATACTTGCAGATACGCATTCAAGGGACTCGGAGGAACCTGGGGTTTGAAATATGCAGTGTAGAATGACTCATTTCCGTTTCCGAGCACAATTCAAAGTGTTGGTGCTGAACTTTCAAGCCCTAAACAGCCTCGGCCCAGCATACCTGAAGGAGCGTCTCCACCCCCATCGTTCTGCCTGGACACTGAGGTCCAGCTCTGAGGGCCTTATGGCGGTTCCCTCCCTGTGAGAAGCCAAGTTACAGGGAACCAGGCAGAGGGCCTTCTCGGTGGTGGCACCTTCCCACCAGATGTCAAGGAAATAAACAACTATCTGACATTTAGAAGATATCTGAAGGCAGCCCTGTTTAGGCAAACTTTTAATAACTGATGTTTTAATGTATTTTAGTATTTTGTTGGAAGCCGCCCAGAGTGGCTGGGGAAGCCCAGCCAGATGGGCGGGGTGTAAATAATAAATTATTATTATTATTATTATTATTATTATTATTATTATTATTATTCCAGACACTTCCTTCCCCAAGATATTGTTCTGTGTTGCAGGGAGCCCCTCGGCATGCCGACCAAATGGGAAGGCTACCATTCCCAAAGTCATCCTGTGGCCTATGTATACCCAGAGGGGATCACGAGCTTTGCATGTTGAAAGCCCCACATTCAAACTCCAGAATCTCTCATCAAAAGGATTCTAAGTAGCAGAAGATGTTAAGGGAACCACAGCCATTTGGCAGAAAGACAGCAGTCTTGCTTGACGGACCATCTATTTAAAGCATTGTGATACCACTTTAAACACTCGTGGCTTCTCACAGAGAATGCTGGTGGTCTGTCAAAAATGTGAATTTTAATCAGTTTTAATATTCTAACTTTTTAAGTATTGTAAAAAAATTCCTGATTCTCTTTTTATGAACTGCTTTAAAGGTTTTCTTTAAAAATCAAGCAAGGAACACATATTGTGAAATAAAGAAATGAAAGGTGCTGGGAGTTATTAGGAAGCCACTGTCCCTTCCAGAGTTAGAATCATAGAATTGTAGTCTTGGAAAGTACCACCAAGACTCATCTAGTCTGACTCCCTACAATGCAGGAATCACAACTCAAGAATCCCTGGCAGGTGCGGCCATCCAACCTCTGCTTAAAAACCTCCAAGGAAGGAGAGTCCATCACCTTCCAAAGGAGTCAGTTCCACTGTCAAACAGCTCTTACTTTCAAAAAGTTCTTCCTGATGTTTAGTCGGATTCTTGTAACTTGAATCCTTTCAGGTATTAAACCCTGGAGCATCAGAAAGCAAGTTTGTGCCATGCTCCATATGACAGTCCTTTAGATGTTTGAAGATGGCTATCATATCCCCATATGGGACGCAGGTGGCGCTGTGGGTTAAAGCCTCAGCACCTAGGACTTGCCGATCGAAAGGTCGGTGGTTCGAATCCCTGCGGCGGGGTGCGCTCCCGCTGCTCGGTCCCAGCGCCTGCCAACCTAGCAGTTCGAAAGCACCTCTGGGTGCAAGTAGATAAATAGGGACCGCTTACCAGCGGGAAGGTAAACGGCGTTTCCGTGTGCGGCTCTGGCTCGCCAGAGCAGCGATGTCACGCTGGCCACGTGAACCGGAAGTGTCTCCGGACAGCGCTGGCCCCTGGCCTCTTAAGTGAGATGGGCGCACAACCCCAGAGTCTGTCAAGACTGGCCCGTACGGGCAGGGGTACCTTTACCTTTACCTTTATCATATCCCCTCTTCTTCTTCTCTTCTCCAAGCTTCCCTTCTCCCTCAGCTGTTCCTTTTTTCTTTCTTGTTTTTGAAGATAATCTTTATTGATTTTATGATTACATACTATATATGGGACGCGTGTGGCGCTGTGGGTTAAACCACAGAGCCTAGGGCTTGCCGATCAGAGGGTCAGCAGTTTGAATCCCAGCAAAGGGGTGAGCTCCCGTTGCTCGGTCCCTGCTCCTGCCAACCTAGCAGTTCGAAAGCACAAAGTGCAAGTAGATAAATAGGTACCACTCCGGCAGGAAAGTAAACGGTATTTCCGTGCGCTGTTCTGGTTCCCCAGAAGTGGTTTAGTCATGCTGGCCACATGACCCGGAAGCTGTATGTCGGCTCCCTCAGCCAGTATAGCGAGATGAGCACCGCAACCCCAGAGTCGGCCACGACTGGACCTAATGGTCAGGGGTCCCTTTACCTTTTACATGGCTGTTTAAAGAGGTATTTAAACACATGGTTTGAAAGCAGCCTAGGCCTTTCTGGACTCCCCGGGCTGGGCCAAGATGCCTTTTGTCACCGTCTGCTTCATATTAACCGTTTTCACATCAGATTACGCTGGGAGCCAGGAGAAGTTCCTGACAGCCCTTACGGTCTCCTCGGGGAGGAGGACGGCTTTAAGAAGGAGCTGTCGTATCCAATCACTTGTCCAGCCAGTTTTCCAGATGTACTAAACAAACACCCTGAGGTCGACAACCCTCAAACCCTCAAGGAACCGAATTCCACCGCTCGGTCAGAAGGGCCGGCGCTTATCGGGCCACGCTGATGGCAAATAAATTGCTTGTTGATGTGGCTCTGCAGCCGCTGCCAAAACCACGGTGATTTATGGCAACGAATGCTCTTTGTGACAAAAGGCGAAGGCAGGCGGATCCCAGAAGATAGATTACTTGCCACCTGCCGGGGCCAGATGCAGGGATGACGCCGAATGTATTTTTGGGACCTCATTGTATTTCGGACATAGCAAAAGGGGTCACTTCTGGGTGGAGCTGGCGGCAAGCTGGGAAGAGTGGGGGAGGGAGAGAGGAAACTAGGACCCGGGGAGCCCAGGCTGTCATCTGACCTCATTGGGGAGGCGGGGCTTAGGAACTAGACATAAATGGAGATGGGTGCAAAGTTGAGAGGACTTTGGGGAAGTGACTTCCAGCACTGGTGAACCAGGTTGTAGGAAGTTCTCTTCCTTCAATAGCTGCTTCCCTCTTTCATCTGTGGACAACTGAGACAGGAGTGTGGTGCAGTGCTTAGAGTGTCAAACCTACGGCCTGGGAGACCAGGGTTCGAATCTTGACTCTCAGCACTGAAGCTCACGGGTGACCTTGGGCCAGTCTCTCAGCCTAAGCAGCCTGGCAGGATTGTTGTGAGGGTGAAATGTGGAGGAGTAGGAAAACCATGAACACCACCTTGGTACAGTGGTACCTCGGGTTACATACGCTTCAGGTTACAGACTCCACTAACCCAGAAATAGTACCTCAGGTTAAGAACTTTGTTTCAGGATGAGAACAGAAATCGTGCTCCGGCAGCAGCAGGAGGCCCCATTAGCTAAAGTGGTGCTTCAGGTTAAGAACAGTTTCAAGTTAAGAACGGACCTCCGGAACGAATTAAGTACTTAACCCGAGGTACCACTGTATATAAATGCAATAAATCAATGGTAATAAATAAGGTTCTCCCAGGAAATGCTGTCAGTAGAAATCAGATCATGGAGCCAAGCACAGAAGATGGGTTTTATGACAGAAGAGGCTCACCTGTGGCCATTGAAACATAGAAACTGCCTTTTATTGAGTCAGACCATTGGTTCACTTGGCTTGGTATTGTCCACACAAACTGGCAAGGGAGAGGGTGGCACTGGGGTCTAAACCACTGAGCCTCTTGGGCTTGCCGATCACAAGGTCGGTGGTTCGAATCCCTGCGACGGGGTGAGCTCCGTTGCTCAGTCCCTGCTCCTGCCAACCTCGCAGTTCGAAAGCACGCCAGTGCAAGTAGATAAATAGGTACCACCGTAGGGGGAAGGTAAATAGTGTCCCATTGCACCAGAAGCGGTTTAGTCCTGCTGGCCACATCACCTGGAAAGCTGTCTGTGGACTAATGCGGCTCCCTCAGCCTGAAAGCGAGATGAGTGCTGCAACCCCATAATCGCCTTTGACTGGACTTCACCATCCAAGGGTCCTTTACCTTTTACCTTTTTTAACTAACTGACATCAGGTTTCCTAGAATCATAGAATTATAGAGTTGGAAGGGCCCCCTAGAGTCATCTAGTCCAACCCCCTGCAATGCAGGAATCTCAGCTAAAGCATCTGTGAACTTCCGCCAACTTCTGCTTTAAAACCTCCAAGGATGGGAGGTTCCAGGCAGGAGTTTCTCTAGGTACCCTAGATGCACCCAGTTCTTCTGGATTTATTTATTTAAATGGCATGGCTTCGTAATAATTACTGACTCACGTTTTGAAGCACTCGCTACGAAAACCAAACTGTGGAGAGAGAAAATTGGTGCTGCTCTAATTTGTAACCTGGGAATTTCCCTGGCCTCCTTTATAACTGCGAAGAAGTAAACACCTGTTGGGAGGTCAGAGGTCAAACCCCCCCTTCCCATATGCCCCTGGTGCCTGTTCAAGTTGCCGTTGTGGAGGGCTGTACAAATATTAGCAGACGGTCCTCTGTGTTCGTGTTGCAAAGGTTAAGGGTGAGAGGAAAGGAGGGGGCCGTGTTTGCCTTAAAAACAGTTAACCTCAAAGCTAGACATCTTCAATGAGAAGTAAAAGGATTAGTTCTAATAGGAAGGGGCCTTAAGAAGGCGGCAGTGCTTGGGGATGAAATCTGACTTGGAAAGAAGCTGTTTTCCAAGGGTTTTGAGGATGCATTTGAGCTCATCCATCTGGAACCAGTGGCATAGCGTGGGTTGCCAATGCCCACGGCTGTGCGGAGAGGGGGGAGGGAGGGAGGGAAATGGATGGAGTACGCATGCGCATTCTACTGCCTTACGGTGTACGCATCACCCATGAGTTGCAGAGATAAGAAAAGAAGAGTTGTTCTGCTGTCTGGAGAGGACACTTTCTGGTGCACACGGAGAAATCATTTTCAAGAGAGCCCACAACGGAAGTGTGCAGCTGTATTGAGGCAGTGGCAGCTGTTGAAATTTTGCGCCCCCTAACAAATTTGTGCCTGGGGCAACTGCCCCTGTGTCCCGTCCCCCCCAATGCTACACAACTGTTTGGAACGGAGCACTTAAGTGGGACTCATGGGACTGAGTAGTCTCCATACAACTCCTCCCCTCCCAATGTCCAGGACAAAATTCAAGGCCAGTCTTGACTCTGACATAGCTGGTTTTCTGTGGGTAAGGTTAAAGGTAAAGGGACCCCTGACCATTAAGTCCAGTTGCAGACGACTCTGGGGTTGTGGCGCTCATCTCGCTTTACTGGCCGAGGGAGCCAGCGTTTGTCCACAGACAGCTTCCGGGCCATGTGGCCAGCATGACTAAGCTGCTTCTGGAGAACCAGAGCAGCGCACAGAAATGACATTTACCTTCCCGGCACAGTGGTACCTATTTATCTACTTGCACTGGTGTGCTTTTGAACTGCTAAGTTGGCAGGAGCTGGGACAGAGCAACGGGAGCTCACTCTGTCATGGGGATTCGAACTGCTGACCTTTTGATCGGCAAGCCCTAGGCTTAGTGGTTTAGCCTGTGGGTAGGGATATATATTTAATATCTGGAGGAAGGCTTATTTGCATACCACTCTGTCATGCTTTAAGTGAGTATATATACTGGTATCTACCACACCTGCTCACTCTGATCGCCAACTCCTGAACTCTTTGCCTCCACCTGATGAACCCTCTAACCTCCTCCACAGTGGTACCCAACCCCTTCCCTCACAGCTCACCCAAGCAGCTGATTTCTGAATGGAGGAGGGGCAAACTGCACTCTGAAGTGCCTCCACACCACCCTTTAAATGTCATTTCAGTGACACTTAGAAGGGGAGGACCTCAGAAAGTGGTTTGCCAAACTGCTCTCTGAAGCATCTCTTCCCCCCCCCCTTCAATGCCACACCTTCCTCGGCAGGTTGTCTGAGCACAACTTGCTCACCTGTCTACCTGCTCTTCTGTCATCATAATACAGTTGGTGTGGCCACCTACTGGCGACCATGTGAACTACAGCATGATGCTGAGAAAAGTATAGTTTAGAGAGGCAGATATAGATATCCAACTAAGACTGCAGTCTGAGCCTCACTCACCTGGAAGTAATTCGATAGGACTTCCTTCTGAGTAGAAATTGTTAGGGGTACGCTGATAGTCATAGAGTTGACTCATTAATGAGTCATAGAGTTGACTCATTAATAAGTCTACTCTGAGTATGACTAACTTTGAATATCACCCAGAGTTCAGTCACCCCGCTCTTGTATTTTATCTGGCATGGTTTTCTCTTTCTTTATTTTTTGTTCCCATCTTATTTTTCACATTTCTATGTCACCTCAAGTATTTTATTGGCAAGACATGGCATAAATGCTTTCCGGAGATAAAGAACATGCCCAACATTTTCTTGGTTGAGAAGCCCTGTCTACTCAAGCATTGCGGGGAGTTACACTAGATCCCTTCCAACTCTATGTGTGATGGCCTGGGAATCTGATTCAGAAGCTGAACCGGGGGAATCCCAGCCTGCACAGGAGTCCCCGCCTCCAGGGCCGGCTAAGCCGGGGCAGGGCCTTGAATCTGAAGCACCTGCACCTGTGCCGGATCCTCAGGAGCAGGCACCAGGTGAATCCACTCTGGCTCTGGAGGTGATGGAGGACCCATTGCCTGCAGGTGCGCCTCTCCCAGCCCTGTCAGGGGAAAGTGAGCCTCCCCCGGGTCCAGTAACCCTCCAGCCTCTCCTGAGCTGCAGAGGCTCAGGGCAGAGAGGCGGAGGGAACTAAGTTCTCGCAGAAGGAGTGCTTGCCTCCAGGCCAGGAGAGGTGAGTCACCTGTGGACCGGGGCCGCCCTATGCCTCAGAGGAGATAAAGGCCAGTCAGCCCCAGTCCCAAGTTGTGGGAACAACATCGTTGGAAACCTGTTCCTGCCAGCACCCTGTCCTGCTCTTCCAGAGTTCCTGACCACGCCCGGCTCCTTGCCTTGGACCCCGCTTCGCCCTTAGTGGACAGTCTCCAGACCCTCGACCCAGGACCAGACTCTGACCACGCCTCACGGTAGCCTCCCCCCGGGACCAGCACATTATGATTGAAGCAGAGTGAATTCTCTGCTTGAGAATTCAGCCACACAGAGGAGGATGGGAATGTGAGATTAGTAAACACAGAAGAGCAGGGAAGAATGATAAACTTGTTAATCACAAGGACCAGTGGTGGAGTTTCCTGCTAGGCATCCACCAGCAGTGCTAATGGACTTGAGGATGCTCTTTCTGCCTGTCTCTTGCAAGAAAAGCAAGCCACCATTCATCAGACGTGTCTACACCAAAGGATGTGAGGCCTCTTACAAGCACTTTTGCTCAACATTGCGGGTATCGGGGGGGGGGGGAGGGAAGTAAATTGCATTTGAGACAGAGGATGTTGTTCAGCTAGGGAAAAATTAGATGTGCTGACAGTTGCTTCATGCATCACAAGAGATCGAGGGGACCTTGTAAGCTATCTAGACCAACTGTCTGATCAAAGCAGGAAATATAGAGAGAGGGGAGGAGGAGGTGGTGGAGATGGAGGAAGAAGAGCAGGATGAAGCAGAAGCAGAGGAGGAGGAAGATGGAAGAGGAGGAGGAGAAAGCAGAAGAGGAAGAGAAGGAGATGGAGGAAGAAGGAGGAAGAGGAAAAGGAGGAGAAGGAGGAAGCAGAAGAACAGGAGGAGGAGGTGGTGGAGGAGGAGGAAGAAGAAAAAAGAAAGAGCACTGCTCCAACTGCAAGTTCTCCTAAGGCCATATTCACACCACACTGTGACGCCATTGTAAACAGCCATGATGTCCCCCAAAGAATCCTGGTAACTGTAGTATGTTAAGGGTGCAGATAGTTGTTAGGAGACCCTTATTCCTCTCACAGAACTACTTTCCCCAGAGCTCCCTATGAAGAGGGATTGATTGCTAATCCGCTCTGGAAATTGCCCTGTGATGGGAATAGGAGTCACCTAACAGCTCTTGGCACACTTAGCAAACTACAGTTCCCAGAATTCTTTGGGGGGTAAGGGTAGAAACTGGCCTACTGAACAATGTGAACATTTAATATAATAAAAATAATTTATTATTTATACCCCGCCCATCTGGCCGGGCCTCCCCAGCCACTCTGGGCAGCTTCCAACAGAATATTAAAAACACAATAAAACAACAAACGTTAAAAACCTCCCTAAACAGGGCTGCCTTCAGATGTCTTCTAAAAGTCAGATAGTGGCCTATCTGTTTGACATCTGGTGGGAGCCTAGCTGTCAACGTTTCCCTTTTTTTAAGGGAAATTTCCTTATTCCCTTAACCTGAATAGGATTCCTCGCAAGAAAAGGGAAAAGTTGCCAGCTATGGGTGGGAAGGCGTTCCACAGGGTGGGTGCCACTACCAAGAAGGCCCTCTGCCTGGTTCCCTATAACCTCACTTTTTGCAGTGAGGGAGCCACCAGGAGGCCATTGGCTCTGGGTGTCAGTGTCCAGGGTACAGTGATGCCTCGCAAGACGAAAATAATCCGTTCCACAAGTCTCTTCGTCTAGCGGTTTTTTCGTCTTGCGAAGCAACACTATTAGCGGCTTAGCGGATTAGCGCTATTAGCGGTTTAGCGGCTTAGAAAAAGGGGGGAGCGAAAAAAATCGCAAGACTCGCAAGACGTTTTCATCTTGCGAAGCAAGCCCATAGCGAAATTCGTCTTGCGAAGCGCATCGAAAAACGGAAAACCCTTTCGTCTAGCGGGTTTTTCGTCTTGCGAGGCATTCGTCTTGTGGGGCACCACTGTATAGTGTGGGGGTTTCAGAGGGCCCATGTTCCCAGGCACACACTTTTTGAAGGTGCCCACATGCAGGCAACCCCAATGCAGTCAGGTCCATTGCTCCTCTCCACGCCCAAAAAGAGTCACATCAGCCGGCCAGGCTCCCCCTTGTGCAGACAGGTGGTTGCCTCAGCGCAGCCCCACTTTGCTCCAGTGAAGGTAGGATCACTGTGGCGGCATCAGCAGCAAGGGCTGGGCTGGCACCCACTTGCATTCATGCATGCACCCAAGGCACCAGCAACCATCGCTACGCCACTGCTCATTAATAATAATTATTATTTTTATTTATACCCCGCCCTCCCCAGCCAAGGCCGGGCTCAGGGCGGCTTACAAGCAATAATAAAAACAAGTTGAATGATTACAACTTAAAAACAACATTAAAATACAACATTAAAATATTGAGACAGAATATTAAAATGTAGCCTCGTCGCAGGAGGAGAAGGAAAAGAAAAAAGAAAGAGGGGGAGGGAATCAAACTGGTTCTAAGCCAAAGGCCAGGTGGAACAACTCTGTCTTACAGACCCTGTGGAAAGAAATCAGATCCTGCAGGGCCCTGGTCTCATGAGACAGAGCGTCCCACCAGGCCGGAGCCAGAGCTGAAAAGGCCCTGGCTCTGGTTGAGGCTAATCTGACTTCCTAAGGGCCCGGGACCTCTAGGGTGTTGCTTTTTATGGACCTTGAAGCTCTCCGTGGGGCATACTGGGAGCGGCGGTCCCGTGGGTACGAGGGTCCTAGGCCGTGAAGGGCTTTAAAGGTCAAAAGCAGCACCTTGAACCTGACCCTGTACTCCACCGGGAGCCAGTGAAGTTTGAAAAGCACTGGGTGAATCTGCTCCCATGGCAGAGACCCCGTGAGGAGCTTCGCTGCAGCATTCTGCACCCGCTGGAGTTTCTGGGACAGCTTCAAGGGCAGCCCCGCGTAGAGCGAATTACAGTAGTCAAGCCTGGAGGTGACCATCGTATGGATCACTGTGGCCAGGTCTGGGTGGGAAAGGTAAATGCCATGTCCCCTACCCCAGAAAGTTACCCAGGAGGGAAGGCAGTCCACGATCTGACTATTTTCCATTTCTGGGCTGAGCAGGGCTTGAATGCACCTCCAGTTGGCGTGGAAACTTTTTGGTGAGCAGTTTGCTTACTGGCCTGGATGCAGGAAAACAAGTCCAACTGGGAAGGCGCTCACTATGCAAAAGTTTTGGAGGAGGGAGGTGGAGAGAGGGGACGAATCTCACTGCAGCGGCGATGTTTCTGCTGGGAAAACCTCATTCCTTAGGCATGCTTTCTTTCGGCTCATGTTCACTCTAGCAGGATGGTGCTTAGAGGGGCAGCCAGCCCCGGGGCACCTTTAACATCAGCCTCGGTTCCATAAACAGGGGCCCGAGGGAGCCCAATAAAGGGCCATTTATAGGTCTCCGTGCAGAATCAAAATATTTGCAAAGAAGCGATCGTATAAGAACAGCAGGTTAGTGAGGACTGAGCTTGGGGACTGTGTTCCCTTATGGGTTGTGTTGGTCATCCAGAATGTCGTCTACAGTCTCAGCTAGATTTCCATCTTGGGGTGGGGTGGTTCTGAGTGTATGATGCCCCACATCACGTCTGTTGTGATGCTGTTGTGATGGACGGCTGAAAAGAGGTACAGGAGTGTGACGACTGATCCAAGAGAGCTTTGCATCCAATCTTCATTCCTGTGTGGGATTTGTGTGGGGTTAATAATAATAATAATAAT
Organism: Podarcis melisellensis; assembly: GCF_964234715.1. NCBI lineage: Eukaryota > Metazoa > Chordata > Lepidosauria > Squamata > Lacertidae > Podarcis > Podarcis melisellensis. Next base: position 55,601,881 of record NC_138544.1, read on the forward strand.
AATAATAATAATAATAATAATGCAGTGGTATCTCAGGTTAATAACTTAATTCGTTCTGGAGGTCCATTCTTAACCTGAAACTGTTCTTAACCTGAAGCACCACTTTAGCTAATGGGGCCTCCCACTGCCGCCGCTGCGTGATTTCTGTTCTCATCCTGAAGCAAAGTTCTTAAGCCAAGGTACTATTTCTGGGTTAGTGGAGTCTGTAACCTGAAGCGTATGTAACCCGAGGTACTACTGTAATACCTTTATTGTCATTGTACAACCTGTGTACAATGAAATTAAATGAGCCTCCCTCCCCCCCAAAAAAACACTCATTCTCTTATCAAACAACACACCACCTCACAAGTTAATTGCGCTATGTTATTTTCCGTTCAACAGCCTAACAGCTAATGGATAGAAGCTATTTTTTAGACTGTTGAAACCAGTAGGAGAACACTTCAATCTCCCAGGACATTCTATACAAGATCTCAAAGTAGCTGTCATATTACAAAGGAATCTCTGAAATAGACTGGAAAGAGAAGCTGCTGAATTGCAACTTATTACCAAACTTAAAACCATGGAGAGACCTGGTCTGAACAAAGACATTGGATTCTTATCTCATTATACATGACAAAGCCACTTTTCACCTTCTCACCCCTTGCTTTTTCCTGTAAGACCTATTGCAGTCGTTAAGAGTCGTCAACAGGCTCATCACAGCTATCTGCCAATCACCCATTCCCACCACCCTTCTGAGTAATACCCCTCCCCACCTTCTCACTATATAGAAGGGTCTGGAAACTTCTGTTTCAGTGTATCTGAAGAAGTGTGCATGCACACGAAAGCTCATACCAAGAACTAACTTAGTTGGTCTTTAAGGTGCTACTGGAAGGAATTTTTTTTGTTTTGACCCTGGAATAGAGACACTGGATTCTTATCTCATTATACATGATAAAGCTATTTTTGGCCATCTCATCCCTTGTTTTTTCCTGTAAGAGCAATTGCAGTCGTTAACAGTCATCAACAGGTTTACCACACCTATCAGCCAATCACCCATTCCCACCACTTTTTAAATTTATATGTATATATATCCCTTGTATTTTAACACTGACAGTCATCTGGAGCAGATGGCCAGAGGGGACTTTCCAGTTTATAATTTCTACGCCATTCCCCACCCCACAAAAAAACAAACCAACGCAGTGTCACCTTGCAGTGGTTTTTGGCCAAAGGTCACCAGCAGGAGAACTGTCAACACCGATATGTTATAGATATACAGGGCCGCAGCTTTGGCAAGGAAGGGGATGATGAACTGATCCCTTCCAAATGTGCTCCTCGCGGCTAATAAATGCCAAAGAATTAGGCGGTATCAGGCCTCGGGGTGACCGTGGCACTGTCCCAAGGCGTCAAAAGGAAGCAGGCCGTAAATCAGGGACCTGCTGTTTTCCTTTTTGAAACCAGCTCGTAATCCTGCAAGCCTCACGCCGTTTACAAGGTCATTTTTAATCTTTGTTTTTTTAAGGAAAGGATTGTCCATCAAGGGACAGGGAACAGGAGGCCTGGAAGGGTGCCCATAATGTGCCGTCTCTGTGACAAATGGACGCAAGTCCTTGGTCTCTTCCCCCAGCAAGCCTCAATCTATTGCTGGGTGGCCATTTCATGGAAGACAATCCTCTATCCCTGAAGGACTGTCAGAGGACAGCCCACTCTCAAAAGGAAGTCCTCTGATTGCTTATTGTTATCCTTCATGCGGTAAAGGCTTTTCCTCCGATTTCATTTTATAGGAGAGGAGAGCTATAACTATAGATGAAAATTAAAAGATGCCAAACTTAGCTATAAAATAGGGGTGTAGAATGAGCACAGTTGCACATGGGTTAAAATAACGCTAGTGGCGCTGTGGTCTAAACCACTGAGCCTCTTGGGTTTGCCGATCGGAAGGGCGGCGGTTCGAATCCCCGCGATGGGGTGAGCTCCCGTTGCTCGGTCCCAGCTCCTGCCAACCTAGTAATAATTATTATTATTATTATTATTATTATTATTATTATTATTATTATTATTATTATTATTATTATTTGTACCCTGCCCTTCTGGCTGGGTTTCCCCAGCCACTCTGGGCAGCTTCCATAGAAACCAAAAAACACTAAAATATCACACATTAAAAACTTCCCTGAACAGGACTGCTTTAAGATGTCTTCTGAATGTCAGGTAGTTGTTGCTAGCAGTTCGAAAGCAAGCCAGTGCAAGTAGATAAATAGGTACCATTCCAGTGGGAAGGTAAATGGCATTTCCGTGCGCTGCTCTGGTTTTGCCAGAAGCGGCTTAGTCATGCTGGCCACATGACCCAGAAAAACTGTCTGCAGACAAACGTCTGCACCCTCGGCCAGTAAAGCTAGATGAGCACCACAACCCCAGAGTTGTTCGTGACTGGACTTAACTATCAGGGGTCCTTTACCTTTTTAAAATAATAAAGTCCACATAAAGGATATCGGCATTGTCGGATTATCACATATAATTCCAGGCTTGGGACAATTGTTTTGAAAATGATGGCTCTGCTGTATACGTAGTAAAGGAAGGCAAACTCTAGGAGAAGGAAAACTCCGATCCTAAATCTTGATGCTCACAACAAATTATTGAAATCCATATCTGCATTGTTAAGCATCTCTGTTAAGCATCTCAAAACAATGGAATCATGGAATTGTAGGGTTCCAAGTGATCACCTAGTTTGATCCCTTGCAATGCAGGAATCTTGAACCCGCAACCCTGCGATTAAGAGTCTCATGCTCTACCAAACTGAGCTAGGCGACTGAACAGCAGCAATCACAAATCAACAATGAGCACATATATGAAACAATAAAAATATTGAAAAATACCATACTTTTCCGTGCATAAGACTAGTTTTTTTTACTGAAAAATTATGTTTAAAATAGGGGGTCGTCTTATACATGGGTATTGCCTAGGGGGGACATGGAATTAGTTGATGCCATGAGCTGGAGGTGGTCTACAACATGCTGTTGGTGTCTGTGGCAATGGGTGGTTGTGATTGGGTGTTGCTGTGGCAATTGGGCAGCCAATAGGCTGCTTCTGCCGGCGAGGGGACAAACGTTAGGATGCTGTTGCGACACGTGCGAGTGTTAGCATCAGCCAGGCAGGTGAGTGATTTTTGGCACCCCCACCCCCCTTAAAAAGGCTAAAAAACTGTGGGGCACCCTCCCTGAAGAAAACTCAACAACTCTGGCCAATCCACCCCCCCCCCAAAAAAAAAAAGCTCAACAACTCATTTTCTTAATTTTTAGCCCTCTTATACACGGGGGCGTGTTATACAAGGAAAAATACATTAGTTTCTGTTCGGCGAAACAGACTTAAAATTTGTGTCTGTTCGAGGAATGGAGGATGAAGCTAATGGACTATGCAGAACTAAATAAACTAACAGGAAGGATTCGAAACCAGCGGGACCAGAAATTCAAGGAAGACTGGAGTATATTTACGGACTATCTGAAAAGTATTTGTGGTACACCACTTTATAATTTACCGGTATATGTTTATATATATATATATATATATATATGCAGGTTTTGGTGTCCTCGGGTGTCTTCCCGTGTAAAAGTTGGGGTGTCTAGGCGACGTTTCGACGAGGTCTCACTCGTCATCTTCAGGCTGGTGCTTTCGGCTTCTTGTTACTGGAACAGAGCAGGATCTCAGTGTTTGAGTTCCTATAAATACTGTTGAGGGGGTGTGGTGTATAGCCTCCAATGTTCTGGGCAGAGAGGAAGTTCCCAGGCTAGTGTGCCTTTTCTTCTTTTGTTCCTTAATTACTTGAGGGATATCTTGAGTGATTTCTTGAGTGATATCCTGAGTACCACTTAGGTGGGTCATTAGGTGTGGATTAGTTGCTAAAGTCTTTGTGTCTTGACCTCTTGAACTTTGTGAAGAGTTTTTCTGAGAAGATGGCTGTACTGCACTTAGTTGTGCTCTGGCTTGGCTTCGTGTATAGGGGCGAGCTGTGGTTTTGTGGCCTGTGTCAGCCAGATCTGTGTAGGGATTGCAGGGGGGTGCAGCATCCGGAGGTGCCACCATGGTTTGGCTACTGGATGGTGTCTGTAATTTATCTGTGGAGAGGGTCTGGGTTTGGGTCTGGTGTGGTTGATTGGTGATAGCGTTCTGTGTGCCTCTGGATCTGGTGTCAGTTTTTGTGGGGAGGGCTAATTTCCAGATGTCTGGCAAGCGGGATGTGTCGTCACGCTTGTTCATGTTGTGAGGGTGTTTCTCTATCTCGATGGCTTCCATGATTATTCTCTTGTGGTGATGTTCCATGTTAAAGAGCAATTTGGAATCTGCAAAATTAATTTCGTGTCCTGTTTCTTTCATGTGTTGGAAAAGAGAGGAAGTTTTTTCTTCTTTTTTGACGGCATTCTTGTGTTCTGCGATACGTGCATTTATTCGTCTGTTTGTTTGTCCAATGTACGTGGCTGGGCAGACTTTGCAGTGAAGATGACGAGTGAGACCTCGTCGAAACGTCGCCTAGACACCCCAACTTTTACACGGGAAGACACCCGAGGACACCAAAATGAAGATGACGAGTGAGACCTCGTCGAAACGTCGCCTAGACACCCCAACTTTTACACGGGAAGACACCCGAGGACACCAAAACCTGCATTCCTGTACCCGTGAAAATCTACGAAAGCAAATATATATATATATATATATATATATATATATATATATATATATATATATATATATGCTTTCGTAGATTTTCACGGGTACAGGAATGCAGGTTTTGGTGTCCTCGGGTGTCTTCCCGTGTAAAAGTTGGGGTGTCTAGGCGACGTTTCGACGAGGTCTCACTCGTCATCTTCAGGCTGGTGCTTTCGGCTTCTTGTTACTGGAACAGAGCAGGATCTCAGTGTTTGAGTTCCTATAAATACTGTTGAGGGGGTGTGGTGTATAGCCTCCAATGTTCTGGGCAGAGAGGAAGTTCCCAGGCTAGTGTGCCTTTTCTTCTTTTGTTCCTTAATTACTTGAGGGATATCTTGAGTGATTTCTTGAGTGATATCCTGAGTACCACTTAGGTGGGTCATTAGGTGTGGATTAGTTGCTAAAGTCTTTGTGTCTTGACCTCTTGAACTTTGTGAAGAGTTTTTCTGAGAAGATGGCTGTACTGCACTTAGTTGTGCTCTGGCTTGGCTTCGTGTATAGGGGCGAGCTGTGGTTTTGTGGCCTGTGTCAGCCAGATCTGTGTAGGGATTGCAGGGGGGTGCAGCATCCGGAGGTGCCACCATGGTTTGGCTACTGGATGGTGTCTGTAATTTATCTGTGGAGAGGGTCTGGGTTTGGGTCTGGTGTGGTTGATTGGTGATGGCGTTCTGTGTGCCATATATATATGCAGGTTTTGGTGTCCTCGGGTGTCTTCCCGTGTAAAAGTTGGGGTGTCTAGGCGACGTTTCGACGAAGTCTCACTCGTCATCTTCAGGCTGGTGCTTTCGGCTTCTTGTTACTGGAACAGAGCAGGATCTCAGTGTTTGAGTTCCTATAAATACTGTTGAGGGGGTGTGGTGTATAGCCTCCAATGTTCTGGGCAGAGAGGAAGTTCCCAGGCTAGTGTGCCTTTTCTTCTTTTGTTCCTTAATTACTTGAGGGATATCTTGAGTGATTTCTTGAGTGATATCCTGAGTACCACTTAGGTGGGTCATTAGGTGTGGATTAGTTGCTAAAGTCTTTGTGTCTTGACCTCTTGAACTTTGTGAAGAGTTTTTCTGAGAAGATGGCTGTACTGCACTTAGTTGTGCTCTGGCTTGGCTTCGTGTATAGGGGCGAGCTGTGGTTTTGTGGCCTGTGTCAGCCAGATCTGTGTAGGGATTGCAGGGGGGTGCAGCATCCGGAGGTGCCACCATGGTTTGGCTACTGGATGGTGTCTGTAATTTATCTGTGGAGAGGGTCTGGGTTTGGGTCTGGTGTGGTTGATTGGTGATGGCGTTCTGTGTACAATCCCCCCGAATACATCTTGGACCTGACCAACCACTGCCTAACCAACACGTACTTCATCCACAATGGACAAAGATACAAACAGATAGAAGGAGCACCTATGGGATCACCCCTCTCACCGGTCATCGCAAACCTGTACATGGAACACTTTGAAACCAATGCTTTAGACAAGTCAGAACACAAACCCAAACTTTGGCTCAGATATGTTGACGACACCTTTGTAATTTGGCCACACGGGAAGGAAAAACTGGATAGCTTCCTCACACATCTCAACAGCCTACACCCCAAAATACAATTCACTATGGAAATAGAAGCCAACAACCAACTTCCCTTCCTTGACGTCCTAATCTACAAAAAACCTGATGGCTCCCTAGGACACACTATCTACCGGAAAAAAACACACACCAACCGCTACTTACATGCACAATCACACCACCACCCTGCACAAATAAACTCCGTAGCCAGGACTCTCATCTCCAGAACCAAACGCCTGGCTGACAAAGACCACTTGACAACTGAGTTACAGAATCTCTCAAATGTGTTAATTGCCAATGGATACCAGCAAAACAGGGTTACGAAGCTAATCCAAAAAGAAACACCCCCCAAAAACCAAGACACAGAAGAAAACAATGGCATGGCCCTCCTTCCTTATATCAAGGGCACTACAGATAAAATTAGCAAAATCCTCCATAAACACAATATCAAAACAGCCTTTTGCACCAACCAAAAAATAGCCAATATCCTCAGAAACCCCAAGGATAAAATCCAGTTGGAAAACCAAGGGGTCTATGAAATACCCTGCAAAGTCTGCCCAGCCACGTACATTGGACAAACAAACAGACGAATAAATGCACGTATCGCAGAACACAAGAATGCCGTCAAAAAAGAAGAAAAAACTTCCTCTCTTTTCCAACACATGAAAGAAACAGGACACGAAATTAATTTTGCAGATTCCAAATTGCTCTTTAACATGGAACATCACCACAAGAGAATAATCATGGAAGCCATCGAGATAGAGAAACACCCTCACAACATGAACAAGCGTGACGACACATCCCGCTTGCCAGACATCTGGAAATTAGCCCTCCCCACAAAAACTGACACCAGATCCAGAGGCACACAGAACGCCATCACCAATCAACCACACCAGACCCAAACCCAGACCCTCTCCACAGATAAATTACAGACACCATCCAGTAGCCAAACCATGGTGGCACCTCCGGATGCTGCACCCCCCTGCAATCCCTACACAGATCTGGCTGACACAGGCCACAAAACCACAGCTCGCCCCTATACACGAAGCCAAGCCAGAGCACAACTAAGTGCAGTACAGCCATCTTCTCAGAAAAACTCTTCACAAAGTTCAAGAGGTCAAGACACAAAGACTTTAGCAACTAATCCACACCTAATGACCCACCTAAGTGGTACTCAGGATATCACTCAAGAAATCACTCAAGATATCCCTCAAGTAATTAAGGAACAAAAGAAGAAAAGGCACACTAGCCTGGGAACTTCCTCTCTGCCCAGAACATTGGAGGCTATACACCACACCCCCTCAACAGTATTTATAGGAACTCAAACACTGAGATCCTGCTCTGTTCCAGTAACAAGAAGCCGAAAGCACCAGCCTGAAGATGACGAGTGAGACCTCGTCGAAACGTCGCCTAGACACCCCAACTTTTACACGGGAAGACACCCGAGGACACCAAAACCTGCATTCCTGTACCCGTGAAAATCTACGAAAGCATATATATATATATATATATAAAATTTGTGTCTGGACACACTTCAAGTGGGTTTTCATGAGGACATTTTTTATTTTAAAAAAAGTTCTCAAACCCAGGTAAAAACATAAAAATGGAAAATGGAGAGAGAAATGAAATGGACATATTTTCCCATTTCCTGGTGTTGACGAAGCCCATCACGACTATGCTAAACATGGGCAATTGCAGGTTTCTTCCTGCTTCTTTCACCTGTGCCCACCCATTTCTCCTGTGTCATTTGAAAGGAAGATGCCCAGAAAGGAAGTTGAGCGGTTGGGGGAGTGGTGCAGGAAAAACCACTTACTCCTTAACTTAAAGAAAACAAAATAGATTATTGTGGACTTTAGGAAACGTAAATTGAATATTCAGCCACTTATTATTGAGGGGAAGTGCGTGGGACAGGTCTCGGTGTTTCAATTTTTGTGAATGGAGTTGAGAGATTACCTAACCTAGGGAGAAAACAGCAAAGACCTGATGAAGAGAGCACAGCAGAGGTTATATTTTCTGAGAATCCTCCTGGAAAACAATCTCTCAAAAGACCTGTTGATGGGATTTTACCACTGTACTGTGGAGAGTGTGTTAACTTATGGGTCTCTGTGTGTGGTTTGGGAGCTGCACGGTGAGGGGGGAAATGATTTTTCCAGGGTTGTAAAGACTGCGGAGAGAATAATTGGGAGCACTCTTCCCACCTTGGATCAAATCTATGGTGCCAGGTACCATAAGAAAGCTGCAGAGATAGCGAAGGATAGTGCGCACCCCGGAAATTACCTCTTTCAGCTTCTGCCTTCTGGAAGAAGGTACAGGGTTATAAAGACTAGGACTAGCCGCCTGAGAAACAGTTTCTACCCAAATGCGATTTTGGTTTTAAACGCAGTATAAGGAGTCTCTATGGGAGTATATAGGGACACGGGTGGCGCTGTGGGTTAAACCACAGAGCCTAGGACTTGCCAATCAGAAGGTCGGTGGTTTGTATCCGCGCAACGGGCTGAGCTCCTGTTGCTCGGTCCCTGATCCTGCCAACCTAGCAGTTCAAAAGCATGTCAAAGTGCAAGTAGATAAATAGGTACCGCTCCAGCGGGAAGGTAAACGGTGTTTCCGTGCGCTGCTCTGGTTTGCCAGAAGCGGCTTAGTCATGCTGGCCACATGACCCGGAAGCTGTATGCCGGCTCCCTCGGCCAATAAAGCGAGATGAGCACCGCAACCCCAGAGTCGGTCACGACTGGACCTGATGGTCAGGGGTCCCTTTACCCTTTTTATGGGAGTATATTGTTTTTAAAATTGGGGTATTAGAGTTTTTAGGGGGTTAACCAGGCTGTTGGTTTTTGAATGTCTGATGTAGATTTTTCAATTTCGTTGTTCTGTATGGGACAAGGACAATAAAGATTATCGTATCTTTGTCTGTGACTCGCCTCCTTTTCTTCTGTGCAGAAGGAAAGCGACCCCCTGCGGAGAGGGCGGTGGGAGATCGCTCACACCCACCAAAAAGGGGTTATGTCTTTGTCAGCTAAGGAGCAGGAGGGGGCCTCAGCTTGGAACGTGAAGCTTGTGGGTTTCGGGTTCCCCGGGGCGGCTGCCAGCACAAACAACAGCCTGGTCGTCCCGTGACTGCCCAGATGCTTGAGAGGTTTGCATGCATGTCATTGTGTGTGTGGCATAGAGATCTTTGTGGAACATCCATCACTTCTTCCCCAGGCCCAAACAGGTGCGGCAGGTAAAATTTCAACTCCTCTTTTGCCTAGAAACCCATCACTCCATCTTCCTGGAAGCAATTCTACTAACAGTTTTCATCAGTGAAATATGCTCGGAGTTGAGAGTGGATTTCATGCTCTTTATTCAGCTCATAGTGGTGAGGGGGAATGGAAGTTCCCCCAGAATGTCTGCTTTATATACATTATTTACACAATGGCCCCACGTGATTGGCTAATTCCGAGATTCCCCTGTAGGCCAATCAGGTTGTGGATTCACTTCCACCTGGAGTTGGATTGGGTGGCTCCTGTGGACCAATCAGACTGCTGCATTCTGGACCCTATTGTTCTAGGACCAATCAAACTGCTGCCTTTTGGATCCTATTCAACTCAGTACATAACAATGGGGGGGGAGGGGATCTCTTTTGAGCTAAAACTAAGCCTGGATCAAGCCCAAGATTTGCATTCCTGCTGATGTGTGAATGTAACTTGTTTTGTTTTTTTGTTCTAAGCCATCTCCCCCTGAAGGTTCCCAAGCTATTAGGCACAAGATTTTGGGCATAACATTCAATCTTGGGGAAAATTATGGAAGGGAGATTTAAATCTTATAGCGTGCTGAGCATTGAAGGAAAACTATACGAAAATGATGTATAGATGGTACTTAACACCAGGAAAATTAGCAAAGATGTATCAAACTGCTTCTAATGTTTGCTGGAAATGTAAAGAAAAAGAAGGCACCTTCTACCATATGTGGTGGATGTGCAAGATAACGAAAGCATTCTGGGAAATGATATATAATGAATTGAAGAAAATGTTTAAAATAACATTTGTGCAGGGAAAACCAGAAGCTTTTTTATTAGGCATTTTAGGTACAGAGATTCCAAGAGAGCAGAAAAGAGTTTTCATGTACGTGATGACAGCAGCAAAGATACTATTGGCCCAGAGACGGAAAGAAAATAAAGTTCCAACCAGAGAAGAATGGCTGGTGAAGATGCAAAGTCTACAGCAGGGTTTAAGGTCTAAGAACAAAATAGCAGAACATAGCAAGAAATATGTTTAAAAGGATGAAACTTTTCTTTCCTGTTTTCTTTTTCTCTTTAGTTTTTTGATATAGTGTTTTTTTTTAATTACAGTGGTACCTCTGTTTGTGAACGGGATCCGTTCTGGAGTCCCATTCGCAACATGAGCAGAACACAACCCGTGTCTGTGTGTCTGCGTTTGTGCGGGTCGCGATTCGCCGCATCTGCGCATGCGCGCGATGTCATTTTGCACATCTGCGCATGCACAAGTGGTGAAACCCAGAAGTAACCCATTCTGGTACTTCCAGGTGACTGCAGGACGCAACCTGAAAATGCACAACTTGAAGCAAACGCAACACAAGGTATGACTGTAGTATCTTTAGTTGGAATTTTATGGCATGTTAGGTTGAAAATCTTTAATAAAAAAATTTTAAAGGATGAAACTGGATATGACAGATTTTTTTAAAATTGCAATTGTATGTAATCATAATTATAAACATCGAGGCTGGGCGAGCGGGAAGTCATCCCTACTGTAGAATACGACTCTAATCACTGAGTGACAAAGTTCAAATAAAATCTTAAGATTAAAAAAAATCTAAGCCCATTCCTAATGTTAGAGGAGAGCGCAAAATATGGTCTGAAGCTCAACATCAAAAAAAGGAAGATCATGGCCACTGGGCCCATCACCTCCTGGCAAATGGAAGGGGAAGAAATGGAGGCAGTGAGAGATTATACTTTCTTGGGCTCCATGATCACTGCAGATGGTGACAGCAGTCACGAAATTAAAAGACGCCGGCTTCTTGAGTGAAAAGCAATGACAAACCTAGACAGCATCTTAAAAAGCAGAGACATCACCTTGCCAACAAAGGTCCGTATATGTATGGAATTGAGATGTATGGAAGTGAGATGTATGGAAGTGAGAGCTGGACCATAAAGAAGGCTAATTGCTGAAGAATGGATGCTCTTGAATTATGGTGCTGGAGGAGACTCTTGAGAGTCCCATGGACTGCAAGAAGATCAAACCTCTCCATTCTGAAGGAAATCAGCCCTGAGTGCTCACTGGAAGGACAGGTCCTGAAGCTGAGGCTCCAATACTTTGGCCACCTCATGAGAAGAGAAGACTCCCTGGAAAAGACCCTGATGTTGGGAAAGATGGAGGCACAAGGAGAAGGGGATGACAGAGGATGATATGGTTGGATAGTGTTCTCAAAGCTACCAGCATGAGTTTGACCAAACTGCGGGAGGCAGTGGAAGACAGGAGTGCCTGGCGTGCTCTGATCCAGGGGGTCACGAAGAGTCAGACACAACTAAACAACTAAACAACAACCATCCCAGATGGTTCAGAACCATCCCACCTTCCCATTTTTTGTCACACAGCTGCGACTGCAAAACTGATGCTCTCCTGTACCTTCGGACGAGCCTCTGGTTGCTATAGCAGTGACTGGGTTAACCGCCTCCACTCTCCCAGGCTCATTATACGGATCTGGTGGTTGTAATTAGAGCTTCCTTCCTTTCCTTTTCCACTGAAAGTTCTCCAAGGCGTCCAAACAGCTCAAGCCGGCCGGTGCCAGCTCATTAGCAGGTCAATGGGCTCCGTTGCCCCAGCCCTCGTTGAAAAGCCAATTAATAAGAACAAAGGCAGCGGGAAAGTTAACTAGACGGGAAGCGCCACTGGAGAGTGCAGGGCAAGAGGTTTCCAGGAACACACTTAATGGGCTTAAGTGTTTTCAGGGGTGAGCAAACCAAGGTCACCTCTGTTGCTTGCTAATTTTTCGTGTCCTCTTGACCGTGGCTGATATCAAGCCAGGTAGGAGAGACGAGGATCAAAGGGAAAGGTCTCAAAGGAAATGGAAGCGTGGGGCATATTTAATACACCATATTTTTTTCCTTGCCAACAAAGGTCCGTATAGTAAAAGCTCTGGTTTTCCCAGTAGTGATGCATGGAAGTGAGAGCTGGACCATAAAGAAGGCTGATCACCGAAGAATGGATGCTTTTGAATTCTGGTGCTGGAGGAGACACTTGAGAGTCCCATGGACTGCAAGAAGATCAAACCGATCCATTCTGAAGGAAATCAGCCCTGAGTGCTCACTGGAAGGACAGATCCTGAAGCTGAGGCTCCAAGACTTTGGCCACCTCATGAGAAGAGAAGACTCCCTGGAAAAGACCCTGATGTTGGGAAAGATGGAGGGCACAAGGAGAAGGGGACGACAGAGGACGAGATGGTTGGACAGTGTTCTCGAAGCTACCAGCATGAGTTTGACCAAACTGCGGGAGGCAGTGGAAGACAGGAGTGCCTGGCGTGCTCTGGTCCATGGGGTCACAAAGAGTTGGACACAACTAAACAACAACAAGAGAAGGGGAGTCTGGGAGCAGCTAGCACACAGACTGATGCTGGCTTTACAACACCACAATGATGAGCTGAGTTCCCTTCATGTTTTGTAACCAGGGTATTTTCCAGGCTAAACATACCCAGCTCCTTCAACCGTTCCTCATAAGGCTTAGTTTCCAGACCCTTGATCATCTTGGTCGCCCTCCTCTGCACACCTTCCAGCTTGTCAACACCCTTTTTAAATTGTGGTGCCACAATTTAACACAGTATTCCAGGCGTGTTCTGACCAAAGCAGAATAGACCTGGACTATGACTTCCCTGGGACGCAGGTGGCGCTGTGGGTAAAAGCCTCAGCGCCTAGGGCTTGCCGATCGAAAGGTCGGCGGTTCGAATCCCTGCAGCGGGGTGCGCTCCCGCTGCTCGGTCCCAGCGCCTGCCAACCTAGCAGTTCGAAAGCACCTCCGGGTGCAAGTAGATAAATAGGGACCGCTTACCAGCGGGAAGGTAAACGGCGTTTCCGTGTGCGGCTCTGGCTCACCAGAGCAGCGATGTCACGCTGGCCACGTGACCCGGAAGTGTCTCCGGACAGCGCTGGCTCCCGGCCTTATAGAGTGAGATGGGCGCACAACCCCAGAGTCTGTCAAGACTGGCCCGTACGGGCAGGGGTACCTTTACCTTTACCTATGACTTCCCTTGATCTGGACACTTAGACTTCTGTTGATGCAGCCTAGAATAGCATTAGCCTTTTTTGCTGCTGCATCATGCTGCTGACTCAAGTTGCGCTTATGGTCCACCAAGACCCCGAGATCCTTTTCACGTGTACTACTAGCAAGCCAGGTGCCCCCCAACTTGTATTTGTGCAGTTTCTGATGTTCCTACGCTGGGTTTCATCCTCTGAGGACCAGCCATGCTGCTCTTTCACCGTATTTTTCCGTGTATAAGACGAGGGTTTGTTTGTTTTTTAATTATAAAGCATGGTTAAATATTGGGGGTAGCCGCAAGCAGGAGATTGTAAGCGGTGATTGGGCGGATGATTTGTGGCTGTGGCAAGGCCTGCTGGTGATTGGCTGCTGCTGCTGCTGCAAGTGGGCGGGCAATTGGTGGCTTTTGTGAGGTATGCGATTGGCAGTGGCAGTCAGGCGGGTGAGCGGTTGGCGGCAATCCCCCCAGAAAAGCTCAACAACTCTGGGCAATCTCCTCCCACCACTTCCTTAATTTGGAGTCCCCAAAAATAGGGGTCGTCTTATACACAGGGAGATGTTATACACGGGAAAATTTGTTGTTGCTGTTGAGTCGTTTAGTTGTGTCTGACTCTTTGTGACCCCATGGACCAGAGCACACCAGGCACTCCTGTCTTCCACTGCTTCCCGCAGTTCGGTCAAACTCATGCTGGTAGCTGTCCAACCATCCCGTCCTCTGCCGTCCCCTTCTCCTTGTGCCCTCCATCTTTCCCAACATCAGGGTCTTTTCCAGGGGGCTTTTTCAGCTTTTTCAAACTTTTCAAACTTTTTCAGCAGGGGGCTGGTCCACTGTCCCTCAGACCTTGTGGGGGACCGGACTATATTTGGGTGAAAAAATGAACCAATTCCTATGCCCCACAAATAACCTAGAGATGCATTTTAAAGAAAATGACACATTCTATTCATGTAAAAACACACTGATTGCCAGACCATCCATGGGCCGGATTTAGAAGGCGATTGGGCCGGATACGGCCCCCAGACCTTAGGCTGCCTATCCATGCCATAGGCCTCTGGTGGGCCACTGTGAGAACAGGACGCTGGACTAGACGGGGCTTTCTGAGGTCATTTGGAGAGCTGGTTGGAAAAGATCCTGCTCAGACAGGGATGACCAGCTCTGCCTGCCCCCCTTTTCCCCTCCCCGACCCCCTGCCCCACTCCTCCTCCGCCCGGTCCACTAATGTCACAGTCTGAAGGGCTTTAAAATAAAACAGGTCACACAAAAATGCGATGACTTGTCAAAAATGCAGCCGGCAAGGTGTTTAAGGCATGAATTTCCTCTTAATGAAGGCTCGCAGAGGGAATATTGCCTTCGGCTGGGAGAGCTGGCGATGACGTCGGCGGGATTTATGACTGTCCCCAAGCAATCCCTGGAGGGCATCGGGGCTGGAGGTGGGCAGGATGGAGAAGGTGGGGGAGGGAGGGATGGAGGAGGGGGAAAGGTTCAGAGCACAGGGGAAGGGCTGTGTTAAATTGCAGCCCCTTCCCACAGACAGGGAACAACTTGAATTGTGTAACACACCTGCCAAGAGTTCAGGTGAGCCATCTTTGAGGGGGTGTGACATAGGGAGGGTCCCATTAGGGGCTGGTATTGCACCTAAACACTTTTGGCCTTTAGCTTAAACATGTATAAATTATTTCCTTCGGTCTTCCAGATTTACTGTTTCTACATCTTTCTTCTTCTTCTTCTTCTTCTTCTTCTTCTTCTTCTTCTTCTTCTTCTTCTTCTTCTTCTTCTTCTTCTTCCTCGTCCTTTGGTTATTTCAGTTCCCACCTGCCGCTGTACCGGGACTAAGTATGTTGTGTTTGTTATTGCTGATTTCTTATTTGTCTGAGAAAATTTAAATTATTTTTTTTATTAAAAAAAACCAAGAGAATTCAGGTGATCTGTCAGTGAGGGTTTGGGAAATAGGACACAGTCTTTTACTAAAGTCTTCTCCACATCGTACCTTAGAAAGCACTATGGGAACACTCTAAGAGAATCCTGGAAACTGTAGTTTGCAAGGATTCTGAGAGTTTGGTAGGAGATCCCTAGTCCCCTTACGGGGCTAAAACTCCCAGAGTTCCCTGTGAAGAGGGATTGACTGTTCAACCACTCTAGGAATTGTAACTCTGGGAGGGGAGTTGGGGCCTCTTAAAGACTCCCAGAATTCTTTGGGGGAAGCCATGACAGTTTAAATTGGTAGCACAATGCTTTAAATGTATGGTATGAATGTGGCCTGCGTCACATTGGCATTGTAGGGGAGGATATTAATAGACAGGATAGCAAATTGTTTTTATACGCAACGATGGCAGCAAGAATATTATTGGCGCAGAAATGGAAGCAAGAAGAACTACCGGCGAAAGAAGAGTGACAAATGAAATTAATGGACTATGCAGAATTAGATAAGATGACAGGAAGGATCCGAAAGATTCTTAGAGGACTGGAGTAAATATTTGAACTATTTGAAAAACAATTGTAATAAACAGATTGCGCTAGTAGGATTGCAAGACGTTCTGTAAGGAGGACTGTATGAAATATTGCAATGAAGATTATGATGAGAGTTATAAGTTAAGGACGATTAAAAGCAATAGAGAAATTAAGAAATGTAGACTAAGTAATAAAGATTGAACAATCTTCAGAGGTGGTTGATGGAAGTCCAAAATATTGTATAAGATAAGAAAGTATGTTAGATGATTGTTGGAAATGCCTTGAGTGCTGTTGCCTGAAGGCCGAGTGTGTCTTTGAGCTCCAAACAATGCATATTCCTTGCCTGGACAGAGGTGGTGTTTGTGTAGAAATCCCCTTGACTTCCATGGGCATGAGACTCCCTTCCCTTGCTCCGCCCACTTTCGCCTCTGGCCCCGCCAACCACTACCCCATTGCCTCTGCAAAGCTCCTCAGGGGAGAGCATGGATCTCATCTGACGAAGGATCCCCCCTCATTGTAAACAATACCGATCCAGTTGGACCAATGGGAGCAGGAACTACCCAACACCCCCCAATTTCAAGGACCTCTTACAGGCTCACAAATATTTTAGGACAGGCATGGGGAACCTCTGACCCTCCAGCTCTAAATCCCTTGCCATCAGCCATGCTTGCTGGGAGCTGTGTGGTGTAGTGGTTAAGAGCGGTAGACTCGTAATCTGGTGAACCGGGTTCGCGTCTCCTCTCCTCCACCTTCAGCTGCTGGGTGACCTTGGGCCAGTCACACTTCTGTGAAGTCTCTCAGCCCCACTCACCTCACAGAGTGTTTGTTGTGGGGGAGGAAGGGAAAGGAGAATGTTAGCCACTTTGAGACTCCTTAAAGGGAGTGAAAGGCGGGATATCAAATCCAAACCCTTCCTCTTCTGTGGGAGTTATAGTTCAGCTACATCCAATGGACTAAAGGTCCCTGACACCTGTTTTCAGCCCAGTCCTACTAACAAGGCTAAGTTATCTGTCAACAAACATAGCAAATAAATAGTTTTTGTTGGATCTGGGTACAGTGAAGAAAGTGCCAGCACAGAGACTCCATCCCCCCCCCCCTGCTGAATATTGTTATTTTTCTCACTCCCTCTCCTTCTCGCCCCCCCCCATCTCCAATCATCCGAGATCTTGTCTTCCCTGGTCAATCTGAGAGCAGCTGACACTTTCCCTACATGAAAGAATAAACATTTAATTTGCACCGCAGGTTGAGGGGGAAGAATGCTAATCCGGTTAGCACTGCGACAGCAGAAATGGAGCCTAACTGCCTGCTCTTCCGCAATTACCTGCCGGCCATAATAATAATAATAATAATAATAATAATAATAATAATAATAATAAAAAATAATAATAATAATTTATTCATACCCACCCATCTGGCTGGGTTTCCTCAGCCACTCTGGGCAGCTTCCAACAAAACACTAAAAATACAATCAAACGTCAAACATTAAAAACTTCCCTAAACAGGGCTGCCTTCAGATGTCTTCTAAAAGTCAGAGAGTTGTTTATTTCCTTGACATCTGGTGGGAGGGCGTTCCACAGAGCAGGTGCCACCACCGAGAAGGCCCTCTGCCTGGTTCCCTGTAACTTGGTTTCTTGCAGGGAGGGAACCGCCAGAAGGCCCTTGGAGCTGGACCTCAGTGTCTGGGCAGAATGATGGGGGTGGAGATGCTCCTTCAGGTATACTGGGCCGAGGTGAGGATAACTCAGTTGCATCGCCCAATGGAGTTGAAGGTCATGAGGAAAGAGGAGGGCAAGAAGAAAAGTGAGAGGTCAGTCCATCGTCCAGCAAACTGCCTTTAAAATTCTAAATGATCTTGGGGGTGAGAGAGGTTGAGGGTGGCCTAGGGTGTGGTTGGTTGTCTTCGGTTGGCTGTAGTGAGATTTGCTTTTGTGTGTGCGCGGTGTGTATGTGTATATTTTTAAATCAGGTTAGCCAGATCGATTCGTATGCTGTCAGCGGATTCTTGTTCTCATCTTGTTGGGCTGTGTATGTGATAAAGGGGAGCCATACCGGGGTGAAGGCGTCTTCTTCTATTTGTCCCCGTGTCAGTTTCAGTTTGTTGGTTAGTTCTTCTAATAGGGCCGGGAAAAGGGATTTTTGGAGTGTGGGAAGGGGGGAAAAACAGGGGATAAATGAAGATGATGTGTTTTTAATAATTTGTGATGTTGAAATTCTAATAAAAACTATTTTTTTAAAAAAAATACTTTTGCAGGAATTTCCTTTGTATACACCTGCCCTGGGTTGAGAAAGTTCATGTCGCTGGTGGGTGGGTTGGGGGGGGGGAATGACTGACGCTGGAGTGCCTCAGCTGTCAAAGCTCCCCCCCCCAACCCTGGACCGGTGTTTGCTTACCCGGGGCCCGTTGCCGTGGAAACGGCTCCAAAGCAAACAGCATCACATCGCACGGGGTGAAAAGGGAAGACATCCCCGGCGTGACAGAGTTGGCAGTGGTTCCACGGCTGCTGCGGTGGGTGGGCAACGCTCAAGAGACGGATGCAGAACTCCTCACCCCTCAACACCCCCCTTTCCTATGGGGTGAGGCCAAGGCGGGCTCCTTGGAATCAGGGTGAGGCACAAGGTGTTTCTGAGATTGCAAAAATAGGACAGAACTGTGCGCAGAAAAATGTGCACATGCACACCAAAATGCTGGTGAATTGTCACAATGACTTTTAGCTTGGAGTGGTTTTTTTTCTTTTCCCCAATGTTTGTGGGGGGGAAATGTTTTAAATGGTTTGAACTGCATTCGCAGCCCTTTCGATATTGCAATTCTAAATAAATTTAAATAAATTGCAACGGCTTAATTACTTATCTTGCCTTTTTTCCCAGACAGGGACTGGGTAAACCACTTTGTAATGGGGTTGGGGTTTTTTGTACCGAAAAGCAGGCTGGAAGTTCCAAGAAAGGAAGGAAGGAAGGAAGGAAGGAAGGAAGGAAGGAAGGAAGGAAGGAAGGAAGGAAGGAAGGAGAGAGAAAAAGAAGAAGAAAAGAAAAGAAAGTGGTACCTCGGGTTACATACACTTCAGGTTACATACGCTTCAGGTTACAGACTCCACTAACCCAGAAATAGTACCTTGGGTTAAGAACTTTGCTTCAGGATGAGAACAGAAATCATGCAGCGGTGGCATGGCGGCAGCAGGAGGAGGCCCCATTAGCTAAAGTGGTGCTTCAGGTTAAGAACAGTTTCAGGTTAAGAACGGACCTCCGGAACGAATTAAGTACGTTACCCGAGGTACCACTGTAAAATAAATAAAATAAAATACTTTCAGTCTAGTTCCAGCCTGAATCTGCGAGTTTTCTCATGTTTGAAATGCCAGGCTAATGGATGTGTCTTGTTTGTTTATCTGCAGAATGGATGCTGTGGAAAAGTGATGTTGGAAATGGCTTATTCAAGTAGGGTTGCCAAAAGACCAGGCTCTTGTGCTATGAATAGTAGCTGGATCTGCAGATCTCAGCAGGTGAAGCTTCTCAAGACATATAGGTAGACTGAGGGCATTTTCAGAGGTTAACAATTCTCTCCAGGACACGAAAACAGAACCTGTTTCCCCCCCCCCCCCCGGGATCAACTTTTGATTAAAGGCACAGGAGCTGGGTGGGATCATAAATGTTGGACACCCAAATTCAGAGCTAGAGGATGAACCTGAGGCAGTGCTTCACCCCAGAATCTATTTGACCAGATGCAGCTTTGGAATACAATGCCTCTGAGCATAAACAGAGTGTGTCTCGCTACTGAATAACTGGTATGTCCCTACTCATCTGGCTTCACAGGGCAAAGGCAACTTCAGGGAAGAGAGGGTTGTGTGTTGAGATCCCGCAACCACGCCCTCGTAAGGAATAAGACACCAGGACACAGATATTATATTAGATATTAGATGGGTGACACCTGGCTTGAGAGCAGTACATGTGAAAAGGATCTAGGAGTCTTGGTTGACCACAAACTTGACATGAGCCAACAGTGTGACGCGGCAGCTAAAAAAGCCAATGCAATTCTGGGCTGCATCAATAGGAGTATAGCATCTAGATCAAGGGAAGTAATAGTGCCACTGTATTCTGCTCTGGTCAGACCTCACCTGGAGTACTGTGTCCAGTTCTGGGCACCACAGTTCAAGAAGGAAACAGACAAACTGGAACATGTCCAGAGGAGGGCAACCAAAATGGTCAAAGGCCTGGAAACGATGCCTTATGAGAAACGGCTAAGGGAGCTGGGCATGTTTAGCCTGGAGAAGAGGAGGTTAAGGGGTGATATGATAGCCATGTTCAAATATATAAAAGGATGTCACATAGAGGAGGGAGAAAGGTTGTTTTCTGCTGCTCCAGAGAAGTGGACACGGAGCAATGGATCCAAACTACAAGAAAGAAGATTCCACCTAAACATTAGGAAGAACTTCCTGACAGTAAGAGCTGTTTGACAGTGGAATTTGCTGCCAAGGAGTGTGGTGGAGTCTCCTTCTTTGGAGGTCTTTAAGCAGAGGCTTGACAACCATATGTCAGGACTGCTCTGATGGTGTTTCCTGCTTGGCAGGGGTTGTACTCGATGGCCCTTGTGGTCTCTTCCAACTCTATGATTCTATGATTCTATGATTCTGTTAATGTTACTGGGCAAAATTTGGTCACAACTTTATCGATTACAGACTGTGAGAGTTATTGGCTTAGGCATTGAATGGACCCGACTATATCTGACTCCTGCCCATTGCGCAGGGAGTCCGGTAAGGGCAAACTACCGGTACCAGAAAGGGGACCCCCGTTGATGCAGACCAACTTGAGCTCCCCCAGGTGTCCCTGTGGGGGGCGTGTCATGGCCCATCCGATGCCCCCTGAACCGACCAATTTTCGGAAGGTAAATTAGCAGCAGGCAATATCCCAAGGGTTGGCGAGTAGCCCCAATCTGCAAGGCAACCAAAAAGAAAGTAAACCCAGGAGCGAGGTCCACAAAGTCCTTATAGTTTAAAGCAGCGAGCCAAGAGGAAGCCCTCTGGCTCGCGCCACTGCTTAAATGTTTCCAGCCATGCCTCCGCAACCGCCTGATTGGCCGGCTGGTGATGATGTGGCCGGGATCCCCCAGCCCCTGCAGGAGAGGAGGTAGCCATGCGGTCCACCGCAAATCCTCCCCACAGGTAAGTGGAGTGGATTTTTCAACAGCTACTAGCCAGGATAAGTGAAAGCTGGAGCATAAAGAAGGCTGAACGCTGAATAATTGATGCTTTGGAATTGTGGTGCTGGAGGAGACTCTTGAGAGTCCCATGGACTGCAAGAAGATCAGACCTATCCATTCTGAAGGAAATCAGCCCTGAGTGCTCACAGGAAGGACAGATCCTGAAGCTGAGGCTCCAATACTTTGGCCACCTCATGAGAAGAGAAGACTCCCTAGAAATGACCCTGATGTTGGAAAAGATGGAGATCACAAGGAGAAGGGGACGACAGAGGACAAGATGGTTGGACGGTGTTCTCGAAGCTACCAGCATGAGTTTGACCAAACTGCGGGAGGCAGTGGAAGACAGGAGTGCCTGGTCCAGGGGGTCACGAAGAGTCGGACACGAATAAATGACTGAACAACAACAACTAGCCAGGATGGCTGTTGTCTGCCTCCATAGTTGGAAGCAGCAATGCTTCTGAACACCAGTTGCTGGAAACCACAGGCAGGGAGGGGGCCCGTTCACTGATTCAAAAGTGAAAGAATTGTGAGATGGTTTTAAGGGTGCCGTATTTTTCGCTCCATAAGATGCACCTAGTTTTTAGAGGAGGAAAACAAGGGGGAAAAAATATTCTGAACGAAACAGAGGATGTATGATTTTTGTGGTTCATGCTGTGGCCACAAACATGTGATCTGACAGTGATTTTGGGCCCAATGCAAAAATCCTGAGAATCCACGTGGATCCGTGCTTTGTAATCACGTTTTTGCGCCATTGCGGCCCCACGAAACAGTGGATGTGTGATTTTTTTGGTGCAG
Source organism: Podarcis melisellensis (assembly GCF_964234715.1). Lineage (NCBI taxonomy): Eukaryota > Metazoa > Chordata > Lepidosauria > Squamata > Lacertidae > Podarcis > Podarcis melisellensis. The sequence goes on from NC_138544.1 coordinate 55,623,766, forward strand.
GCTGTAGCCATGGACATGCTATGTGATCTGATGGTGAATTTGGGGTTCAGAATTTTTTTTTCCTTGTTTTCCTCCTCTAAAAACTAGGTGTGTCTTATGGAGCGAAAAATACGGCACCCTTAAAACCATCTCACAATTCTTTCACACTTTGATTTTTTAAAAAAATAATATTTATTGCTTTTCCAACAAATTAAACATTACAGACATTACAAAACAAAATAGACAATACAATACAATACAAAAACAACACTAACATATTAAACTAACGCAACAAAATAAAAACAATTTACAACACATCATACAGTTTCATCATCCTATCCTTCATTCACTTATTTCAACGACCTCCTCACACCTCCCTTTTTGTATTCCACTTCTGTTAATTGTTTCAGCAATTCCTTTCCATCTTCCTCTGTTTTCTATCCTATAATTATCTTAACATATTCTAACCTTATTTTTTTCTTTTAATACTCTAATAATCTATTTATACTTAATTCCTTATAACATTTCTACTAAAGCCATATAACTTCATTCCCACATTTTTCTAACATTCATTAATTTTACAATATTTCTGTAAATAGTCTTTAAACTTTTTCCAATCTTCTTCCACCGACTCTTCTCCCTGGTCTCGGAGTCTTGAATCAGTGAATGGCAGGCAGGCAGCTGCAGAAACCCGGGAGGCAGAAAATAACTTTTGAGGCTGTGAAATAGTGTGCCCACACACTCGGGGGGGGGGGGCTGCAGACAATGAGCCTAAGTCCCGGTGAGAACAGGGTGCTGGAGTAGATGGGCCATTGGCCTCATCCAGCAGGCTCTTTTTGTGTTCTAAAATGACAGCTTCACTAAACCCCTCACCCCACTTTCCAGAAATTAAACCCTACAGACATAACCATAACAAAAGTGCTTCGGTGTGTTTCGTTTCTTTAGACAAATTGGTGGATTTCTTGCACAGAGCCAAGATGAATTTGCAAGCATCTCGTTGGCTGTGATTAATAGCATTTAGGGGAATCTGAAGTAGATATACAGCTTGTATGCAGGAATCTCATACCGACCATAAATAATGAAATAGAGGTTGTTGATTTAAACATTGAATAAAGAAAGCAATACCGTGCTGAAGAGATCCCATTTATTTACTTTTTGGAATAAAATAACATAAAGACCTTCCCGGGGGCACAGAATCAGTTCTGAGCGCTTGGTTGTATTGACGTCTCTGCCTTTACTTCTCTAACCTAGAAGCCAAATTAGGTAAAAGAGAAAATTGTAGTGGTTTTTTTTCCAAAGGAATACATTAATTGATTCATCTCCACATGAAGTTGAAATTTACTAATTAATTCTTCCACATAAAGGAAATTTGCTCTTTCCAAACCCCCTTTCCCCCTGCTTGCTTGTTTTATTTATATTCCGTTCTTCACCTGGAAAAAAAATCCCACAGCGGTTCTTAAATATAGAGTGAACACAGATACATGCCCCCCTCTATACAGTACATTTAAAGCAGTACCTCACCACTTTAAACAATTCCTGCGAAGGAGAAGAGGGGTTGGTTGGGAATTGTAGCTCTGGGAGGAGAAGGACATGGATGGCGCTGTGAGTTAAACCACAGAGCCTAGGACCTGCCAATAAGAAGGTCTGCAGTTCGAATCCCTGCGACGGGGTGAGCTCCCGTTGCTCGGTCCCTGCTCCTGCCAACCTAGCAGTTCAAAAGCACATCAAAGTGCAAGTTCAAAAGCACATCAAAGTGCACTCCAGCGGGAAGGTAAACAGCGTTTCTGTGCACTGCTCTGGTTCACCAGAAGCGGCTTAGTTATGCTGGCCACATGACCCGGAAGCCGTACGCCAGCTCCCTCGGCCAATAAAGCGAGATGAGCGCCACAACCCCAGAGTCGGCCACGACTGGACCTAATGGTCAGGGGTCCCTTTACCTTTACCTAACAACTCCCAGCCCCCTTTACAAACTACAGCTCCCAGAATGCTCTGGGAGCGGGAGCCCTGGCTGCTTAAAGTGGTATGATAGGCTTCCTGGAACAAAACCATTTTCAGCAGGTGCCAAAAGCAGTACAGCAGTGGCAGTCTCTTAATATCAATGGGCAGGATGTTTCAAAGTGTAAATGCTGCCACACTAAAAAGACTGATTCCTTGCAGGTGTGGAATGAAAAGTGGGGTGGGTTTTTGGAAGACGCCTGTGCATGAATTTGTTTTATGGGTGTAGATCAGTGCATGCTAACCCACCCACATGCTAACCAAAGCACAGTCTTCACAGTAAGGCTCTGTTCTGATGGCCTGACGACCAGTACTACCAACTTGTATTACCAACCTTACTGTATGCTTGTGAAACATGGACCACTTATAAACGCCATCTCCAACTCCTCGAAAGATTCCATCAACGGTGTCTCTGAAAAATTTTACACATCACTTGGGAAGACAGGCAAACTAATACCAGTGTACTGGAAGAAGCAAAGATCACCAGTGTTGAAGCAATGATTCTTCAACATCAACTTCATTGGACTGGTCATGTTGTGCAGATGCCTGCTGATTGTCTTCCAAAACGACTGCTCTATTCTGAACTTAAAAATGGAAAGCGTAATGTTGGTGGTCAACAAAAGAGGTTTAAAGACTGTCTCAAAGCAAATCTTTAAAAATGTAGTATAAACACCAACTATTGGGAAACACTGGCCTGCGAGTGCTCCAGTTGGAGAACAGCCTGTATCAAAGATGTCCTGGGCTTTGAAGACACTCGAACTCAGGACGCATGGGAGAAACGTGCTAAGAGGAAGGCACGCTTGGCAAATCCACACTGTGATCAACTCCCGCCCAGGAACCAATGTCCCCACTGTGGAAGGACATGTGGGTCCAGAACTGGCCTCCACAGTCACTTACAGACTCACTGTTAAAACCGTGCTTATGGAAGACAATCTTACTCAGCTACAAGTGATAGAAGAAGAAGAAGAAGAAGAAGAAGAAGAAGAAGAAGAAGAAGAAGAAGAAGAAGAAGAAGAAGAAGAAGAAGTAAAAACTTCGTTGCATTTGTAAAGGCGCCAGTTTTGCATATCCAAGTGGTTAGATGTGTATATGTTTGTGGATTGTTCATTCTGATTTGCTTGGGCAAAGCCTCTATAGTGTTAGATTTTATCTGGTCTTTATTGACCTGTATTGACTACAGAGCAAGATTCCAGTGATTTTTCTGCATTAACGGGACTCATTTTTCCCCCTGGAGCAATTAACTCAGAAATGAATGCTAAGCTTCTGCCAGATCTCCAGAAGTAGCTTTTACATCATGTGAATGATCACAAAAACCAGGGAAATTATTAGGTGAGGAAACATCTGGAAAACAGACTAAACTAAGTGCTGTCTGAATGCAGCCTCAGGAGCTATCCGTGGTGCTAATACTCTGTACTTGCCTTGCCACATGGCAATCCACATTAAACCCTAACATTTTGCTGTTCTGCTCCTGCGACGGCAACCACTGGGCTGTTCACGTGTTATGTTGAAAAAGCATGAAGACTCTGCACCTGCATATAAAATATTTTAAATATTTATCACTACCCGGAAGAGTCTCAAAGCGGCTCACAATCTCCTTTTCCCTTCCTCCCCCACAACAAACACTCTGTGAGGTGAGTAAGGCGGAGAGACTTCAGAAAAGTGTGACTAGCCCAAGGTCAACCACCAGCTGCATGTGGAGAAGCAGAGACGTGAACCCGGTTCACCAGATTATGAGTCTACCACTCTTAACTACTACACCACACTGGCATATATCTGGAGAGGGTTGTTGTAGAACTGAGTCTGGATACGGCAACCACCCCAAAGCTTGGGCAGATGTGTTCCATCTACATATCTGTCACGGCTGAAGAAGAAAGTCTGGACTTGATATCCCACTTTATCACTACCTGAAGGAGTCTCAAAGCAGCTAACAATCTCCTTTCCCTTCCTCCCCACAACAAACACTCTGTGAGGTGAGTGAGGCTGGGAGACTTCAGAGAAGTGTGACTGGCCCAAGGTCACCCAGCAGCTGCAGGTGGAGGAGCAAGGAAGCGAACCTGGTTCACCAGATTATGAGTCCACTGCTCTTAACCGCTACACCGAGCTGCATAGATCGTGCATGTATACAGAAAACCTAAACCTGAGTTCAGTGTAAGGGAGGATGAGTGGATGAGGCTACTGAACACATTATTATTATTATTATTATTATTATTATTATTATTATTATTATTTATTGAATTTATACCTAGGTGAAAAAATGTTGCCCTAAATACTGGAATATTTGTCCCAATTTTATTAACTGCATTCAACATGAATTGGTATTCGATCTCAGTATTTGCTGCTAATCCACACAGTTGGGATAGCTCAGACTCTTAATCTCAGCCTTGTATCAAGAGGTTTTTAGCGTTTGATGTTTTAGTATGTTTCGATATATGCTGTGAGCCGCCCAGAGTGGATCCTGAACCACAACAAGAGAAGAAGAACATACGTTTAGAGAAGATTGGAAAACATTTATTGAATATATGGGAAATAACTGTGTACAGCTGAAAACGCTGGCATCATTATGACAAATTCAACAGTGTAAATAAGTTTTGATGGATGTAATAATGGAATGCTGAATGGTATTGTGTGTGTTTTAAACGTGCGGGGATTTGTGATATGTAAAATGAACCATGGGCAGAGAAGAAGGGAAGTCACTGATGTGTAAAAAGGAGTACTTTAAATTGTAAAAAAGAAAATTGAATAAAAAATATTTTTTTAAAAAAAATAGTTCCTTCTTTTTTTGATGCAGTTGTTGTAGAGAAAGCCACTTCCGCCCCATCACATGCACGGTGGCTGGAGCCCAGCCCCTGCGTGATTGAGGGATTCCCAGCCACGTCACCACCCGGCCAGCCAATTGGCTGGCTCTGGGGGCATGGCCTGCCCCATTTAAGGCAGGACGCGGCCGGGGATCTCCCTCTTTGCCGTTTCACAGCTGTTTGGTTTTCCCACTTTCCCACCCTTTAAGGTTCTCATTCTTTGACCTTGCTATGGACCTCGGTTGGTCGCCGTTGAGGGGCCTGGTAGGAATTTTTCCACATGGCAAATTGGCAGCAGCCACTTGGTTTTTGCCTACCTCATAGCAAATCATCACAACTTTCTGGGTATTGGCAGTTAGGCATTGGTATTGCTTTGTAGATGGAAGAGGGGAGGTAGCGCCATCACCTGCCCCACATATAGAAGGGTAGTCCGTTAAAGGATTCCGGGGGTCATGGCCCTGACCGAAGCCTAGGGAGGTGAGGGCCTAAGGCACGCCCCCTATCAGTGACCCTGGGGGAGTTCCTAGTTGATGTACATCAGCAGGACTCCCCCTACTGGTGGTTAACCCTTCCCGGACTTCAAGCAGACGGGCTGAAGCCAGATAGTCGGTTAGGACCAATGCCTAAGCCAATATCGCTCATCACCTGTAACCAATAAAGTTGTTGTCATATTTAGCCCATTGACCTTAAATAATTGTGTCGGTCTGGACTTCAAGTCCCAGAAACACAATTTGTCACAGGCTGAGGAACAGCCACACAGTGGGCCTCTCCAGCCCTGGGTGGCCAATTGACCCATCCGTCAAACGGCACTCATTCTTCATCCTACCACTGGCTGTCCACAGCCTGAAAGGGGGGGAAAGAATAATAATCTTGTTCACAGCTTGTTACTCTCTCCCTGCAGGGAGATAAGGCTGTCAAGTACCCAACCCTTCATCATAAAACTACTATCTTCTGTGTTTTTCTTGGCTGAGACTGCGTGTTCCTCCGGGGAATTGGTTTCAGCCCAGATGTTGGAATGGGAAAAGTTTGCCTCCCTACATCCTGGATGGGGAAAAAATACCATACCACCATCATTCCCACCCTTACCATTTTCAGCTGCCCAGCACAACTCAGTGGTAGACCATCTGCTTTGGATGAAAAAAGACCCGAGTTTGAATCTCAACAGTTCCCCAAATAATGTTTATTAGTTTTCCGGCTACACACTCCACATACACATAATGTGTTGCATTTTACATATATACTTGTTCCTAAGCGCTGACTTCCCCCCTTCCCTCTTCTGGTTTTTTTATATCACGTATAATTTTATCGCATTATTTTCATCCATTTTGTATATTGTTATTCATTATCCATATTTGTCCATAGTATAGCCATAAACAAATATATCCTCCTGTTTATACAGTTCTTGTTGTATTCATTTACAACTACTGTTAATTATATTAATCTCCTTAAGCAGAGACATCACCTTGCCAACAAAGGTCCGTAAAGTTAAAGCTATGGTTTTCCCAGTAGAGATGTATGGAAGTGAGAGCTGGACCATAAAGAAGGCTGATCGCCGAAGAATGGATGCTTTTGAATTCTGGTGCTGGAGGAGACTCTTGAGAGTCCCATGGACTGCAAGAAGATCAAACCTCTCCATTCTGAAGGAAATCAGCCCTGAGTGCTCACTGGAAGGACAGATCCTGAAGCTGAGGCTCCAATACTTTGGCCACCTCAGGAGAAGAGAAGACTCCCTGGAAAAGACCCTGATGTTGGGAGAGATGGAGGGCACAGGGAGAAGGGGACAACAGAGGACAAGATGGTTGGACAGTGTCCTCGAAGCTACCAGCATGAGTTTGACCAAACTGCGGGAGGCAGTGGAAGACAGGAGTGCCTGGCGTGCTCTGGTCCATGGGGTCACAAAGAGCCGGACACAACTAAACGACTAAACAACAACAACATTTTGCTTATTATTATTTCCACTTTTCTTAATCTTTCTCGTTATGAGCTTTATTTCCAATTCTACTGGTTTCACTATTTCATCTTATCTTTCCTATATACGACATAATTTTTTCCCATTCTTTTTGAAATGTTTCCTCTCCCTGTTGTCTAATTTTCCCTGTTAATTTGGCTATTTCTGCATATTCCATTACCTTCTGTCACCATTCTTCTACTGATGGTATTTGCTGTTGTTTCTCAGCATTTCCAAGTATAGCTGGGCAAGACTCCTTGACTGAAGTCCTGGAGAAGTGTTGACAGTCAGTGTAGACAATGACTCAGCTAGATGGACCACCGTGAAGCTTCCAGTGTGGTGTAGTGGTTAAGAGTGATAGACTCGTAATCTGGTGAACCGGGTTCGCTTACCTGCTCCTCCACAAGCAACTGCTGGGTGACCTTGGGCCAGTCACGCTTCTCTAAAGTCTCTCAGCCCCACTTGCATCACAGAGTGTTTGTTGTGGGGGAGGAAGGGAAAGGAGATTGTTAGCCGCTTTGAGACTCCTTCGGGTAGTGATAAAGTGGGATATCAAATCCAAACTCTTCTTCTTCTTCTTTAAACAGTTCTTCATTTTCAGCCATGAGGACTAGAATCTTACAGGTTCATAATACACTGGTATCTCAGGTTACAGACGCTTCAGGTTACAGACTCCGCTAACCCAGAAATAGTACCTTGGGTTAAGAACTTTGCTTCAGGATGAGAACAGAAATTGCGGCGCGGCGGCAGCAGGAGGCCCCATTAGCTAAAGTGGTACCTCAGGTTAAGAACAGTTTCAGGTTAAGAACGGACCTCCAAAATGAATTAAGTTCTTACTCTGAGGTACCACTGTATTTAAAGCACTATGATGAAATTTCAGTCAGTTATGCCTTCGCCTGAATAATTCTGGGAGGTGCCCTTAAGGATGCTGAGACTTGCTAGGAGACCCTTATTCCCCCCACCAGCTACGATTTCCAGAGTGGTTTAACCACAAATCCCTCTTCAAGGGAACTGTGGGAGTTACAGCTCTGAGAAGGGAACAGGGGTCTCCTAGCGACTCTCTGCCAGCAAACTACACTTCCCAGTGTTCGAAACAGTTTTGTTTTGTTCCAGGTCATCTAAGAGAGAGATAGGAACACAAACCTGTTTGAATTTCAGGCTGGGAACTGGGCCGATGAGAAAAAGCAGAACCTTCAGACCTTGTTATCTCTTCACAACAACAAAGGCCGGTATCTCCTGCGAAAGTTCTCACTTGGCCTTCAACTGCAGGTGTCCCCATCAGTGAGAGCAAAGGAGGCTCCTGACAGAGTTGCCAATTTCATTTGGTCGTCAGAGGACTCCACTGAAATCCCCTGGAAGATCCAGCTGCTAAAAACAAAACAAAAAAAAACCCACCTTTGTCCTCATAGGTATAAGAAACACAAATTTGTTTCCTTGTTTAGAGAGCATTCCAAATGTAGCATCACATTCAGCTTGCCCTATACAGTGGTACCTTGGTTCTCAAACTTAATCACTTCCGGAAGTCCGTTCCAAAACCAAGGTGCGCTTTCCCATAGAAAGTAATGCAAAACGGATTAATCTGTTCCAAACTTTTAAAAACAACCCCTGAAACAGCAATTTAACATGAATTTTACTATCTAACGAGCCACCATTGATCCAGAAAATGAAATCAATGATCAATGTAAAGGTAAAGGTAAAGGGACCCCTGACCATTAGGTCCAGTCGTGTCCAACTCTGGGGTTGCGGTGCTCATCTCACTTTATTGGCCGAGGGAGCCAGCATACAGCTTCCGGGTCATGTGGCCAGCATGACTAAGCCGCTTCTGGCGAACCAGAGCAGCGCATGGAAATGCTGTTTACCTTCCTGCCGGAGTGGTACCTATTTATTTACTTGCACTTTGACGTGCTTTCAAACTGCTAGGTTGGCAGGAGCAGGGACCGAGCAATGGGAGCTCACCCCGTCAAGGGGATTCAAACCACCGACCTTCTGATTGGCAAATCCTAGGCTCTGTGGTTTACCCACAGTGCCACCTGTGTCCCTAATAATCAATATACTGTACTATAAAATAAATAAGACAATATTTTAGATGATAAAATTTAAAAAAAAAAATCTTATCTTCACTGATAGTCATTGTTTGGATGGGGGGCTTTTATCCATTTCCACAGTCACACAATCAATCAATCAATCAATCAATCAGTGGAGTTTGTAAGCTGAAGTGTCTGTAACCTGAAGTATCTGTAACCTGAGGTACCACTGTATATGGTGTGAATGTGTTCTTGCTTTTCCATCCTTTTTCCAAATCTCGCTGTCTCACCCTAGAAGAGACACACTCTAAAATGCTGCTGAGGTTTCATGATCAAATTCACAAATTGATGCAGAAAGAAGAAGAACCGAAGTTAAGACTAGGAAATTTTGAAACCGAAATGGCCAGACACTTCCACCCCTAGCTGTAAAAGGTAAAGGTAAAGGTCCCCTGACAGTTAAGTCCAGACACGAACAACTCTGGGGTTGCAGAGCCCATCTCGCTTAACTGGCCAAGGGAGCCGGCATTTGTCCGCTTCCGCAGACAGCTTCCCGGTCATGTGGCCAGCATGACGAAGCCGCTTCTGGTGAACCAGAGCAGCACACAGAAACGCCGTTTACCTTCCTGCCAGAGCGGTACCTATTTATCTACTTGCACTTTGACGTGCTTTCGAACTGCTAGGTTGGCAGGAGCTGGGACCGAGCAACGGGAGCTTACCTCATCATGGGGATTTGAACCACCGACCTTCTGATCGGCAAGCCCTAGGCTCTGTGGTTTAACCCACAGCGCCACCTGAGTCCCTACCCCTAGCTATAGGATCCTGTAAATGGTACATAAACACTGAAATAGCTCATCAAACCAGCCACTTAACTGAGGACTTTGCCTTTGGATGCCAAAGGAAGAAGCCCAGGGGACAAGGGCACCAGCAGCTAACATATCAGCTGTTTCCTGTTCATTGGTTTTAACTCCGCCGCTGCCAATATTCTCATCAAATGGCAAATCCTATAACCTTGCAAAATATATCAGAATTCATCTGTGCACACAGAGGGGAGATGCAAGAGGAGCGGAGTGCTGTGACCCTCGACTTGCGTTTCAGCATCAAGTGAAAATATTTAGTCTGTGACCATTTGAGAAAATATAAAAAGGGCTTGCATTCCACCAGCCTCACAGCCCACACCTCTCAGACATTCTCTGGCTTTTGGCCAAGGCTCATTCCCTGCTCCCTTCCCGCCCCTTTTGGCTGTCCTTTGCATCTCTCTCTCTCTTCCAATTCTCAGAAAAATCCGAAAGGGAAATGATGGCTATATCAGGAAGGGAGCAACGCAGCATAGAAAGTGGGCCCGATCTGGCTGTGCATGCAAAACCCAGCAAATTGCATTTAAGTTCTGAAGATTTTTGTTGTTGTTGTTCCACACAAAAATGCATGGTTCCCTTGCTCCCCGAATGACACCTCCCTTTTGCACACAGATGGTGCTGTTTTGGCATCATAAGAAACGGCACTCATCACCTGAAGATCAGAAACAGAAGGATACGATACAATAATCTTTATTGGCATTGTCTCATAGAGAACAACGAAATTGAGGAATCTACATAAGACATTCAAAACCCAACAAGCCTGCTATCCCAGCTATCCCAACCTGGTTAGCACCCTAAAAACTCTGACACCCCATTTTTAAATACAATATATTCCCATAGAGACTCCTTACACTGCGTTTAATACCAGAATCACATTTGAGTAGAAACTGTTTCTCAGGCGGCTAGTCCTAGTCTTTATAACCCTATACCTTCTTCCAGAAGGCAGAAGCTGAAAGAGGTAATTTCCGGGGTGCGCACTATCCTGCGCTATCTCTGCAGCTTTCTTATGGCACCTGGAAGCATAGATTTGATCCAAGGTGGGAAGAGTGCACCCAATTATTCTCTGCAGTCTACAACCCTGGACAGCATTGTTTTTTCCCTGACCATGCAGCTCCCAAACCACACACACAGACCATAAGTTAATACACTCTCCACAGTACAATGGTAAAATGCCATCAACAAGTCCTTTGAGAGATTGTTTTTCCGGAGGATTCTCAGAAAGGAGAGATTCCATATGGATGTCAGGCGGTTCCAGTTAGGATGTCAGCACTATGGGCCATGATCCTCCTGGGCTAAAAGTCAGGGGTCTCCAATGAGTCAGCAAAGTGTCCCCTGGCTGATACAGACCTCCTCTGCCTTCTGTGGGAACATTAAGGATAGTAGGAGAGGATATATTGATTAAATATTATCCTTCCTTCGCTCTCTCCAGTGAGTCATGTAACAGAGCAGATTCTGCTCAATGCATCAGGGAGCTAGTTTGCAGATTCATTTGAATTTCTTCATTTAAGCAATCCAGTCCGGCTTGATCAGACTGGATTCTTCCTGGTGCTCCCTTTGATCCCTCTGAAAAGAATAAAGACACAAGAGACTTTCCTTAAAAGTAACAAGAAGTTTACTTATGTTCAGTTCACAGCGTGATTCTTGAAGGCAGGCTTTAGAGCTTGTAGTTACAGATACATGGTGTTAGTTCATCCCTTACAGGGATTTGCTGCTAGCTGAGAGCCAGCAGACAGCAAAATACATTAAGACAACAGCACCAAGAGAACAAAAATGGCTGCAAGAGAGCAGCATGGCATCAAGAGAGCAAGATGGCTGTGTGACTATGTTGGGAAACTGTGTACGTGCAGCTACTTACACAGAGTCAATTAAGGTTTGGCAGACAGCCAGAAGGCAATCTGAAGGAGTAAGTCTGCCTGGTAATAACAGAGACATGGAGACAGCTCCCTGATTGGTCAAGCTCTCTCAAAGGAGTGATAATTAATGGCCTACTAAGTGGAATGTGTTAGTTCAGGAGTTCAGTGTTCAGAGTTCTGTGTGTCAGTGTGGAGGTTGAGAGTTGTATGAGAGAGCTAGCTAAAGATCCGTGTTCAGTTCCTGTAAATAGTCCACTGTAAACACCTAACTACAAGTTCCTGGTTGCTGCTTCGTCTATCCTGTCTGCAGCCAAGTCGCCAATTGCTTCCATGGATTCTGCGTGTGCTCTGCTAGGTCTGGCTAAGGTCCTGCAACTAGTCAGAAAGTTGCGAAACACCAAATAGGTTTTGCCAATAGACTAGACCTCTTGTGGGGTCTTCTGGGGTCACACCCACCTACCTGGTCACATGCAGGAAGAGGACGCTCCAGACCAGTGAAACAGGAAGTTATACTGACTGGAATAACATCCTCCTGCCTGTGCCCAGGGAAACAAGGAATGTTGTATTTGACTGTTCCAATGGATTACCGTACTTTTCTGTGTATAAGACGCCCCCTTGTATAAGACACCCCCTATTTGGGAGGACTCCAAATTAAGGAAATGGCCCTGAGCTGTTGAGCTTTTTTTGGAGAGGGTGGCCCAAAGTTGTTGAGCTTTTTGGGGTGATGATTGGAGTTTTAGAGCTTTTAGGGGGGATGACCCAACGTTGTTGCCCAACATTACTGAGCTTTTCAGGGGGTTGACAAAGGTTACTGAGGTTTTTGGGGGGGAGGGGATGCAGTAAATCACTAACCCGATGGTTAAAATCGCTCGCTTCACTCGCTAGCAAAACGCATCTGCCAATCGCCAACAGAGGACGGAAACCACAAGCCCAATTGCCACAGCCACCAATCACACACATCTTCAGCTTGCATCTGACCAGCACAATCTCCTTCCATGACACCAGACTACTGGCTCTCAGGCTGCCCAGCTTCTGTCAGCTCGCTTTCAAAAGAAATTAAAAACTCCACATTCTCTCATGTCTTCTGACTGCCCAACCAGCCTGGGACCAAGATGCCTGACAACACCGTTCTAAACAAACATCGCCGTATCTTGGCGTACGACCGTCCTGGAACAGTGACATCCCGCTTGAGTTTACAACATTGACTGCTGAGAATCTCTTGGGTGGCCTATCTGGTTCTTAAATCATCTCTTTTTAATATTTTTCAAGCATTTCCAGGATCTATAAATATTAAATCCGTACCCATACGCAAAGCCTCTCCCGAGAGAGCTGTCCCAGGTGACTCAGCGGGCTGAGTAAGATGTCAGAAATATGCCTTTCCTCCCGCTGTGATCTCCTTCGTCCCAGACAGGTAGATAAATGTGTTCGTGGAGGGACTTTGGAACCCAAAGCCTTTGCAAGTTCAGGCCAGGAGACAACAGAGTTGTCTGAAGTCCGTCCAGTGGCTTCCCAGCAGGAACCTTTCCCCACAGACATTAGTAATGGTTTTTGCAACCATCGACATTCTCTTTTTCTCCTCCTATGTTCCTAGCTGTCCAAACAAGTTGTGGAGATGCTGTCAGGCCACGAAGCATCATCAGAAAGAGGGCCTCCATCCATGAGGGAATGCAACTCCTGGCCAAGGGGTTCAGGGAGGCCAGCTCAGAGAAAGGGACCAATCCTGTCATCAGTAACGTCAGCGATGAGAATTGAAGCAACTATCAAGAGTGTTGGTTTGGTGGCGTAGAG
>NC_138544.1:55642001-55819501 GCF_964234715.1 Podarcis melisellensis
AGTAATAGTGCCACTGCATTCTGCTCTGGTCAGACCTCACCTGGAGTACTGTGTCCAGTTCTGGGCACCACAGTTCAAGAAGGACACTGACAAACTGGAACGTGTCCAGAGGAGGGCAACCAAAATGGTCAAAGGCCTGGAAACGATGCCTTGTGAGGAACGGCTAAGGGAGCTGGGCATGTTTAGCCTGGAGAAGAGGAGGTTAAGGGGTGATATGATAGCCATGTTCAAATATATAAAAGGATGTCACATAGAGGAGGGAGGGAGAAAGGTTGTTTTCTGCTGCTCCAGAGAAGCGGACACGGAGCAATGGATCCAAACTACAAGAAAGAAGATTCCACCTAAACATTAGGAAGAACTTCCTGACAGTAAGAGCTGTTCAACAGTGGAATTTGCTGCCAAGGAGTGTGGTGGAGTCTCCTTCTTTGGAGGTCTTTAAGCAGAGGCTTGACAACCATATGTCAGGAGTGCTCTGATAGTGTTTCCTGCTTGGCAGGGGGTTGGACTCGATGGCCCTTGTGGTCTCTTCCAGCTCTGTGATTCTATGATTCTATGATTCTAACTTAAGTTCTTAACCCGAAGTACCACTGTATAGTTGTACCTCGGGTTACAGATGCTTCAGGTTACAGACGCTTCACGTTACAGACTCCACTAACCCAGAAATAGTACCTCGGGTTAAGAACTTTTCTTCAGGATGAGAATAGAAATCGTGCGGTGGCAGCGGGAGTCCCCATTAGCTAAAGTGGTGCTTCAGGTTAAGAACAGTTTCAGGTTAAGAACGGACCTCCAGAACAAATTAAGATCTTAACCTGAGGTACCACTGTATGGTAATTTATGGACCTGATAGGTATCTAAAGCTGGGACGTGGGTGGCACTGTGAGTTAAACCACAGAGCCTAGGACTTGCTGATCAGAAGGTCGGCGGTTCAAATCCCCGCAACGGGGTAAACTCCCGTTGCTCTGTCTCTGCTCCTGCCAACCTAGCAGTTCCAAAGCACGCCAGTGCAAGTAGATAAATAGGTACCGCTCCGGCGGAAAAGTAAACGCCATTTCCATGTGCTCTGGCTTCCGTCACGGTGTCCCGTTCTTAACTTGAAACTGTTCTTAACCTGAGGTACCACTTTAGCTAATGGGGCCTTGCACTGCCACTGCGTGATTTCTGTTCTCATCCTGAAGCAAAGTTCTTAACCTGAGGTACTATTTCTGGGTTAGCGGAGTCTGTAACCTGAAGCGTCTGTAACCTGAAGCATCTGTAACCTGAGGTACCACTCTATTATGTTTTTATATATGTTTGAAGGCACCCAGAAATTGTTGTTGTTGTTATAGAATAGGACCTCCCTATTTACACTGGAGAAATGTTGGAGGGTATTTTATAGGGGCACCTGACTGGCTATGATGACAACTGAGTGCTGGACTAGATGGGCCTTGTCAGGGAACTGCCATCTAAAGCGCCGGGGGCGCAAAGGCTCACTGAGGTTGAGAGAGGAGTAGCAGCGGAAGAGGGAACCAGTAGAGGGCGAGCAAGAACTCCAAGGGAAAGTGAGTCGGAGGGATGGCTCAGAGACGCTTCCAGCGAAAACAGTGGGGAGGTCTCAGGACCTCCTATAGGGACACCCACACCTCGCCGGAAACTGTCACGCCGAGAGGCCAGACGACGTGTTTCCGTTAAAGAGCTTTTATGTTGGAAACGATTCCGAAAGCAGCCACTTTCGGATTCTACTAGTGATTGACGCAGCCATGCTGGAGGGGCTCCGTCACAGGCAGAGGTTTGAAAACCTGATCAAACTCTGAGGGACTTGCATTTTACGCACAAGCAGCTCATCGTCCCATCACAGCAATCCGAAAGTCACCGAAAGCCAGCTTGTGCAGGGAAAAGCATCATGAGCAACCCAGCCGGAACCGGAGGAGCAGGAGCAGCTGGAGGGGGTCCAAGCCTGGAAGAAAGGTACAGGGCGTTGGAGATCCAGTTGGCGCTGCAAACGGCGAGGCTTGAGGAGAGGAGGGCTCAGGATGCAGAAAAGGGAAAGGAGAAAACCACCCCGCTCGCCAGAAAGGTGCCAGGATTGGTGCAGAAATTCGGGGGGGATCCCAGGAACTATCATGCCTTTAGAACAGAGATGCAATACGCTCTAAACTTGCAGTTTGATGACTTCCCCGACGAGGAATCGCGAGTGGCTTTTGTGATTGGCCATCTCGAATCCGGGGCGAAAGATTGGGTTAGACCCCTAATGGCAGCGAATAATGAGATCCTAAAGGACACGAGGAAGTTTTTTCGTGCCATGGACCTGATGTTTTCCAGCGATATTGAGCAGGGGGTGGTGCGAAGGCAGTTAATGGCTTGCCAGCAAGGAAGCAGATCTGTCCGTGAGTACTGGACTGAGTTTACTATGCTGATTCATAAATTGGGGTGGGACCTATCGGCGGAGCCCATCCAAATGCTTTTCGAAGAGGGGCTTTCTTCAACCGTCAAAGATGAGCTTTCCCGGGGGCCCAGGGCGGAGTCTATGGATCAGTTAACCAAATCTGCGTTGTGCATAGGAGCGCGCCAGGAGGCGAGGGCTTTGGAAAAGCGGGAAGGTAAAGGAGACCGTTGGAGGGAGTTCCGCATTCCAGACATTCCAGAGCCACCTTTCCCGCCGGCAGAGCCGATGGAAGTTGGAACAGCGCGGGCGCGCGCAGTTTCAAATCCCAGTGAAGGGCGGAAGAAGGAGGGAAGGAGCGCCAAGAGATGTTATCTCTGCCAACAGCCAGGGCACTTTGCCAGAGTCTGCCCACAAAGAAAGGAATGGCAAGGGATGGCAGGAGCTGTTGGGGGAAAGGAAGAGGAAGGCAAGGAGCAAGTAAAAGCCAACGCCTGGCTGCCACCGTCGGGGCACAGCAGCCAGGCCAAAGAGCAGTGAAAGTGCCCATGCCGGAACCTCCCAGACCCGCTTTAGTGATAGAGGTGTTACTAGAACTGCCAAACGGACACCCACTAAAGATCAAGGCGCTTTTGGATTCAGGCAGCTCCTGTAATTTCATGAGTAAGGAGTTTGCAGCTGAGCACCAGATACAGACCATCCCTTTAAGTAACCCCTTGCAGGTGACTACGATTGACGGCAGAGAGCTGTTGGGGGGAGAAGTTAGCCAACAGACTGTCCCGATGATAATGAGGGTGGCAAGGCACACCGAACAGATAGCGTTTAATGTGGCCATCCTGGGAGGAGCGCCCATCATTTTGGGGATGAGCTGGCTGGCGCTACACGATCCGCTAGTGGGCTGGCATCAGAGGGTGGTCTCCTTTGGGTCAGCGCATTGCCTAGAACACTGCAAGGAGGGGAAGGTTTCGGGAGGAGACAGAGTCACCCTAGCCGGGATGGAAGTAATGGACAAAGGGAAGGTGCCCCCGCAATACGCAGATCTGAGCAACGTATTCAGCGAAAGGGAAGCAGACAAACTGCCACCGCATAGACCCTTTGACTGTCAAATCAACCTACTCCCTGGGGCCCAACTCCCAGTAGGCAAACTGTACGCCATGTCAGACAGGGAGATGCAGGAGCTGAGGGAGTTCATTGACAAAAACCTGAAGCGAGGTTTCATCAGAGAGTCCCGAGCGGTGGGGGGCAGCCCAGTGTTTTTTGTGGACAAAAAGAACACAGACAAACCGAGACTGGTGTGTGACTTTAGGGCCCTCAATGCAGTGTCGGAGCCCCTGGCTTTCCCTATGCCCCGAATTGATGACATTTTGACCAGAGTAAGGAAGGGAAAGATTTTTACAAAGCTGGACCTGCGGGGGGCGTACAATCTAATACGCATAAGGAAGGGAGATGAATGGAAGACCACCATGTTTACCCCTTTGGGAGCCTTTGAATACCTCGTTATGCCCTTCGGTCTACAAGGGGGCTCCGCGTGTTTTCAAGCTTTTATAAACCACGTTCTGGGACCTTTGCTCTACAAGAATTGTGTGGCCTTTTTAGACGACGTGTTGGTGTATTCGGAAGATGAGGAACAGCATGTGAGGGACGTTCGAGAAGTGTTGGGCAGGCTGCAAGCCAACCAGCTGTGGGTGAAACTGGAGAAGTGCCAGTTTCATACCAAGGAGGTGGAATTCCTGGGGTACCGCTTGTCAGACAAGGGATTGGCCATGGATCCAGGCAAGGTCCAAGCGGTACTGGAATGGAAGACACCGAAGACCAAGAAGGACGTGCAAAGATTCTTGGGGTTTGGGAACTTTTATCGGAAGTTCATCAAGAACTTTGCCCACTTGACGGCGCCCATCACCGACTGCCTCAGCAGCAAGAAGAAATTTGTTTGGACGGTAGAGGCGGATCGAGCCTTTGAAGAACTGAAAAGGGCTTTCGCCTCGGAAGAACAACTTCTGCATGTGGATTTACGAAAACCCATGAGAGTGGAAACCGATGCATCCGACCGGGCGGTAGGGGCGGTCCTTCTTCAACCGGGGAGGAGTGCGTCGGAGTGGAGACCGTGTGCCTTCTTCTCGCGGAAGCTGAATAAATCCGAGAGGAATTACACGGTGTATGACAGGGAACTACTTGCCATTCACGAAGCATTCCGGAGGTGGAGACATTTATTAATTGGGGCACAACACAAGGTGCAAGTGTGCACCGACCACAAGAATTTAGAGTATTGGAGAACAGCTCGAGTGCTCAACCAACGACAAGTGAGATGGGCACAGGAATTCTCCAAATTCAACTTTGAAATTTGTTATGTGCCAGGCCCAAAAAACGTCAGGGCGGACGCGCTCTCACGCAAACCAGAGTATTGGGAAGGGGAGGGGGTGATCGAAGAGAGACATGTCATCCCTGAGGACCGCTGGGTGTGTGGGGCGGCGCTGGTGGGGCAACGAGAACTGGTAGAGGAAACGGAAAATGATGAATATGCCCAGGATAAGCTCAGAGGTCTCAGGGGGGAGGGCGAGAGCCCCGGAGGTTTTGAGGAAAGAAATGGGGCATTGTATTACAAAGGGGCACTGTATATACCCGAAGGTGAATTGAGGGGGAGAGTACTCAAGCAGTTGCATGATAGCCCCACGGCGGGACATTTTGGACAACACAAGACCATGTGGTTGGTTACCAGGGAATTTTGGTGGCCTAAGGTGAGGGAAGATGTAAGGGAGTATGTAAGAGGGTGTGACCAATGTCAGCGAGCCAAAGGGGAAAGAAGGGCGCCGGCAGGGTTATTAGAACCATTACCCACACCAGAACGGCCTTGGGAAGCGATATCAATAGATTTTATGACGGATCTGCCAAAGTCCAAGGGGAAAACAGCCATCATGGTAGTAGTAGACCTGTTAACTAAGATGTGCCACTTTGTAGCATGCTCACATGCAGTCACAGCGGAAGAAACAGCGAAGTTGTTTGTAGAACACATCTTTAGGTTGCACGGGGCTCCCTTGAGGGTGATCTCAGATCGCGGCAAACAATTTACTTCCAGGTTCTGGAGGAAGCTCATGAGCTTGCTGCATGTGGAAGTCAATTTTTCAACTGCCCGGCACCCTGAAACCAACGGGCAGGCGGAAAGAGCAAATGGCATTCTTCAACAATATCTGAGGTGTTATGTCAATGACAGAGAGAACGATTGGGTCGAAAAGTTGGCGTTGGCAGAATTTGCCTACAATAATGCGGAGAATGTGTCCACAGGGATGAGTCCCTTTTTGGCTAATTACGGGTGTCACCCCAGGGCATTTCCAGGGGAAGGAGGGGAGAGATGGAGCGTCCCAGCGGCTGAACATTTTGTAGAAGAGATGGAAGCGATCCATCATCAGCTCCAGCTCAACTTAGAAAGGGCTAAGGCACAATATAAGAAGCAGGCAGACAAGAACAGAAGGGAAGGTGAAACCATAAGGGTGGGGGATCAAGTGTGGTTGTCAACCCAAGGGTTGCCGTTCAAAGGGGGTTGTAAGAAATTGAGGCCCAGAAGATTGGGACCCTTTGAGGTCATTCAGCAGGTCAACCCGGTAGCTTTCAAACTCCGATTACCCAACCACATGAAATTGCACCCAGTGTTCCACAGGTCGTTACTGTCACCATACAGGGGGGGACGTGAAGGGGAGTACGTCAGGGGACCAGCCTTGGAAGAGAGGGAACGCCGCAACCATGTAGCGGAAATCCTCGATTCCAGGTGGAAGGGAAATCAGGTGGAGTATTTGGTGGCGTGGGAAGGGGAACCGGAGTCAGAAAACACCTGGGTGAATGCAGAGGAAGTCAATGACGAGGTTTTAACAGAAACGTTCCACCAAAGGTTCCCGAGGAAACCTCAGCCGATAGCAAGGTTTAGGAGGGAGTATTTTGGCACCACCGATGAGGAAGAGGAAATGGAAGGGTTCGCGGAGTCGGAGTTGGAAGAGGGAGTGGACTCCGATGACGAAGATTACCGAGAGAGTAGGAACAGCAACAAGTGGAGGGAAGTGTTCGTGACGTCGGAAGACGAAGGAGGTTCTTTCAGGGGTTTTACCTCCTCACCGCCAGTAGGGGAGGAGACGGGAGGGGGTGAAGGGGGCCCTGGAGGGGAGGTGGATGTCAGGGAACTGCCATCTAAAGCGCCGGGGGCGCAAAGGCTCACTGAGGTTGAGAGAGGAGTAGCAGCGGAAGAGGGAACCAGTAGAGGGCGAGCAAGAACTCCAAGGGAAAGTGAGTCGGAGGGATGGCTCAGAGACGCTTCCAGCGAAAACAGTGGGGAGGTCTCAGGACCTCCTATAGGGACACCCACACCTCGCCGGAAACTGTCACGCCGAGAGGCCAGACGACGTGTTTCCGTTAAAGAGCTTTTATGTTGGAAACGATTCCGAAAGCAGCCACTTTCGGATTCTACTAGTGATTGACGCAGCCATGCTGGAGGGGCTCCGTCACAGGCAGAGGTTTGAAAACCTGATCAAACTCTGAGGGACTTGCATTTTACGCACAAGCAGCTCATCGTCCCATCACAGGCCTGATCCAGCTCTTCTCATTAAAACTTTTAAGTTCCTAAGGACTACAAAGAATACAATTACGGAATTAAAGCACTGCATAAATCGTCCTGGTTAGAGCCACGAAAGGTTGCTTAAAGCCATCTTGGAATACCTGGTCGCTGCCCTTTTGAGGCACTTGCGGTCAGCAACTCTCCAAGACATTGCCAGTGGGCTTCTCAAGGAAGTTCCCCAAAGAGTTGACTCAGCCCGTTGTAAAGCAGCCAGCCTTGCTTACGGCCGGCGCTATAAATCCTGCAAATGAGATGTTGGTGACATTATAGACGTGTTTTGCTAGGTTTTCCAGCTGAGTGTCAGGCCACAGGAATAATTTATCCCCTGCGATCCTGGTTGGGGGGGTGGGATGGGAGGTCGGGAAATCCAAGAACAGAGCGGTCCATAATATATTCCTTTTAAGATGCCCTCGCTTTTTTCCTCGGGACTGCCTGAGAGGGGCTGGTGCAAGGTTAGCTAAGACAGTCCCTGCCAGCAGGCTTAAAAAAGAAGAAAATCTCTTGCAAAATTATGGCCCCCACAGTTGGCCATGCAGCCTAGACCAGGGGTAAGCAAACTTTTTCAGCAGGGGGCCAGTTCATTGTCCCTCAGACCTTGTGGGGGGCCAGACTATATTTTTTGGGGGGGGATGAACGAATTCCCATGCCCCACAAATAAGCCAGAGATTTTCAGGAGATTGGAAGAAGTATATGAATTATTTGAAGAGCAACTGTAATCAACAAATTACACTAGTAGGGCTACAAAAAGTTTTGTAAGGAGAAATATATGAAGTGTTACAAAGTAGGAAAAGATGGAGATATTGGTTATGAGTTTGAAATGTAATAGGGAAGATAAAAAATGCATGCTAAGAGATTAGATTGGAAGATTTTCAAACAGGATTGATGGAAGTCAAAAAAAATTGAATAAGATGTAAAAGTATGTTTAATTACTGTCGGAAATGATATGTTTAAAAACTAATAAAATAATATATAAGAGATAAAACTATCTCATATATATATAATAAATTTTAAATAAAAGCACACATTCTACGCATGTAAAAACACCAGGTAGGCCCCTCAAATACCCCAGAGATGCATTTTAAATAAAAGGACATATTCTACTCATGTAAAAACACGCTGATTCCTGGACCATCAGTGGGCTGGATTTAGAAGGCGATTGGGCCGGATCCAGCCCCCGGGCCCTAGTTTGCCTACCCATGCCCAAGACTCCCTAGGACAGCTTCATAGTCTGAGCTTCGTTTCTCAAAGTGAATCTTACAGGATGCAGAGAAGCGATGCCAGCACATGCAAAAACGACTCCTGTGCTAGATGTCAGTGATGGATACTGCAGCCCGTGTTTTGTTAGCCCAAAAATAGAAAACGAGCGAGGTCCCAGCCAAAGAAGAATGGCAACTTAAGGTGACAGAATATGCACAGCTTGCAGACTTAACATAGAATAAGAGATATGGTGAAATGGCAAAATTAACTGAAAGACTTTGAGACAAGGACAATAGAGATTTCAAGAAAGACTGGGACCCATTTACCGTATTTTTTGCTCTATAAAACTCACTTTTTCCCTCCCAAAAAGTAAGGGGAAGTGTGTGTGCGTCTTATGGAGCAAATGCAGGCTGCGCAGCTATCCCAGAAGCCAGAACAGCAAGAGGGATTGCTGCTTTCACTGCGCAGCGATCCCTCTTGCTGTTCTGGCTTCTGAGATTCAGAATATTTTTTTTCCTGTTTTCCTCCTCCAAAAACTAGGTGCGTCTTGTGTCTAGTGCATCTTATAGAGCGAAAAATACGGTAAGTCATATTTACAAAATCAATGCAAAGAAATGGACTCACTAGCAGGGTTTGATTAAACACTTGCAAAGAACAAAATAAATGTAGGAAACAGAATGAGGATGTCAAAACAATGAGGAGAAGAGGAATTATTTTAAAAATTTTAAAAACTAAGAAATAACAAGGAGAAGATAATATGACAAAAAACCAGAAGAGGAAGTTGAGGGAAGTCGTGGAGGGGAATTATGGTCTGGAGGAGACTCTTGAGAGTCCCATGGACTGCAAGAAGATCAAACCTCTCCATTCTGAAGGAAATCAGCCCTGAGTGCTCACTGGAAGGACAGATCCTGAAGCTGAGGCTCCAAGACTTTGGCCACCTCATGAGAAGAAAAGACTCCCTGCAAAAGACCCTGATGTTGGGAAAGATGGAGGGCACAAGGAGAAGGGAACGACAGAGGGCGAGATGGTTGGACAGTGTTCTCGAAGCTACCAGCATGAGTTTGACCAAACTGCGGGAGGCAGTGGAAGACAGGAGTGCCTGGCGTGCTCTGGTCCATGGGGTCACGAAGAGTCGGACATGTCTAAACTACTAAACAACAACAATGACACAAAAGGGCACTGGGTAAGAATTGTAAGCTTCCACCTACAATGATGTCCCTTTCTCTCTCTCTCATACTAGTTGAGCACACAAAAATGTGAATTCTCCAATCAGGACAACGCTTGAGCAACATTTCCCTCTACTGGACATTCCATAATATTGCAATAGTCGCACAGCCCAGTGGATTCTCTGGAAGATGGGATGAATCAATAGAAAATCTCTCTCTTTCTCTCCCTCTCTCCCTCCCTACCTCTCTCCCTCCCTCCCTCTCTGAACAAACTTGAGATTTATGATCTGCTAAAGCCCAGCCCAGGAGAGCCACCATATGTGATGGGTATTTTGGTCCCGTGTCCGTCCTTTCTGTGCTTCTGTCAGTTTCATCTGACGGATGAGGTCTTCCTTCAACAGGTGCCTGCCTTCCTCCTCTTGTTATCCGGCACTCAAGTTAATCTCCTCCATCACCTACTCTAAATGTTGTGCGTCCCCCCCCTCTCCACGGCCAACCCCCAATTCCAACATAGCTGATGTTCGTCAAAGCTAGAATTACATGCAGAACAAGCCAGGGCTTGTAATCCCATCAAAATCTATTCTGCCTCGTCTCGTTTTCCCCTCCTAAGTCCCGCGGGTTATTGCGCAAACCATCGTCAAGAATGCATGACATAGGAGGGAAGGATTGGAAGTAATGAACCCCATTAGCTGAGACAAAAGACGATCGCTTCATATGCTGGATTTCCTTGTATTGTTATTGTATTATTGTTATTGTAGTTATTTCCTTGTATTGTATTGTTATTGTTATTTTATTTCATTGAGCTACATATCAGACCAATGGCCATTAGCCATCAATAGTCCTGTCCTCCATTAATTTCTCTAATCTTTTTTAAAACCTTCTTCTTCTTTGGCGATCCCTCGTAGCCGAGTAAGATTGTCTTCCATAAACACGGTTTTAACAATGAGTCTGTAAGTGACTGTGGAGGCCAATTCTGGATCCACACCTCCTTCCACAGTGGGGACATTGGTTTCCGGGTGGGAGTTGATCACGGTGTGGATTTGCCAAGCGTGCCTTCCTCTTAGCACCTTTCTCCCTTGCGTCCTGAGTTCTTTTTGGAAGACGCCGGTGCGTGAATTTGTTTTAGGTGTGTAGATCAGTGCACCAATGCGATCAACCTTCTTTATGGTCCAGCTCTCACTTCCATACATCACTACTGGGAAAACCATAGCTTTAACTATACAGACCTTTGTGGCAAGGTGATGTCTCTGCTTTTTAAGATGCTGTCTAGGTTTGTCATTGCTTTCCTCCCAAGAAGCAGGCGTCTTTTAATTTTGTGGCTGCTGTCACCATCTGCAGTGATCATGGAGCCCAAGAAAGTAAAATTTCTCACTGCCTCCATTTCTTCCCTTCTATTTGCCAGGAGGTGATGGGACCAGTGGCCATGATCTTAGGGGTTTTTTTTGAAGTTCAACAATTACGAATACATATCTTGTTATGTGCAATTGGCTTTAGATACCTGTTAGGTCCATAAATTACCATATAGCATATATCCAACACAAAAAACAACAATTTGTTGTTGACAAAGGGCCCCATTACCTTCAGTAGCTTAAAGGTAAAGGGACCCCTGACCATTAGATCCAGTCGTGACCGACTCTGGGGTTGCGGCGCTCATCTCACTTTATTGGCCAAGGGAGCCAGCGTACAGCTTACGGGTCGTGTGGCCAGCATGACTAAGCCACTTCTGGCGAACCAGAGCAGCGCACGGAAATGCCGTTTACCTTCCTGCCGGAGCGGTACCTATTTATCTACTTGCACTTTGAGGTGCTTTCAAACTGCTAGGTTGGCAGGAGCAGATTAGAGAACTGATTAGAGAACTGGGCCAAAACAAACAAGATGAATTTTAACAGGGAGAAATGTAAAGTATTGCACTTGGGCACAAAAAATGAGAGGCACAAATACAAGATGGGTGACACCTGGCTTGAGAGCAGTACATGTGAAAAGGATCTAGGAGTCTTGGTTGACCACAAACTTGACATGAGCCAACAGTGTGACGCGGCAGCTAAAAAAGCCAATGCAATTCTGGGCTGCATCAATAGGAGTATAGCATCTAGATCAAGAGAAGTAATAGTGCCACTGTATTCTGCTCTGGTCAGACCTCACCTGGAGTACTGTGTCCAGTTCTGGGCACCACAGTTCAAGAAGGACACTGACAAACTGGAACGTGTCCAGAGGAGGGCAACCAAAATGGTCAAAGGCCTGGAAACGATGCCTTATGAGGAAGGGCTAAGGGAGCTGGGCATGTTTAGCCTGGAGAAGAGGAGGTTAAGGGGTGATATGATAGCCATGTTCAGATATATAAAAGGATGTCACATAGAGGAGGGAGAAAGGTTGTTTTCTGCTGCTCCAGAGAAGCGGACACGGAGCAATGGATCCAAACTACAAGAAAGAAGATTCCACCTAAACATTAGGAAGAACTTCCTGGCAGTAAGAGCTGTTTGACAGTGGAATTTGCTGCCAAGGAGTGTGGTGGAGTCTCCTTCTTTGGAAGTCTTTAAGCAGAGGCTTGACAACCATATGTCAGGAGTGCTCTGATGGTGTTTCCTGCTTGGCAGGGGGTTGGACTCGATGGCCCTTGTGGTCTCTTCCAACTCTATGATTCTATGATTCTAGGGACCGAGCAATGGGAGCTCACCCCATCGCGGGGATTCGAACCGCCGACCTTCTGATCGGCAAGTCCTAGGCTCTGTGGTTTAACCAACAGCGCCACCCGCTTAGGGCCTCATCAAACCCTAAATCTGGCCCTGTCTCTCAGTCCTCTTCTTCTCTAGGCTGAATATACCCCACTCTCTCAGCTGTTCCTCATTTCTAGCCCCATTTTTCATTCACAAAAAGGAATAACCGAAGCAGCTTCCAGAGGTGTCATGCCTGTGATTTCTGGACGCAGTGGACAAGTCGACCGAGAAACCTTGCTCTCGTTCATCCCCGGTTTCAAAACTTCCCTAGGGAACCCAGCTGTCCTCTGTCAGAATCAAGATGTTGGGCTCAGTGGAACCTCGCTCTGAGAAGGTCATTTTGTACGTATGAGCAAACTAGCTTTGCTTCCTATATAAAGGGCACACATTATGATCTGGTGCCAGAGTGATGTTTCTCCCCCCTCCGAAGCAGCTGTGTTTCCGACAGAGTTTTGATGAGGTCCCTAGAAAAGCCATTCATTATATTTGCAGAAGAGCGGTAATGAGAATCAGATGATAGTTAGTTGCAATGTTTCTCTCCAGCCGCTTTCCTGGTACCAAAAGACAAACATATATAGGATGACTCACAGCAGAAGCAGAGCAGCACAGAGATTCCCTGTGCCTATGGAAAGAACTTTAAAAGTTCCTTCCAAAATCCTTGATGCCAATCTCTGCCATCTTCATGTCGGACTGTCTGTAACCCTGACGGACAGCTGTCAATCAGTGTAGGAAATGCTGAGCCAGATGAGCCACAGGTTTCAATCAGTACAGTGGTACCTTGGTTCCCAAACTTAATCCGTTCCGGAAGTCCGTTCCAAAACCAAAGCGTTCCAAAGCCAAGGCATGATTTCCCATAGAAAGTAATGCAAAATGGATTAATCTGTTCCAGACTTTTAAAAACAACCCCTAAAACACAAGACAAAATTAGTTGTTGAGAAGCAAAGTCGGCATTGGCACAATCAAGAGCGAATAACAGACATAACTTGGAACTAAGGATATAAATAAACTGAATAAGAACGTACAGAATGTAGAACCGGGCCTGAATTAACAAGGTGAATTTTGACAGCAGTGAAGAATCAGATGCGCAGGTGTCGGAAGGGCGAAATCTAACTCGACAGTAGCGCGTGTGAAAAGAATCAAGGGATTGTTTTTAGCCGGCTACAAGTAGAAGCCAAACTGTTCTTGGGTTCTTATGCTCAGGTTCAGAGGGCCAAACAGACAGGTGTCAAGAACTCTTTTCCTCCAGTGCTTGTGTATAGATGAATTTTGTCCCCTTGTTTTTGTGGGTATCTGATATCCTGCTGTCCAATAAGCAAAAGGTGAAATAGACCTTTGTATCCCCAACAGCCTACCTGCCTCCTATCGAGCCATCGTGGTTCACAGCCAAAACTAAAGGAGACTTTTGGATTTTACCAGTGGGGGAAAGTTAACATTCAGAGCTGGCCAGTACTGAACTGTGCCAGGAGTGGTTGGCACTGCCTGTCGGTATTGTGCCTTATTTTCCCGCAAAGTCCGTTAATAAAGGATTACAAGAGTCTATTTAAAAAGAAAACCATTCAGGGTTGGCTCATTACGGGGGTTAGGAGAGTGTGAGAGCAAGAAAAGGGGTCTATTATCTGCCGCGTTGGAGTGCCGCCGGCTTTGAACTCGCCAAACGAAGCTGGCGAGTTCCAGAACAAATATGAGCGTACACACAAATAGGCTTATAAACGCAAATATAAATAAGAGTTTGTTTCATTGGTTTTGTTTACGGCACAGTCCCCCCCCCCAACCCCAACCCCCGTCCCTCGCTTTTGTCTAATGACCCCTTGATATTTTGCCATCCCGTTAAAACATGTTTCCCCTTCGAGAAATAATAAATGTTGAAATATTCCCTCCCCAAAAGGGACGAGCTATATTTACCTTTTTTTAATGGCAAGGCTGTTTGTTAAAGTTCCTTTGTTGGAGCAAAGGAATTCCGTAGTGAAAATTGAAAATAGAAATTGTAGGGGAAGGGGGGGGGGAGAGAAATGGATTGCCATGAGCGGCGATGATTTTCCCAATGAAATCGCTCCATGGGGTGAAGCAGACTGAGTCGTGGAATGCCGGGTAGTTGCCTTCTCCGAGAGAGAGAACTGCTAGCAGGCTTTCCTGGAACAGATTGACGTCTCCAGAGAGCCGCCATCTTGAACTGTAACATCTGTAGTTCGGAGATCAGCATATAACCCATTTCAAGATCTGATCCCCATAGAATGGTGTGCATAGCAGAGGAGGGAGGGAGCAAGAGGGAAATCAGGCAAATTGTTTCACTGATAAGATTAGTGGGACTTCCAAGCTTCTTCCGAAGAAGAAGAAGAAGAAGAAGAAGAAGAAGAAGAAGAAGAAGAGGAGGAGGAGGAGGAGTTTGGATTTCATATTCCGCTTTATCACTATCCTAAGGAGTCTCAAAGCGGCTAACAATCTCCTTTCCCTTCCTCCCCCACAACAAACACTCTATGGGGTGAGTGGGGCTGAGAGACTTCAGGGAAGTGTGACTAGCCCAAGGTCACCCAGCAGCTGCATGTGGAAGAGTGGGGAAGCGAACCCGGTTCACCAGATTACGAGTCTACTGCTCTTAACCACTATACCACACTGGCTCTCTTCCGAGGCGAGATGGACATGCATTCAGAATAGATGGACATGCATTCAGAATAGGTTCCCTTCTGGTAACCCTTGAATGGCCATTGGGTGGAAGGGAGGAAGACCAACAGTAGGTAGCGCCAGAGCCAGTGGCAGGTTGAGCCAATTGGTTCTAGATTTGTCCTAGTCCCTGTTGAATTCTACAATGGCAAAAGTGAGACTGAGATGCAGGCAGCTGACAGCCGGGGCCAGATTTAGGTTTAATGAGGCCCTAAGCTACTGAAGAGAGGGCGTGGGTGGCGCTGTGGGTTAAACCACAGAGCCTTGGGCTTGCCGATCAGAAGGTCAGCGGTTTGAATCCCCATGACGGGGTGAGCTCCCGTTTCTCGGTCCCTGCTCCTGCCAACCTAGCAGTTCAAAAGCACGTCAAAGTGCAAGTAATTAAATAGGTACCGCTCCGGTGGGAAGGTAAATGGTGTTTCCGTGCACTGCTCTGGTTCGCCAGAAGTGGCTTAGTCATGCTGGCCACATGACCCGGAAGCTGTACATCGGCTCCGTCAGCCAGTAAAGCGAGATGAGCGCCGCAACCCCAGAGTTGGTCACGACTGGACCTAATGGTCAGGGGTCCCTTTACCTTTACTTTTAAGCTACTGAAGGTAATGTGGCCCTTTATATGTCCAGCTATCCTTTGTCAACAACAAATTATTGCTGTTTTTTTGTGTTCAATATGTGCTATATGGTAATTTATGGACCCAACAGGCAACTAAAGCCATTTGCACATAACAAAATATGTATTTTATCAAAGTAATTGTTGAACTGAAATACAATTGGAAATATACATCCAGGTTCCCCCGCTTTAAATCCTTTGGGGGGCCCTAAGAGAGTGGGGCCCTAAGCTATAGCTTGTTTAGCTTATACGTAAATGTGGCACTGCTATGGCCAACGTCCTCCTAATTTAACACTAGAGCAGGGATTGCAAACTGTAGCCCTCCAGATTTTGGCGACACTGAAGGCTCAGGTGTTGCCTGCTGTCTGAGAACCACATTCTTCTTCTTCTTCTTCTTCTTCTTCTTCTTCTTCTTCTTCTTCTTCTTCTTCCTCTTCTTCTTCCTCTTCTTCTTCCTCTTCTTCCTCTTCTTCCTCTTCGTCTCCTTCTCCAATCACTTGTAGCTGAGTAAGATTGTCTTCCACAAACCCAGTTTTAACAGTGGGCCGGTTTTAATTGACCGTGGAGACCATTTCTGGATCCACACATCCTTCCATGGTGGGGTTTCCAGGCAGGAGTTGATCATGGTGAGGGTTTGCCAAGCGCGCCTTCCTCTTAGCACGTTTCTCCCTTTCATCCTGAGTTCTTTTTGGAAGACACTTGTGCGTGAATTTGTTTCATGTGTGTAGATCAGTGCACGGGGACCAATGCACCGTCTTCGCAGTAAGGCTCTGTTCCGATGGCATGAGCATCACGATGACCGGTAGATTCCTATCTGCTGCAGCCTTCATCCGTCTTCACAGCCATTGTAACATACCGCTTGTTATCATCCACCTGTTTTGCCGTTGAGGACTTCTTGGATCATTCTTTGTCTAGCTCCTCCCCTTTGGCCTTACCACCTTGGGTGACCCTGCTGTGAGTAAGAGATTCCCGACGGTTTCGCTCACAAGGGTCATAGGAACGTTCAAGCCCACTCACCACAACAAGGTGATGATCCAGCGAGCGAGTGCCTGAGGACCATCAAGGTACTGAAGGATTTGTCTTTGACTGCCCTTGTTCTCTAGGTGTCATGAACGTGTTGGACACAGAGGAATGGTGGGAGGAACTAGCTGGAGAACCACCAAGGGAAGAGGGCTCAGAGGCTCAGGGTTGGTGGTGGGATGAGTGGTCCAAGGGGGAAGAGGAGGTGTGGGAAGCTGAAGAGACAACAGGGCTTAGTGAGCTGGGAGAGTCTGTGGCAGAGAGAAGCCGAGAATCAGAGGCAGAAGCTGGGTGGGAAGGGAAGCCAAGATAATAACACAATAAAATTAGATAATAACACAATAAAATTCAAAACAGTTAACAGTTGTCAACAGGTTTACCATATCCATTGAATCAAGGGGTGATATGATAGCCATGTTCAAATATAGAAAAGGATGTCACATAGAGGAGGGAGAAAGGTTGTTTTCTGCTGCTCCAGAGAAGCGGACACGGAGCAATGGATCCAAACTACAAGAAAGAAGATTCCACCTAAACATTAGGAAGAACTTCCTGACAGTAAGAGCTGTTCGACAGTGGAATTTGCTGCCAAGGAGTGTGGTGGAGTCTCCTTCTTTGGAGGTCTTTAAGCAGAGGCTTGACAACCATATGTCAGGAGTGCTCTGATGGTGTTTCCTGCTTGGCAGGGGGTTGGACTCGATGGCCCTTGTGGTCTCTTCCAACTCTATGATTCTATGATTCTATGATTCTATCACCCATCTCTTACTACCCTTCTGAGAAAAATCCCAGCCTCCCACTATATATAAGGGTCTGGTGACTTCTGTTTCAGTGTATCTGAAGAAGTGTGCATGCACACAAAAGCTTATACCCAGAACAAACCTAGTTGGTCTCTAAGGGGCTACTTTGACCAAACTACGGGAGGCAGTGGAAGACAGGGGTGCCTGGCGTGCTCTGGTCCATGGGGTCACGAAGAGTCGGAAACGACTAAACGACTAAACAACAACAACAAGGTGCTACTGGACCATGTTTTTAATTTATTGCACATTGATTCAAAATCCAATTTAAATTATTTAGTTTAATTAATTCAACAAAACTAATTAACTTGACCTTGCAATGCCAGCTTTTCAAAGCCCCCCTTGCTAATTCCCCCGAGGAGATGCTACTGTTCACTTTGGGAACTTCTAATTTATTTATCTGTCCCCCCCCCTTATTTTAATTTGAGAAGGATCCCTCATCCAGGAGGACCTGAGAAGAGAAGCTGGGATTCTCTGCGAGGCGCCTGCTGCTTCCTTACCCAGAAGCCTTTGCAATTCCCTGTCCTGTTCGCCCATTCCTATAAAAGCAACGTCAAGCTCAGGTGTGGTGGAAAGGAAAACGGGAAATTCACTTCCCTGCAAACTGGCTCAGCTTAAAAGCTTTCCGTGCACTTCAAGGTAAACATCTGCCGCTGCTTCGTCTTTGCCCATGAATGAGCCGGAACGCTTGCAAATTATTCATTCATGCCTGCTGAGTCAAGTGGGAACAAACGCAGAAAGAGGGGTCCGTCCAGGTAACAGAAGGAAAAACAAACAGGGTAGAGAGATAAGGGGAGTTTCGCCACCAGCAAGATAAGGCAGAGCGAAGAGATTCTGTTTTGGAGACATCAGCTGCAGACGCCATGGAAAGGAAGAGGACTGCGGATGGTACATAATAGAGGAGGAGGAGAAGAAGAAGAAGAAGAAGAAGAAGAAGAAGAAGAAGAAGAAGAAGAAGAAGAAGAAGAAGAAGAAGAAGAAGAAGAATTGAAATACTTTATTGTCACTTGTACAACTTGTATACAGTGAGATTAGACGAGCACCCCCCAACTCAGTTCTCTTAGTCTTAATTCCCCTCGTTTACTGACGCACACCCACCAAACCTGAAAGTCTGTTGCCCTGTTGTTATCTTTTCATTCAGCAGCCTAACAGCCCACGGATAGAAGCTGTTCTTTACCCTGTTGGTGCGACTAATCCTGCTTCTATATCTTCTGCCCGAGGGCAGGAGATCAAGAAAGTGCTGGCCAGGGTGTGAATCATCCCTGAGAATTTTCCTCACTCTCCTGACGCAACGTTCTTCCGCTGTTTCATCCAGCGGATTCACGGGACAGCCCATAATATCTTGTGCTGTATTCACCACCCTCTGTAGGCACTTCCTATCAGTTGGTGTCCAACCAGCGTCCCACACCGTGAGGCAGTGTGAAAGGACACTTTCTATTGTGGACCAGTAGAAGGAGATCATCAAATGTTGATTGACATTGTTCTTCAGCAATACTCTGAGGAGATGGAGTCTCTGTTGGGCTTTCTTAACCACCTGGGTTGTCTTTATTTTCCAAGTAAGGGCTTCACTGAGATAAACTCATAGGAAGAGACTCTCTCCACACAGCCCTCACCGATGTACAGCAGGGCTAGTTCTCCTCTCTTCCTCCGAAAGTCCAACACCATCTCCTTTGTCTTGCTGATATTAAGGTGCAAGTTGTTCCCTAGGCACCTTGTAGATATTTTTTGGACCTCCCCTCTAGACGCTGATTCGTCTCCACCTGTTATTGAACCCATTATGGTGGTGTCATCTGCAAACTTAATAATTGCAGTAGACGGGTCGGATGATAAACAATCGTATGTGCACAATGAATACAGGTAGGGACTTAGCACACATCCCTGTGGTGTGCCAGGGCTGATTTTTAAGGAATGAAGAAGAAGAAGAAGAAGAAGAAGAAGAAGAAGAAGAAGAAGAAGAAGAAGAAGAAGAAGAAGAAGCAGCAGCATTTATATCCCAACCTTCTTCTCCAACAAGCTCAAAGTAACATAATAATGTTCTCCCCCTCCACATTTCATCCCCACAACAACCCTGTGAGGTAGGTTAGATTGAGAAGCTGTGATTGACCCAAGGTCACCCAATAAGCTTCATGGCCGAGTAGGGAATTTGAACCCTGGCCTCTCAGGTCCTAGTCCAACACTCTAACCCAGGTGTCAGCAAACGTACTGTGCCTCAGGCCGGCCGGTGTCTCCAGCGCCAATCATGTTGCAGGCCGGAGGGCGGGGGAGTGCGTGCCCATATGCGTGCGCGCACACTATTTCCGGTGCACTTCCGAGTCGGAGGAGCACCGGAAATAGCTTGTGTGCATCTGCACAGGCCTCCTCTGACCCGGATGTGCAGATGAAATTAGGCAAGACAGAACTTTAAAATGCAATTGTATGTGATTTGGGTTGTAAACATCAATGTTGGGTGAGCGGAAAGTCACTAGTTTTGTTGAATTGGAGTATAAATTCTTGAGTAACAAATGTAACTTTCTGTATGGAAAAAAATATTATCGTAAAAAAGGAGTGAAGACCCTCAAAATTGGCTTGTCTTGGTCTCCACCAACCAGCCTCCCTCCAGATTTTTTTTGCCTCCTGCCATTCTCATCCAGCACAGAGGGCGCCAGGTTGGCAAAGACAGGTTTGGCCTAACAACATTCCCATAAATAGCCAAGGTAATGGGCTGGATCCAGTCCAGACAGTTGTAGGAACCAGATCTGTGTCCTTGCCATGGAATTCAATCTGTTTCCAACGCCTTTCCCCCCTCCCTCCATAATTGCCCTATAAAGAATGCAAAAGAAATTTGGAAGACGAATAAGAAATACTCTGCATGGGTGGTCTGGGCCCCATTCATTGGTAAATACCCACATAATCTTATTTTTGAAAGCTATTTCTCCTGCATTAGTTCTTAATATCATATTTTCTACTCTGGAAAAAGGGGAGAGAGAGGAGGGATGGGAGAGAACACCCAAAGAGATCTCTAAACCTTAGAAATACACCGAAACAATTCTTATGAGGTCACCCCTATGTTGCCTCTGTGTGGCAATACAGAAAGCAAGAAAGGTTGTTGTTGTTGTGCATTTTCTTCAGTCTATAAAGGCTCCCAAAGCAGCTTACGAACATCAGTGAGAGAACAGTCTTTGCCCTCGGGCAATTTAAGAGATGCAACACAAAAGGAAAAGGGACCAGGAGGGAGGAGGGACACTAATTCTTAGTTTCAGAGATCTTCTAGAGAACAGCAGGAATGGGAGATTTTGGAGAGGAGTGG
Source organism: Podarcis melisellensis (assembly GCF_964234715.1). Classification (NCBI taxonomy): domain Eukaryota; kingdom Metazoa; phylum Chordata; class Lepidosauria; order Squamata; family Lacertidae; genus Podarcis; species Podarcis melisellensis. The sequence continues at coordinate 55,662,397 of NC_138544.1, forward strand.
GAAAGCTGCAGGTCTTTCAGCAGAACCAGCGGAGAAGCTTCACAGTTCCACCTCTTCCTGCCTCCTACAGCCTGATGGAATAGCTGCTGCAGATGGTACTGAAAAGGAGAAGCCTGTGTGGGAATGTTCAAGATAGAAAAGGTAAAGGACACAAATGTCTCTGGGATTGTAGCACTCATCTCGCTTTACAGGCCAAGGGAGCCGACGTTTGTCCACAGGCATTTTTTCCAGGTCATGTGGCCATCATGACTAAGCTGCTTCTGGCGAAACCAGAGCAGCGCACGGAAACGCCGTTTACCTTCCCGCCGGAGCGGTACCTATTTATCTACTTGGACTTTGACGTGCTGATGGAACTGATCTTTAGCGGAGAAGCGCTGTGGTCCCATCTCCCTTCCTGTAGGTTGATGAAATACCATGTGTGCATCTTATGGAGCGAGTGCAGGCTGCGCAGCTATCCCAGAAGCCAGAACAGCAAGAGGGATCGCTGCGCTCCCTCTCGCTGTTCTAGCTTCTGGCTTAGCCATGCTCTGTCCCTTCCCCCACCTCCCGGAAAAACGCGCAAGAGCCGCTCTCCCTTTAAAGAGCCACATGGAGCGTGTGTGCCGCTCTTGGGGGCTTTTCCCTGAGGAAAAGCCTTTTCACTGATGGGTTGCCCTTCTGCCTCCTCGGGAAAAAGCCTGCAAGTGCTGCACACACGCTCCACGTGGCTCGTGAAAGGGAGCGCTGAGCAGAGCCTGGGATGCACACAGGCTCTGCTCAGTGCTCCCTTTAAAGAATATTTTTTTTCTTGCATCCCCTCTCTAAAAACTAGGTGCGTCTTATCGTCAGGTGCGTCTTATGGAGCAAAAAATACGGTAGCTGCTGTGACTGAACATCCTGTGCTGATCCCGGGGGCTAACCGAGAGGCGAGGTCTGAGTCCAGTCCGAGGTCGATGGTGCGGTGTGGAGGCTGTCCGTCAAAGCTGTCGCTGGGTCCAAGGCGGGGAGTCGGGAGGAGTCAGGAACTCTGGCAGAAGAGCAGGACAGGATGCAGGCAGGAACAGGCTACCAACAACGCTGCTCCCGCAACCTGGGACTGGGGCTGACTGGCTTTTATCTGCCCCAAGGCATAGGGCGGCCCCGATCCTCTGGTGACTCGCCTCTCCTGGCCTGGAGGTGAGCACTCCTCCTGCAGGAACTTAGTTCCCTCTGCCTCTCTGCCCTGAGCCTCTGCAGCTCAGGAGAGGCTGGAGGGTTACCGGACCCAGAGGCAACCTCAGCTTCCTCTGATGGGGCTGAGAGAGGAGCACCTGCAGGCAATGGGTCCTCCATCACCTCCGGAGCCAGAGCAGACTCAGCTGGTGCCTGCACCTGAGGATCCAGCACAGGTGAGGACCCTTCAGGCCCCGGCTCAACTGGTTCTGGAGGCAGGGACTCCTGTGCAGGCTGGGATTCCTCAGGTTCAGCCTCTGAGTCTGAATCCCAGGCCATCACACATCCTGATGGAGCAGATCATTAGCAGAGGTGATACCAGTTCCTTGACATTACAGGTAAGGGGGAGGGCAGTGTTGTGCTGAGGTCCTCCTGCTCAAGGGTTTCTCATAATGGGCACCCAGTTCATCCCTGTGAGAACAGGATACTGGTGGGCCCCCTTTGGCCTGACTCTGCAAGACTACAATTGCCATCATCCCAGCTCTTTGGCTCTGCTGGTTGGAGCTGAATTCAACTGCTGAAGGGATCCTGGCCTACATAGGGGAAAGTGTTTATTTATTTCATTTCCCACATTCAGATCCCACTGTGATAGGAATGTTATGCTCTTAGATATATGGTAATGTTCATAAGTGTACCAACCAAGCACATACATAGATCAGCACAGGAAGGCCCACCTGGAACCATTTTGATTCCTAAACTGACCAAATGTTTTCTCTGCAAGCTCAAAGTGGAAAAGCCTCCCCATTGTCTCTTTCCTCACAAATCCTGTCTTAAGGACACATTTAAGATATGAATAGGGTGTGAGCCTGTGACCTGGCCCAGGAAATAAGTATTTATCACTACAAAAGACTGGCCAGGCTCCCCAGGCAATCCAATCAAGTAACCTGCCAGACAGGAGATAAACAACAACAGGAGAAAAACAATATTCAAATTTCTGTTTTAGACCGCCTTTTCTGTGATGGTGTGATGTATCTGAGGGGTGGTCTTAGATTACACCCCTTCTGTGATTGATGTATGATGTTTCTGGGGGTGGTCTTGATCTACAGGATGGGAATTTCAAAAGTCTTTATAAGGCCTTGCATGCCATTTTTCTGGGTCCCTCCTCTCTCCTGCGGGTGAGGGGAGCATCCTGTTGCGACAGATCAATAAAGATCAGGCTTACTAGCTGCTTTGCTTCTCAATATTCTCTGGTTGGCCTCTGTTATTTTCTCCTACCAATAGGGAACCTATGTAAGGACTCTATATGGGCTCTTGGATACCCCATAAGGGAAAAGGGCAATTTTTGTTTACAACACCACCTTTGTGCTCCAAGGAGCTCAAGATGTTGTGCCAGCTTCTCATTTTATCCCCAGGTTGGTTAGGCTGATGGGGCAGTGATTGGCCCGATATCTTCATGGCTAAGCGGGATTTGAACCCAGGTCTCCCAGGTCTTAGCCCGATGCTCTGACCACACCGCCACGCTGGCCACAACCTACTGGGAGCTCTCCCATTATCCTACTCTTTCAAAGCCACGCATTTAACAGGGGGGGAGAAAATAATAGCTGCTTGTATGTGACTTTATCCCCGGGTCCCAGAATATGATTCCATTCATCAGTTGCCAGCTTCAGCAAAATCACAGCGAGGAGAAAAAATGCAAATGTTGGTGGTTTTGGATGTTCTAACACACTTTGCTTTCAGGCATTTTCTTTGGGGTTTTGCAAGACGGGGTGCCCAAAATTCATTATTTTTAAATAATAGTGGAATGGGGGGGGAGGGCGAGAGGAAACATAATAGTGAGCTTAAGTAAAGAAACTAATGAAATTCTAAGCCCTCCAAGTGTCCCTATTTTCCAGGGACAGTCCTGGATTTATAGAATCCGTCCCGGTTTCTGATTAGATATGAGAATGTCCTGCTATTCCTTGGAGGGTATGGAGCTATGCGACCCCGGAGCCAAGGAGATAAGTAACTAGACAACCTTTAGAAGACATCTGAAGGCAGCCTTTTATAGGGAAGTTTTGTATTCATGTTTAAGGCTTTATTATGTGTTTATATATGTTGGAAGCTGGAAGATTGGAAGAAATTTAAAGACTATTTACGGAAATACGGCAAAATTAAAGAAGTTTAGAAAGAGACTGGCATTAAACAATTTGACTTTTGCATAAGCTGTTTTTAAGATTGTGTGTAATATATTATTATGAAAAAGCAGGTAATGTTAAATCAGAAGGATTTGCTAAAACAACAAATTAAAATAGAATGCAAAAAGGGAGGCGAGAGGAAGTCAAAGGAACAAGTTAATGAAAGGACATTTTGGAAAGTGTATTTTTATGTGCTGTTTTTTTTTTCTTTTACGCGTTTGATTGTTCATCTTTCTTTTTTGTTTCGTATTTTTTTCTTTTTGTATTTGTGTAGTGTGTAGTGGTTTTTGTTGTTGTTCTTATTGTTGAGTCTATTGTTAAAACTTCAATAAATATAAATTATGTACACATATATATATATGTGTGGAAAATCTACGAAAAAAAATCTACGAAAATCTACGAAAATCTACGAAAGCATATATATATATATATATATATATATATATATATATATATATATATATTGTATATATATATATATATATATTTGCTTTCGTAGATTTTCACGGGTACAGGAATGCAGGTTTTGGTGTCCTCGGGTGTCTTCCCGTGTAAAAGTTGGGGTGTCTAGGCGACGTTTCGACGAGGTCTCACTCGTCATCTTCAGGCTGGTGCTTTCGGCTTCTTGTTACTGGAACAGAGCAGGATCTCAGTGTTTGAGTTCCTATAAATACTGTTGAGGGGGTGTGGTGTATAGCCTCCAATGTTCTGGGCAGAGAGGAAGTTCCCAGGCTAGTGTGCCTTTTCTTCTTTTGTTCCTTAATTACTTGAGGGATATCTTGAGTGATTTCTTGAGTGATATCCTGAGTACCACTTAGGTGGGTCATTAGGTGTGGATTAGTTGCTAAAGTCTTTGTGTCTTGACCTCTTGAACTTTGTGAAGAGTTTTTCTGAGAAGATGGCTGTACTGCACTTAGTTGTGCTCTGGCTTGGCTTCGTGTATAGGGGCGAGCTGTGGTTTTGTGGCCTGTGTCAGCCAGATCTGTGTAGGGATTGCAGGGGGGTGCAGCATGGGTGACACCAGATCCAGAGGCACACAGAACGCTATCACCAATCAACCACACCAGACCCAAACCCAGACCCTCTCCACAGATAAATTACAGACACCATCCAGTAGCCAAACCATGGTGGCACCTCCGGATGCTGCACCCCCCTGCAATCCCTACACAGATCTGGCTGACACAGGCCACAAAACCACAGCTCGCCCCTATACACGAAGCCAAGCCAGAGCACAACTAAGTGCAGTACAGCCATCTTCTCAGAAAAACTCTTCACAAAGTTCAAGAGGTCAAGACACAAAGACTTTAGCAACTAATCCACACCTAATGACCCACCTAAGTGGTACTCAGGATATCACTCAAGAAATCACTCAAGATATCCCTCAAGTAATTAAGGAACAAAAGAAGAAAAGGCACACTAGCCTGGGAACTTCCTCTCTGCCCAGAACATTGGAGGCTATACACCACACCCCCTCAACAGTATTTATAGGAACTCAAACACTGAGATCCTGCTCTGTTCCAGTAACAAGAAGCCGAAAGCACCAGCCTGAAGATGACGAGTGAGACCTCGTCGAAACGTCGCCTAGACACCCCAACTTTTACACGGGAAGACACCCGAGGACACCAAAACCTGCATATATATATATATATATATGTTGGAAGCTGCCCAGAATGGCTGGGGCAACCTGGTCAGAGGGGCAAGGCATAAATAATAAAATGATGATGAAATAGGATGTCCCTATTTTCATCGGAGAAATTTTTGAGGGTATGCCATTGGCCTGACAAAGGAAGCCCTCCTGATATTCTTATGTTCTTATCTGGGCTTTTTTTTTTTTTTTGCAGCCGGAACTCGCCAGAACGCAATTCCGGCACCTCTCAGTTGGGGGCCATTGCCATTACAGTCATACCTCAGGTTACAGATGCTTCGGGTTGTGTGATTTCGGGTTGCGCACCGCGCCGAACCCTGAAGTACTGGAACGGGTTACTTCCAGGTTTCAGCGCTTGCGCATGTGCAGAAGCACCAAGTCGCAACCCGCACAAGTGCAGACGTTGCACTGTGGGTTGCAAACGTGCTTCCCACACGGATCACGTTTGCAACCTGAGCGTCCACTGTATAAGAGAATAAGGGAGGTGTTCATGGTGAGGACCTCTTTTTCTAGAAAAATAGCCCTGGTTCTTATGAGGCTGAACATCTCCCACCACCAGGAGCATGAGGAAGTCCTTTGTTTTTTATCTGTCCCAAATCTTCCAGCATTCTGCTTCATTAGATGTCCAAAAGTTGCACAGTGGTGCCTTGGTTCTCAAACGCCTTGGTGCTCAGACAACTTGGAACCCAAACACTGCAAACCCAGAAGTAAGTGTTCCAGTTTGCAAACCTTTTTCGGAAGCTGAACGTGCTCCGTTTTGAACGTTACACTTCCGATTTGAGTGCCACACTTCCGTTTTGAATGTGACGCTGAGGTCTGTTTTTGCTATTTATTTTGCATTTTTGTTTTTGTGATTGTTTTTTATTTTTGTGACTGTGTGGAGCTCAGTTCAGCTACTGATTGATTGATTGTGTGACTGCAGTACATTGTTTATTGCTTTCGTGTTGGTCTCGTTAGATAGCAAAATTCATGTTAAATTGCTGTTTTAGGGCTTTTTTAAAAAAGTCCTGCACGGATTAATCAATTTTGCATTACTTTCTATGGGAAAACATGCCTTGGTTATGGAACGCTTTGGTTTTGGAACGGATTTCCGAAACGGATTAAGTTTGAGAACCAAGGTACCACTGTAGTGTTATCAGAAAGGGAGAAAAACAGCTGCCACCACACGCTTCCTCCAAGGGCACTGTTCTTTCCTTGCCATCTTTTACAACCTTTCCCCAGCTGGAGCGAGGCAGACATTAACCAGTCCTCCAGAGTCGGCTTGGAAATCATTTTCAAACGGGCCTGGAGAATAATATAAAATGGCACATGAAACAGTCCAATTAAAACCCTATTACAATGAAACCAGACGGGGAGTCCGGGGGGAGAAACGTACCGACACACTTGCGGGAAACACTCTCGTTTTTTGTGTCGCGAGGGTGATCTCTCTGAGAGAAAGGCGTCTGAACTCAGCAATCTTCCCCACCTGTCCTTGCCGGAGGATCAATTCCCCCCGACTTTTTTCACCAGGCTCTCAAGAAACCTCTCAGGCAGAGGACCCTGCAAAAATGCCCCTTAAGTGACTTTCCACCCATAACCCGAAGGCATGGGATCTTGCAAATTTCCTGCTGGCTGGGGCTAAGAAAGCAAACTGTGTCAGTGGGTTCAGCTGAGTCAGTCCAGGTTCTGCGTTCTAGTTAGCAGGACCAGTCGGTGGAACGGCTTCATTGTGACACACACATCTACGGTTTCGGATCAGGTAAGAACATTAGAGACAGCCGAGCAAAAGGCAGCTGGGGATATCCCATCGCTGTGTAGTTAAGAAGAGGCTAAAATAGAGTTCCAGGGCAGAAATGAGCACAGCAGGCCTGTAAATGCCTTTTGCAAGTGGCATTCCGCACTTTCAAGGAATCGATCCTTCAGTGTGGCAGCAGCTACCCTTTGGAACTCCCTGCCCATTGATATTAGCCACTTGCTAAAAACTTTTTGTTTAAACTGTTACGGAAATGACGGGGGGGGGCACATCTTAAAGTTATTACCATGTTATAGATATTATGCCTGGATGCATGCTTTCGACTTGACAGCTCAGGGAAGATTGTTGTTGTTTAGTCGTTTAGTCGTGTCCGCCTCTTCGTGACCCCCTGGACCAGAGCACGCCAAGCACTCCTGTCTTCCACTGCCTCCCGCAGTTTGGTCAAACTCATGCTGGTTCTTCGAGAACACTGTCCAACCATCTCGTCCTCTGTCGTCCCCTTCTCCTTGTGCCCTCCATCTTTCCCAACATCAGGGGCTTTTCCAGGGAGTCTTCTCTTCTCCTGAGGTGGCCAAAGTCTTGGAGCCTCAGCTTCAGGATCTGTCCTTCCAGTGAGCACTCAGGGCTGATTTCCTTCAGAATGGACAGGTGTGATCTTCTTGCAGTCCATGGGACTCTCAAGAGTCTCCTCCAGCACCAGAATTCAAAAGCATCCATTCTTCGGCGATCAGCCTCCTTTATGGTCCAGCTCTCACTTCCATACATCACTACTGGGAAAACCATAGTTTTGGGAAGATACCTAGCTTTATAAATTCGTGCAAAATCCATCCTTTAACCGACTCTCCTCATTCCAACGCCATTTTAACCCTTAAAGAAAGGTGAATTTGTGCTCCATCTCCCTCCATGAACCAGGAAGCAGGAAGTCACGTAGGCAGCAGGAACAGGGCATCCCACCATAATTCCCCAAGCGTGAGAGCACATCCACGGCCCCCCACCCAGGGAGTGACCAGGGGGGCAACTCTAGACATCCGCAGAGGCAGTTGAGCAAGTCAGGTGTTCTGAAAACCCATCTCCAGACAAGTCCTGAGAGCAAGGATATTTAAGGAGTTTTATTGTTCTTTCGGTGACAGGTACTTAAGAGGTGTTTGATAAAGTGACCTAATGTTAAACTTGTGTAACCCTTGGATACCCCTCCCCATTTGTGATATGCTAGTGATGTAGTGAAGGTACACGGGTAGCTCTGTGGGTTAAACCACAGAGCCTAGGGCTTGCTGATCAGAAGGTTGGAGGTTTGAATCCCCGCGATGGGGTGAGCTCCCGTTGCTCGGTCCCTGCTCCTGCCCACCTAGCTGTTCAAAAGCACGTCAAAGTGCAAGTAGATAAATAGGTACCACTCCAGCGGGAAGGTAAACGGTGTTTCCGTGAGCTGCTCTGGTTCGCCAAAAGCGGCTTAGTCATGCTGGCCACATGACCTGGAAGCTGTACGCTGACTCCCTCGGCCAATAAAGCGAGATGAGTGCTGCAACCCCAGAGTCGGCCATGAGTGGACCTAATGGTCAGGGGTCCCTTTACCTTTTACCTATTGTGATGTTATATTCTAACCATCCTGAGACCTGCAGGTATAGGGCAGTTTATAAATAATAATAATAATAATAATAATAATAATAATAATAATAATAATAATAATAAAAAATAATAATAATATCACCCCATGCTCTGACAGCCCCAGATGGACCTGGAACACCTAAGCCATCCTGCAGACATCTGGGGCTGTCTCACCCTGACTCAAGCAATCTGAGAATCCTCTTACATTGACCCAATTTGGTTCTGGTCTCATCCAATTCCTGTGAACAGCCTTATGTGTATATGTGACTGTGATACACACACACACAGACACAGAGAGAGAATGAGAGAGGGGGGGGGGACTTGGGACAGAACATCTTCACTTGGGGGCAATATATATATATATTTAAAAAAATTATTTCCTTTCTGCTAAAAACATCTGCTTTGAAAATGTGCACCATCCTCCATCTCAACTCGACTCGATTTACAACCACAAGGTGTGTTTTGTTCCGGGGCCTCGAATGTGTTTTTAATTTAGCCATTTATATGGTGGCGAAGGTTGTTTACAGCCATGAAGTCACAGATACAGACAGAGAAGGTAATTGCGGGCACAGCTGTCTCCCTTCCATTACGGCACATTTATTTGGCCGTGCCGCTGCCAAGCCACCCGATGCCAGAGGCAGGAAAACAAGAAGGAGGGAGGGGAGGGGAAAGGAACGATGGGAAGCAAAATAATGCTGAGGCTCAAAAGCCACTGAAATGGGATCTAATAAGGCTCCAGCAGGGATGCGAACACCTCCATTCATTTTGGGGGGAGAAATAAACATAGAAAGTCTGTTCTAGAGTAGATGGGCACAGGTTTCTTGCTCACCGTGGTTTTGGCATCCAGTTCCCAGCAATATTTCCTTCTGATGCTGCAGACAACTTAGAATCATAGAATCATAGAGTTGGAAGAGACCACAAGGGCCATCGAGTCCAACCCCCTGCCAAGCAGGAAACACCATCAGAGCACTCCTGACATATGGTTGTCAAGCCTCTGCTTAAAGACCTCCAAAGAAGGAGACTCCACCACACTCCTTGGCAGCAAATTCCACTGTCGAACAGCTCTTACTGTCAGGAAGTTCTTCCTAATGTTTAGGTGGAATCTTCTTTCTTGTAGTTTGGATCCATTGCTCCGTGTCCGCTTCTCTGGAGCAGCAGAAAACAACCTTTCTCCCTCCTCTATGTGACATCCTTTTATATATTTGAACATGGCTATCATATCACCCCTTAACCTCCTCTTCTCCAGGCTAAACATGCCCAGCTCCCTTAGCCGTTCCTCATAAGGCATCGTTTCCAGGCCTTTGACCATTTTGGTTGCCCTCCTCTGAACACGTTCCAGTTTGTCAGTGTCCTTCTTGAACTGTGGTGCCCAGAACTGGACACAGTACTCCAGGTGAGGTCTGACCAGAGCAGAATACAGTGGCACTATTACTTCCCTTGATCTAGATGCTATACTCCTATTGATGCATCCCAACCTGATGCCCATGATTTGTTTTGGACCACAACACTCCCCCCTCCCCCAAATCAAATCAAACAGAAGGCACTAGGTTAACGAAGGCTGACATACAGCAACAATACTTATTAATACTATTAATACTAATAATATTTATATACTGTTTTTGGGGGACAGGAGGCAAGCTGGTGTGGACTCCCTGGTCCTGAATGGGGTAACTGTGCCCTGAAGGACCAGGTGCGCAGCCTGGGAGTCATTTTGGACTCACAGCTGTCCATGGAGGCGCAGGTCATTTCTGTATCCAGGGCAGTTGTCTACCAACTCCACTTAGTACGCAGGCTGAGACCCTATCTGCCCGTGGACTGTCTCGCCAGAGTGGTGCATGCTCTTGTTATCTCCCGCTTGGACTGCTGCAATGCGCTCTATGTGGGGCTACCATTGAAGGTGACCCGGAAACTACAACTAATCCAGAATGCGGCAGCTAAACAGGTGACTGGGGGCGGCCGCCGAGACCACATAACACCGGTCTTGAAAGACCTACAATGGCTCCCAGTACGTTTCCGAGCACAATTCAAAATGTTGGTGTTGACCTTTAAAGACTAAACGGCCTCGGCCCAGTATACCTGAAGGAGCATCTCCACCCCCATTGTTCTGCCCGGACACTGAGGTCCAGCGCCGAGGGCCTTCTGGCGGTTCCCTCATTGCGAGAAGCAAAGCTACAGGGAACCAGGCAGAGGGCCTTCTCGGTGGTGGAGCCCACCGTGTGGAACGCCCTCCCATCAGCTGTCAAAGCGATAAACAACTACCTGACATCCAGAAGACATCTTAAGGCAGCCCTGATCAGGGAAGTTTTTAATGTGTGACATTTTAGTGTATTTTTGGTCTCTGTGGAAGCCGCCCAGTGGCTGGGGAAACCCAGCCAGATGGGCGGGGTACAAATAATAGATGATGATGATGATGATGATGATTACTACTGCCCTGTACCAACAGGTCTCAGGGCAGTTATAACATAAAATCTCAATATAAAAATTAAAAATACATAATAAAAATTAAAAAAAACCCAGTAACCCCCTCCCCATTTAAAAAGGGCATTATGTCAATCATCCCAAGGCCTGGCTGAAGAGGAACCTTTTCACCTGGTGCCTAAAGGTATATAATGAAGGTGCCAGCTGAAGCTCCCTGGAGAGAGCATTCCATAGTTGGGGAGCCACTGCAGAAAAGGCTCTGTTTTTGTGTTGCCAGCCTCTGGACCTTGCTGGGTGGGTTCATACGGAAAGAGGCGGTCCTGAGCAGTTTAGGGCTTTATAGGTCACTTTGAATTAGGTCCAGAAACTAACAAGCAGCGAGTGCAGTTGGGCCAGGATTGGTGTAATATGCTCAGACCCTTTTGCCCTGGTGAGCAACCTGAATTCTGCACTGGCTGAAGTTTCCGCAGCGTCTTCAGAGACAGCCCTATGTACAATGCATTGCAGTACTCCAACCTTGAGCTTACCGGATCATAGACAACAGTAGTTATGCTATCCCTGTCCAGATAGGGGTGCGACTGGGCCACCAGCCGAAGCTGATGGAAGGCACTGAGGCCACCTGAACCTCAAGTGACAGCATCGTGAGCGAGAAGCACTGCATGATTTTATAAATTTCGATGCGCTGCTACTTAAGAATCCTTTTAATGGGAGATTTTGGAGGCCGGACCAGGGACTTCCTGCATGCCGAACACATGCTCCACCGCTGAGCTATGGCCCTTCCCAAATCCCTTGGTAGCTTCTCAGAACAAGAGGGGAAATGGAAAAACAGGAGCTATAAATATTGCTGGCTTTGCCGATGGGAGAGAGGAAAGTTCAGGGAATGAGTGCGGTGAAGTCATATGGAAGGGCAGAAACCCTGCCTTGGGTTGCAATGCCCACAGAGGAAGGGAAGAGGTTTTGAGGACACAGCAGATTGCGCCTTTGAGGTTCATAGTTCCAGGCCATAAATTCTCCCCGGCCGCTCGACTCGATGCCTCAATTGTCCAGTCCAGACGATCTCCGTTTCTCCGCACTTTGGGTTTCTCCAAGAGTGACTCTGCTGATTTGACCACATTGTCTGCCGTTGCAGCCAAACGCAACACTTGAGAAGGAAGGGAAAACCTTACCCACATTCCACCGGGAATGATCCTCACAGCCACAAGGACAGGTGGGGAATGCCACAAATGAGAGGGGTCAGGATCCAAGTCCAAGCCTGCTCTTCAGCTGGCCCTGTTGCAAAAAGAAGCCTCCTTGACAGACGTAGGGGTAGATTATCTTATCGAAGACTGATGCTCGTTTCACCACATGTTGTTGGCTGCCTGAGGCATCCCTGTCATTTTCTAACGTGCTGCACATCATCGTTCTCCGCCTGCGTTCCTCGGACATCTCAGAGCCACAGAGGTCCAGATGGTTCCTATTGAGGCTCTGTCTCAACACGCTAATGAGAGCCAGCCACAGCCCTTGCTCCTCGCATCGGGCATCTCCCCACACTAAGCGCCGTCATCTTCCATCTGAGACCAGAGTTGGTTTTCCTCCAGACAGGCCCACACAGCAGCTTCACATGTTTGTTAGGGAAGCTTGAACATGGAAGGGTGGAGAGGGGCCTCGCTTGCCAAAGCTGGCCTGTTGGAAGTTGGCCTTGGAAGTTCCCTGCCCCACACCTCAAACAGGATCACACACCACCAGGGCTGTGTGTGTTCTAAAAGTTTGAAAACAGGAAAATGGAATCCTGCCATGTGTCACAGGCCAGCAAATTTGTGTAACTTCTGCATTGTTGATTGAGGTTTCTGCTAATTGGAGGGGAGGGACAACAAACTACGCAGGGAACTGAAGAATCACAGGAATTCATGTTCCACCGCATTTCTGAAATCTCACTAGAAATCCTCACATATTTAAAGTCCATTTTTGCAGACACAGAAGCTTGCATCCAATTTCGTGCTAAGTAACCATCCTGTTAGGACACGGATTTCCACTGCAGCTGCAGGATTCCCCCTCCTCCCCCATGTACCCCCTAAAAATGTTCTGTGGGCTCTCATTATCTTCTGCAGCAGATCTAACAGGAGGGAAGTCCCATTGCACTAGCAGAAATTCTTGCACCAACGGTATGTTTATTTAGTTACGGTATGTTTATTTAGAAACTTGTACAAACTAAAAGTGCAGAACCATAGCATGCAATGAGCTCCCTGGTGCACTGCGTGATGGGGAGTAAAGAAGAGGAAAAGGATTAGGCACGGGCAACTCAGCAAGTGTGACCTGAAGGAGTCAGAGGTGCACTCAGGGCACATTATTTTATAGCACCGTTAATGTGCATGACTTCTCAGAGGCCATGGGGTTTGCAATCTAACATAGTGATAGGGAATATCAGGCTGAGGGGCAAAAGACGGCCTTCCAGTCCTCTCCATCTGACTCTCAGGACTCTCTGCAGGCCACATCTCCTCCTTAGTAATTCTCCTCACCTGTATCCTTCATGCCCTTCATTAGTGTGTGTCTGGCTAGAACGTTTTTTGCTTGCTTGGGCAAAGCATAGAATTATGAAATCATAGAACTGTAGAGTTGGAATGGACCCCAAGGACCACAGAGTCCAACCCCATGCAATGCAGGAATCTCAGCTAAAGCATCCATGACGCACACAGAGAGAGGTGAGTGTAGAACCTAGATCCCACGCTTTTTCAAGCCACCGCTCCTTTGGCTCCATAAATTTATCTGCAGTTCCCCCTACCCCACCCTATAAAAAGCATTACTCAGAATAGTGGTTTGCAGGACCCACTAATGAAGGTATCGACGCAATGAAATACAAAACAGGAACAATTAATTGCACCTTTATTCAAAATCCAATGAAAACTATTTAGTTTAATTAATTCAACAACATTGAGGGACTGGATCCAGTGACACCAGCTTTTCAAAGTCTGATAATAATTTATATCTCTTCTAGGTAATCCCACTGTCCCCCAGAGGGAGGCACTGCCCATTTTGGGAAGCACTGAATTAGACGAAGGAAACAAGACAGGGAAAGCCCTGCATGAAACTGAGGTCCCGAACCATTTAGCAGTTTATGAAACTGAGCCTGCACACAATTGAGCAGGACACTCAAAGCATCCATTCTTTAAAAGGGTTGCAGGCTAGCGTTACCAAAAGTTATCGAACCCCAGCATGTCTTTCCATAAGCAAAAACAGTCTGGTATTCGAAGATATGCCACCATTTTAATGGCAGGAAGAAATGTGCTACAAACTGCCAAATGAACACCCCAATTTGAACTTGGAAAATCCTTTTGAACATACGCTGATCAAGGTTGTTTGATGACACCCCCCACCTCGAAAAGTCAAGGAATTCAAACCCAGTCATTGAAATTAGCAAAAATAATCACAACTCATGGAAAATTAAAAAAAAACAAGGTCATGTTAGAAAAAACGACAGAAGATAAACATAACTTAATAAAAGTGCATGTGCTATGTACAGGTATTCTTTCTATATTTGAGTGTTAGAACAACCTGATTTTATGCAATTTAAGACACGGACAGGTCAAGCCTGAAGCTCTTTTGCTGCTTCTATTCCTTTCTATGGGTTTGTATTCTGCACCCTAACCAAGCTGCCTCAATTTCAACTCAATGCCACAAAATCATTGAGTACAGTTGCTTAAACACAACCACCCCTGAATTCATTTCAACTGCGAAACACAGGTTTTGGGTTGTTGTTTTTTCATAGGATAAAAATGAACCTAAGTTTCCCTTTAAGTAGGCATCAGTTGATAATTTTCACTTAATTCCCTGAAATTCAGGATAAAGGTAAAGGTAAAGGGACCCCTGACCATTAGGTCCAGTCGTGGCCAACTCTGGGGTTGCGGCGCTCATCTCGCTTTACTGGCCAAGGGAGCCAGCATACAGCTTCCGGGTCATGTGGCCAGCATGATTAAGCTGCTTCTGGCGAACTAGAGCAGCGCATGGAAAAGCCGTTTACCTTCCCGTTGGAGCGGTACCTATTTATCTACTTGCACTTTGACGTGCTTTTGAACTGCTAGGTGGGCAGGAGCAGGGACTGAGCAACGGGAGCTCACTCCATCGCTGGGATTCGAACCGCCGACCTTCTGATCGGCAAGTCCTAGGCTCTGTGGTTTAACCCACAGCGCCACCCGCGTCCCTTTTGAAATTCAGGATACTTTCCCCAAATATTCTGCTTTAAATTCTGAACCCTTAAAATCCATGCAGCATGTGGGGAGCAGCCATTGTACGAAGCGATCTGTCTGCCCTCACAAGTAAAGCATCATGGGAAATGTGGTTTCAATCATGTGAAAATATTGCTCATCGTCATATCAAATGGCTAGAAGCAATATTTAAATACACGAACATTGTAAACATAAGCTTCTTCTCACAGTAATACAAAGCTAGCAAAACACTTGGACCATATATAAACTAACCTGCATCTTACTATGGATAGAAATGTGTTTGGGCTGCAGGTCAACAGCCTCAGGTGTGGCATACAAAAGGTACAAACCAATCATAAAGATAGTGGGAAATCAGAATGGGCAGTAAACAGTTCAAATGGGCAGTAAACAGTTCAAATTTGCAAGTTGGCACAATGATTTGGGTTCATCATGGAGGTCTTAAGATCTCAAAGTCATCCACCACTAAAGGATGCAAGGCTGTTGCATTCAGCTGACCATTCCAAACATGTTTAATGGCTCTGCTGCTTAATTAGTGTAACGAAGAAACAAAGCATCTCACAGTAAGTGCCTGAAATACAGCACCAAGAATTGAAAAAAATTCCACCTCCTTTTACTGAATAAAGGCACAGTCCCACAAAGATCATGATTGCAAAATAATCACCAGATAAAATAGCATCCAAGTATGGCTCTAAAACCAAGGAGCTGGGCTCTGGGCCAGTGAAATCTCATGCTACACTAAGCTAGACATTAATTTGCCAAAGCGCCTTTTACCGCTGAGTCAAAATGGGGCTTGGAGATGTCCCATGAGCACTTTTGTCCCCCAAAACTTTTTGGCATGCCTTTGCAAAAAAATGTGAGGAAGAGGGAACATGTCCTTGTTGCCAGTTCTCCTTCATCCCAATCTAGTCAAGTAAAGAGCAGACAAGCCAGGCAAAATGCGATAGGGGTTGCACATCTGGAAGGAAGCATTGCTGAAAGTAATATAGTACAAATGGACAACATCATAACCAGATGTGCATCTTAAGTTGCAAATTTTGTAGAATGAAAGCCCCAAATACCTGGAAGACTTTCTCCATCCCTACAGAACCTCTCAGGTGTTGAGATCAGCAGAGGGGCCCTCTTGGTAGTGCCTCCACCCTTAAAGGCTTGCAGGGAGCGGTGGCCCGGAAGAGGGCCTCCTCTGCGGTGGCCCCTAAGCTATGGAACTCCACACTCACATAACAGCAGCTGGCACCTTCATTGTACAGCTTCCAATGATTGCCGAAGCTACCAGCATGAGTTTGACCAAACTGCGGGAGGCAATGGAAGACAGGAGTGCCTGGCGTGCTCTGGTCCAGGGGGTCACCAAGAGTTGGACATGACTAAACGACTAAACAAACAAGAGCAAGACAGGGAGCATTAGCCCAGCAAACTAGTCAAGTGTCCAATATGTGATCCTTCATTGCCTGTGTAGTCACTCATGATCCACAATATCATAGAAATGTAGAATTGGAAGGGACCCTGAGGGTCATCTGGCTCAATGCCTTCCAATGCAGGAATCATACCTGTTTCAGAGTCATGAGTTTGGGCCCCTTGTTAGGCATAATATTCCTGCAAGCGGTGGGTTGGCCTAGATGACCCTGTAGCCCCTTCCAGCTCTAAAATTCTATCATTCTGGTGTGGTTGTTTGGTTTTGTAAAGTGTGTGTGTTGAAGCAGGGTAACAACACCTGCAAAAAAAAATAAGTTCTAAATATTGGGAATAGTGGATAGGATTTTTCAAAGATTCCACTCACTCCCCACCCCCACCCCATGCACTGGAAAAGGAACCTCACCTAAATTTGGCACAGCATTACTTTTTTTTCAAACTAATTTGCTCTAAAAGTGCAATTAGCAGGCAATATACATGTGAGTAATATTAAAGTACACCTAAAACACATTTTTGTCTGTAGACGTTCAGAGAACCTAATGGGTCTTCTGGCTGAAATGCAAAAACTGCCCCTGAATTCAAATTCAGGTGCTGGAGAAAACACTTAATCTGACACTTAATTCACAAATGTTACTTCTGGATCGCAAGTTTCTCACGGAGTCCAGTAATTCCAAAGCAAATAATGATAAATCGGCAAATTCAACTTTTAGAACTAGCTTTGATGTAAGACACATGGTTATGCCGAGGTAAATTTAGAATGGCACTGAACTACTGTGTTCAACACCAGAAAAACCAAAGGTAAGGAGGACTGGATTCTTCCTATAAACTATTACATCACATCTAAAACTTGTTTTATGAAGTAATTCTTGGTACTAAATCAATCATATTCAGCTAAATAGACTGTATAATCATAGGAACAATGAAATTCAAACATTGCGGCTGTTTCTTTTTTCAGTTATATTAAATATGTACAGTGTATCACAGGCATCTAAAACTGGCTTTTCAAAGAGAGGTGCCTCACGCTTTTCCTCTTAAGTATCTGTTTAGAAAAGACAGTAGAAATAGAAGATGATTTCACTTCCAGGTCACTGGCACAAACTGACAGTGATTCCAATTAAGTCAATAGGTGATTGCCACTAGTTTAGATGGCCTGAAAAAGAGATTAGGCAAACTGATGCATTTTTAGTCCGGTTATTAGCCACAATAGTCCAATGGCACCTCTACGTTCAGAAGCAGTAGTATATCTCAAAAATGCAAAGTTGCTGGAAACAGAAAAGAGCTGCTGCATCTGGGTCACTGCTGGAAGAAACAGAAAACTGGAAAATATGGATACACCAGTGCAGTGTAGTGGTTAAGAGTGCTGGAGCAT
The DNA here is from genome assembly GCF_964234715.1 of Podarcis melisellensis. Lineage (NCBI taxonomy): Eukaryota > Metazoa > Chordata > Lepidosauria > Squamata > Lacertidae > Podarcis > Podarcis melisellensis. The sequence continues at coordinate 55,680,077 of NC_138544.1, forward strand.
GACCCAGGAGACCAGGGTTCGAATTCGTGCTCAGCCATGAAGCTCACTGGGTGACCTTGGGCCAGTCTCGGCCTAAGCTCGCAGGGCTGTTGTAAGGATGAAACAGGGAGAAAGAGAGCATATATGCTGCCCTGAGCTCCTTGAATGAAAGGCAGGGAAAAAATGTGAGCTAAATAAATAAATAAATTAATAAATATTGGCCCCAATCCAGCAGGTATAGTGATTCACTGATCGTATGCTGCCAAGGCAAGTCAGTTCCCTTATGGCTGAATAAACACAGCAACTAAAGGTGCTATTCTAAATTTTCAATTATTGTTAGTCATAAAATGCATCATTTGCAAATCATGCTTTGCCTACATTACCATGAGTGGACTTCAGGATTCTCCCCAGCACACTGCTGTATTCTATTCATTCCCTTGAAGCACAGTGCAGTTTTCTTTCAAAAAGTCAGTGAGCATGCAAGGGAGTATTCTCAAATCTGCCACAAATCAGGATACTGCCCGATTCCAGCAGTAGAGATTAAGCTCCTCACACTTTAGCAGAACTTCACTGCAATTTAGAAGGGGCTTATCAAAATCACCCCCATTGCTCAGCATTTGCTTCTTCCAGTCCTAAGCCCTTTCGGGAATTCAGTCAGCTAGCACAAACATTGGAGATCTTATGGCTTGAGCTCCAAGCTGCAATCTCTGCAACCAGCTTCTCGGGGGCGCTACGTCAGTTTCTTCATTCTGCGGTTTTGTTTGTCAATATTCATGGTGGCTCGATCCACAGAAGAGGTGATGCCATCAAGGGCTTCGTCCTGCCTTTCCAGTTCTGTCTCCGTTTCCAAGGCCAGGCTCTTGAGTTTCCGGAGAATCTGTTCAGAAAAGACACCAAGATTAATTTATCAGCAACACTTGGTTAAAAGCTTTGCCAGAAATTAGCAGAGTCCCCACAAATACCCTGCAAAATCTTTCAGATTCTTTACTGCGGGGTGAGGAGAATAGAAAAAATACACTGTTAGAAGAGACCTAGAACTTATCTAAAATCCCAAATAATGTATTCCTCTGATTAATGGGTAAGAGGGCTGTCTTCCACCATGGAGCGAGTGGATGTATGCATGTGAAACCAATCTGCTGATTAATTTTTTTGGGCTGGATGAGGCAGCATAGATAGGGAAATTCTGTCGATAAAGGATCAATATCAGAAGACTGACAAGACAAGGGTCTTCTAGTCCCAAACCCCTATTATTTCAATGTATGACACATACAAGATACGGTGCTAAATTTCAATTATTTGTGATAGGCACTGATCTTCACAACATTGCTTTCCAGAAAAAATGGCTCGTTTTTGAACATGTGTGCAGGTATGCAGGGACTCTCTCACATAAACACACACACGGTTTTATTGTTGCTTGTACCCAGGCATCATTAACACACATTTCAACCTTAACAGACAGTATTAAAAATTATTAGTATGTGAATTTCCTATGTATGCCAAAGTAACTACAACTATGTAACCAAAGTAACTACAACTGTGTACAGTGAGGTTTGCTTCCAGTCAAGTGTGCCTATGATTTCCTAAAACATCAATTCTATTTGTTCTGCCTTAATAACATTTCCATCTGCAATGTAATGACCAACTGAGGCATAGGCAACATCAGTAAAATAAAAAGGGAGTAAAATAAAAATCCATTCTTTTTTCCAGCAGCTGACAACAGCTGGATTAAATCCTCCTCTTTCAGCAGCTTTGCAGCTAGGGCTGCTTTGTGTGAGAATGAGGTTTGACTCTGAGGTTGGGCCAAGTTGGGGGAGAGAGAAAGAGATGGCTATTTTGGTGGAGTAAAATGATGACAAGATGTCTGGTCATTGAAGCCTGGGCTCAACCGGTTTCCTAAAAGATTCAATGCCCTTTTAAAAAAATCAAACTCTAATTTGGACAGAGGGATTACAAATCAAAACTGAAAACCTCATTTTACTGTACAACATGATAGCATGTATTGGGTAATCAGCTCCCCAAAATCTGATAATCTGTCATTAACCAAGGAAACTCTGTTATGCAAACCAGCTAATTATAGACATTCAACAAGTGTCCCCATTTAGCCCCAAAGCAGCATGATCCAATTAAAAAGCCTTTCAGGGAAAACATTGCTGAGCAGCTTCCTTCTCCGTGGCACTGAACTGCATGCATCTATTTCTTAGCACAACACTTTGTGCACTTGTCCAAAGGCAATTCATTCCCACTTTCTCAGTATCCATCTATACGGTCATGGAGTAAACCATGGTATGGTCTGGGTTGTCAACATGTGAATTGCTCTATCAACAGCTGCACACATGGGCACCAGAATGAGTTTCTACATTCTAGCAGGAGAGGACAGTACCTATCAACACTCATCATATGTTCTGTGCATCCCATTCTCTCATTTCTTGGAATTTCATTGCCTCTGATAAAGGAAAAACTCTCAGCAGGAAGACGCCTAATGGGTTTTAAGTTGCTAATTTGCAGTGATCCACCTCTAACTGGATTAAAATTGAGATGTGCCCTTTCTCAGCTACTCATACCTGTTCATCGGCCCTTCCTCCAACGACAGACCAAGGTAACATTCTCTATAAAGATTATAGGACTTCTCTGCTAAGACAACTAGAGCCCACTGTTGGAAGTTTGGGTGCAACTCAGCTTGGAAAAAGGGGGTTTAGAAATAGAGTGGAAGGCTAACCTTTTCTCTGACATCATTTCCCCATTGGCATCTGGTTGGCCATTGTAAAAACAGGATGCTGGAATAGACGGGCCATTGGCCTGATCCAGTAAGCTCTTCTCATGAGCCCAGGAAAGTCTTAGTCAAGCCCTTGATAGCCACATTCTCTGGAAACTTGCATTCTTTCAACAAACCCCAATCCTCCTCCTGTATCTCATGAGCCTGAGCCAAAATTGGACTTAATTATTGTAAGATTAGGGTAGATTGGTCAACCAAGTATGTGGCACTGACTCAAAGTACTACCACCATTTCTGCTCTAGCGGAATACAGCTGGAGTTCAAAATCTAACAAGCTTTTACTGTCATAAGTAAAGGCTGCATTCTGCATGCAGGTCCAGCACGTGAAGAAGCAACAAAATTCCTCAAGCTAAACGTCCTACCTCACAGGGGATTCTGCTTGTTTTGTGCCAGAATTCTTCCTTGAGGCTGGGGGGGGGGGGGGGAGGAAACCTTCACATGGGTTCTAAGGAGAGGGAGGCTCTGTTTTGTTGGCAGGAAGGGAGGGAATGTGTAACCAGAGTACAGGAGGCTGGACAATTATGAGCCAGGAGGTCAAGAAGCAGGAATGTCGGGCAGATAAGAGGCAGAGGCAGTGTATGTGGTAGCTGTGAGCTGGAGGCCACATTAGTTTGAATGAACTATGGTTTTTTGTTTTTTTTTAATAGAGCTTGCATTCCATTTTGGTATGCATTTTTATGCTGAGTAATTCTGATTTGAAATAAGCAAGTATTTACACTTTCCTTCCCTCCTGCTCCTATGTTAGAACTAGCCAGACCCTGGCTGGGCAATACAAACAAGTTAACCCATCTCCCTTCTAGACATTTACTCCATGCTCCACAAACCACACAGCAAGAAAGGAGGGAGTCCCTAGTTGAAAAATGGGAGCATGGTAAGTCTGCGGCGGACCAAGAAGCTGGGCTGCCCACCCTGCTATCAGCCTGAACTGATGCTGACGTACCTGTTTGAGTTCCTGAGTTTCAGACTCTGAAACCACCTGCTGTTGCTTCTGTAGCTGAGCCTGCTGGCTTCCTCCTGCTCCTCGCGAGGAGGAGGGTGTTGGTCCAGCTTGCACTATGTTTCCTATCAGTCCTGTTGCTGCAAGAAGAAGACGGCAGGTTGGAATCCAGAAAAACAAGAGCACTTGACATATTTTATTTGGAAAAATCCAAAGCTTTCTATTCATTAGGGTAACCATTTCACATACCATGGATACAACTGTACATTGATAAAAATGTAGGCTACCCAAAGCAGCAACCCTATATTGAGCCCATACCCATAGCTGTCAACGTTTCCCTATTTTAAAGGGAAATTCCCTTATTCCGAATATGATTCCTCGCAATAAAAGGGAAAAGTTGACAGCTATGCCCATACCCCACACCCCCTCCATAATGTGAAGGACTTTTCACCCGGGGGGGGGGGCGTTGATGGACACCTCTTTGCCCAGGCTCCATGTCACCAGCTGATGCCGTTGTGGCAGCAAAATTCTCAGAACCATGATGTCAAAGTCAGCTGTTCCTCGGAGTGGGAGATCTTGACACGGGGATTACATTAACACATTTGTGTGCTAAAGAACAGGCAGTTCTACAGACTTGCAAAGGGCTGTGCGGCTTTCAACCAGCGTATTCTTGCTTAAAGAGGTGGGGAGGAAGATAGCAACACAGTGACATCTGCAGGATTAAACATGCTATTAACTGCAAACAAGACTTCATGTAGCAGATGGAACTGGGTTTGGCGAGGGTGGGGAGGAATCAAGACTTGCTAAGCATGGGGGTTACTCCCTCCATGCAAGAGCTTCCCATAAGGTGTCAGAGTTCACCACTGTTGAAAAGGGAATACTGGATGAGAGACCTTCCGTCTGCTGCAGAAATATAGTTTTCATATCCTGAGGTGGCAATGGCCTGCAATTGCTTGCTTAGGAAAAACTTATTCATGGCCTTTCCTGTAGGGCAGCGTGCACTAAAGGAAAATCTACAAGGCTTCCTGCAAAGGCAGAGGTCACCTTCTGATTTACCACTCGTTGTGCATTATTAGGCAAGCGCACTGGGTGGCTTGCATTCTAAAAAGTGGGTTGTGACTGGGCTGGTGGGAAGAGGCCAGGGGTGAACAACTAGCAGGGATGGATCTGAATAACTAGATGAAGGTTTAATAGGCAACATGCATAAGTAATACATGTGGACGACACCACAGTGCTCACTTATAACTTCCAAGCTAATGTCCACATGCTATCTGCCTTTGCCATAGGTGGATAGGACTTGGAGTACATGAACAAGCCCAGAGTACAAGATCCTGTAGGAGAGATGGGCGCTCCCATTTCTGGAGAAAGGGAAACAGGAAAGGGGGGGCGCAACTTCCATCCTGGCGCAAATCCCACAAAACAGCCCCTTCCCCTCTCATGCCCAAGACTCATCTTCCTCTTGGCATTTGGTAAAGGAGGCCCAAGTTGTCTGTAGCCTATTGCAACTCTGAACTTCCCTCGCTTTATTATTTGGAAAGCTGCATTAACTTTTCTCTTAACGTCAGTGCTGATGCCCTTTTACTCCTCTCCCTCAGTGCTGATTAACCAGCAGGGTGCAGATCCTCTGAAAACCACTTGCAAAGGCAGTCAGCTAGCCAACCTCAAAACAAAAATGTAAGCCAGATGATATTGGGGCTCCCGGAGTGAATCCACATGGTAGCACGCAGGTGGCCACTCCTGAAACAGCAAGCCACCTGTGGTTTATTTAAAGCGCTGGCTCCTATCATGGCATCTGATACCAGCTAAATGTGGCAATTAAAGGGCATTATTTGCAATACAGATAGTTGCAGGTGCTTAGCACCAGAAGTATCTCATTCTTGAAATGCTCTGACTAACCCCCCCCCCCAACCTGTGGTCCTTGCTGGAAGGGAGGAGGACAACAACACATTTTAGAGGAAGCTGCCACTGCCATATAGCATCCTCCACCACCCCGACAGCTGTGGGGCAACAGGCCAGAAAGTGCGTCGGAAGCTGAAGCTCGCTCTTGGTTTCGAAGGACCCATGCCAAAACGTCTGGCCCTGTGACAGAGCCTGCTCCACTGCTCTGGATTGTGTTACTTAATGTAAAAGGCAGACACAAAAGCTACAGCTAAAAATAAAAGCTTCTAAATCCCCACGGGAGTAATTACTGCAAACTCTTAATCCCCTGGAATTATTTGGTTATCGCAGCATTAGCTCCTGAGCTGGGACCCAGGCAGATCTGCTACAAGAGAACCATTCATACCGGTATAAATTTAAACTTTGTCTGAAATCATCAGCTTGTGCCCAGTGAATCAAACTCCTGGTACAGGTGTAACACTGTAATTTCCACAGTAACACACTGGCTGAAACTTGTTTCTGTGTGTGCTAGGGATGTTCTGCAACTTCCCCTTTCAGGTGCCTCTCCCAAAACTTTAGCTGCTTGGTATACACTGCTTTATAAGAATAAGTTCAGGATGGGAAGCAGGCACACAGACGATGACTCAAGTGCGGGGAAATATGGCAAGTGCAGGGCAGCACCATACTGGGACAACTGTGAATTCTGCTGGAGCTCTGGTTAAGTTAGGGTAGATGGTGATCTCACATTCTGAGTTGCTGAGCTGAGAATCAACACAGATCCATCACAGTCGCTGCTCTCCGCATAAAATTCATTCATGCCATCAAATTTGTTATACCTTCCTAAAAAGAGGTGGCAAGTTTTGTCTAAGGCAGACAGTGGACCCAAATTGGAAGAAGACATATACTCAAATTTTGTTCAGTGTGGCTTCTACAAGGTTGAGGAGTAAGAAGATATCACAATATATGCAAACTTGCTAATACTGTTGGTAGGCATTTCACACCTTTTTTTTTAAAAAAAGGATACACAAACATTTGAGATGTACATGTGAACTTGCAATGTGCACATGCTGCAAACTTGTTTCTGACAATGTACATTTTCTAGGGAAGTGGAAGTGCTGTGGCTCCCTACCATGTGTACAGACAATATGTATATGCTTTTCCCAGTGTGTACAGAAGCACCAAGTTAAGGAAGATGCTGTATCTGACGAATGATTGGTAGCCTCAAATGTTAAGAATACCGAAGAACCTCAAAACTTTTATTTGAGGCTAAATTCTATCAGAATCATAACAATACAATGGTTTTTAATTCCTTCCACTTGCCTCGTTTCCTCAAGCTCTGCACCTATCATCAATAGTTTTGATTTATTTTCACAAATATGAGAGCAACAAGGGGAGGCTCAGGTTCATTCCCCAACATCTCCAGAAATCTCAGGGAGCAGGGCTGGGAAGAACCTCTGGGCAGGACTATGGGAGGCGCTGCAGGTAGCAGGAGCAGACAACCATCAGCTGAACGAAGCGGCAGCCTGATTCAATACACGGTGCCTTCATATGAAAAGTATGAAAAGTGGCGTGCGCAGCAAAATTAACTACCCTGAGCAATATGGGGCACACCTTCCTCCAGAGTCTCTAGGTTAGTGTCTCTCAATAATTATTCAGTTCTAGGGAATTCTACCTTGGAATAAAGGCTGACCAGATGTCCCAGGAAGCCACAGTGTGGTGCAGTGGGAAGGAGGGGTTTGAGTCTCAAAGAGTCAAGGTCAACTCATCCTTGATCATGAAGCTCACTGGGTGGCATTTGGCAAGTCATTCTCTCTAGTTTGGTGTTCGTGTACGCATATTGTCCTATTGGTATCTGGCAAATCTAATTTGTGCTTACACTGTGGCAACAGGGAGAAGGGCCACAGAACACGTGTTTGCATAAAAAGGTCCCCGCTTCAACCTACAGCATCTTCAGGAAGAGCTGGGAAAGACTGGCGTCTGAGCTAGCTGGATCAATAAGCTGACTTTGGTATAAGCCCAGACCCCAGCGTCCCCCCCCCCCCCGGCTGCAAAAGCAAGCAGACACCTGGATTCTGGAAGGGAGGAAGCAAGACAATGAACCGGAGCACCCAAGCATCCTCATCAAATCAAGTTTTGACAATGCCAATGCATTTCAGCTCAGGTGCAATGCTCCTTTCTGGGAACTGTTCCATGAAAGTGTCTGCCACTTCCAACAAGAAACCTATGGCTCAAATGCCCTGGGATATTCCCAGACACAAGGCTTTTTACAAAGCCGAAAATACTTTTGAGATATTTCCTTGACGATTTTGCTCACTGCAGTTTAAAGCAGGTTGCAACAAACAGGTTGTGCCATTGGCCCGAGGAAGACAGGACCTGAAGCAGAACCATCCGTGACTTTTTTATATTAGACAGTCGAAGGATAGACATACATGGCTCTTACTATTAATAATAGCAATAACGACAACCTGTGTAGCAGGTTAAGGCAAAAAGAAGGACCTCAGCTTCCAGAGGTTTAAGATTACTGGTTTAAAATGCCAGAGAAGATTGAATGATAGCAATTTGCACCTAAAATTGTGGGCCTCTTGATTCTGACAGCTGAACAAGTCACTTTGGTAAAACGAAGTGCTCTCTCAGAGATTATGTTCAGCTAAGAGGCAAGTGCACACAATTCATGCTATTCAGTTTGATCTCAGCCCACCATTCAACAGACAATAGCTAGTTACAAGGCAGCAATAGTATGCCCATGCGTCACTTCATACAGGGACTCTACAAGAAGTCTCTGAATTGCCTTGATCTGTGAATAAAACAGACAGATCTACTTGCTTCCTCCCTGCTCTACCACTTTAGGAAAATTAATTTTTTGTTTATGTAAAAAGAGATGGAGAAGAGAAAACACTGGCGGGTAAGATGTGGTGGTAGACTACCATCTAGTGGCGGTGCAACGTCAATGGCAAAATAATATAGAGAATGAAAGAACAAGCAAGATGACTAGAGCAGCTTTTGGGGGAATTGCAAAAAGTCAAAATTTCCACCACCTCTTGCTTTCTGTTATTGATGTTTCCTACTTAACAGTAAAAACACTTTTTGGTTGGTGTGTAAAAAATAAAACTGACTGAAATATAGAAGTAGGAAAGAGGAGAGAGTTAAGATCCGGACCACAAAAGAAGTTCTTTATGTAACTGCAGTTGTCACATCAGGAACTAAACACCAATTTGCCAGGATGTAGCTCAGTGCTTAAAAAACCAGCAGGTTGTTTTTCCTCTGAGTTGTTAACGCTGACATTTTACCGCCAGGTGCCTGGGAGTTATTTCCTTTAAAATTAATAAGCTTTTCCAAGCACTGGACCTCAGCGACTGGTCAACAAGAGAACGTTTTAATCCCTGCAGAAATCTAATTTTAGCATGGGGCACAACAGAGCACAGCTTCTTAACAGATTGGCTTGAGATTGCATTGTATGTTTTTGAGTGCTGGAAAATTCTCTTAAAACAAAGTGTTTGCAAAAGGAAGAAACACACAACCAAAGACTAAGATGCACAGGGTCTTCTGTAATATAACCCAAATGCTGTGCTTAATTGTTCAAAACAGCCTACCCACAGTTCCAAAATTTGGAATTTCCATAGAATACTGTAATTAAGACAGGAAATGATGGAAATGATAAAAAGAACACACAGGAATTTCACGGAAAGATGTGTTGCATTATGGTAATAGAAGCCTGGAGATGTAGATTCCATCTGGTCTTGTGTGTGCTGTGGAATGGGTTTTCATCACCCATATTTGGAGGTACTAGTTAAAATGGGTCTATATGTAAGGCTATCTGTAAGGTTTAGCAATCTCCAGTTTAAGCAAACTATGAAAGGAGGACATTCATTCAATGAGATTCCTCCAAGATTATTTCAGTAATGTCCCAGTGGTCCTCTCTTGCATCTAAAACTGTACTGCAGAACTACCAGAAGAATATTATTTGCATGGGCTAAGGAGGAGAAAACATTTGAGAACTATCAATCAGCAAATTCCTAGTCCAAATTCTACTGCAGCCATAAACTCATCAGCAATTGCTGATTTTATGCAAACCTGCCTTAATGCATTGTTGTAAGAATTACTGAGATGATGTATTTGAGGTGCTCTGAATACTCTTAAAATCCTCTTAAAATGCCATGTATTATTATTGCTAATACGTGTTCTCAATAAATGCACTAAATTTATTTAACAGATGGTTAGTTCTGTTGATTAATATGCAGGATTAGTGATCATCTTCCTTCTGCCCTTTACCTGCTTGCCAAATGGAAGCGCCAACATCTTCCTGATGAGTCTTCCTTGCCCCAGCAAATGCCAAAGCATCTTCCATGAACTGTATTTTCTTGCTGAACTGCATCTCTAAGATGGGGATGGCTTCCGGCATCTTTGCTGACAGCAGCCGATAGCTGATGTCTGGTTTCCCAATGAACCTCTGGCGGACGCTTATTTCATATGGTGTATGAACTTTGACATCGTCTACATCCTTCTTGTCAAACCAGTGAAGGAGCTGAGAGTTGGAATCGCTGATCTCCAGGCCAGAAGCCAGGAGGGCGAGTTTGCCTGGCTTGACGTTGGAATCTGTCCTTTCAGTGATAATAACTGGGATTCGCAATATTACTCCATCTTTGTTTCCAGAATCAGAAACGGCAGGGATTTCCTTTGGCTTTACATTTAATGGCCCCTTCAAGAGTTTGCTACCAAATGGCCACCAAGCAGGAGATTCCAGTTCTGACAATAGCCTAACAGGAAGAAACATACAGCATGATCAGAAACAGAAAGCTATATGGGCATCTCACACACTTTTCCTTGAAAAAGTGTGTTTCAGCAAAAGAAACAGAAACTGCCTAGCTGGATCTGACTAAGGTCCAGCTACTCTAGGTCCAGCATCAACCTGCAAGATTCTCCTAGAATACCCCACATGCAGGGCATGAAGGTGATGGCCACTCGCTTTTTTGTCCACAGCACTTCTACAGTGGTGCCCCGCAAGACGAACGCCTCGCAAGACGGAAAACCCGCTAGACGAAAGGGTTTTCCGTTTTGGAGGCGCTTTGCAAAACGAATTTCCCTATGGGCTTGCTTCGCAAGACGAAAATGTCTTTCGAGTTCCTGCGGGTTTTTTCCCCTTCCCCCCCCTTTTCCTAAGCCGCTAAGCCGCTTATCAGCTGATCCGCTGATAAGCCGCTTAACAGCTGATCGCTAAAAGCCGCTAAACCGCTAGTAGCGCTAATCCGCTAAGCTGTCAATGGGCTTGCTTCGCAAGATGAAAAAAACACTATACGAGGCACCACTGTATCATAGAGCTAATAGTTGCCCTCCTTCATTAGCATTTCTATTCCTTTTTTTAAAGACATTTAAGCTGCCATCCATCATCACATCTTTTGGTGGAGGATCTGTAAGATAAAGTAAGCTGAGAGAGCAACTTGCTCAAGGCCGCCCCGCCCCCCAATCCAACAAGCTTCACTGATGAACTAGGAGCCAAATCTCTATGAAGTCCAGCATTGGTTCTTAAAACAAAACCTTATTCTTCCAAGCACCTGTCCTTAAAACATACTTCCATCACAAAGAGCAGGCACAGGAAATTCAAGCACGTAGTGAAGAGAGAGCAATACTTGTGTATACACCTGGGCTTGCAGGCTACTAAGTCTACATCTACCACTGACTGAGACTGCAAACAGTTGCCTGGAAAAAGCTCTGGAATTGAAAATCAATCTGGAAGCAGGTTGTGCTTTAGGGCTGCAAACATTAAGAGGCTGCATCTGTAACTATGCATTCCTAGTTGCACAACTCAAGAGAATCTCTCTTGGTTTGGCACTGTAAACCTAGTCATACAAAATACTGCCTTGGTTTTGGAATCTATCCTTACCATTTATTTTGGTAAGCATTTGTTAAGCATTACTGGAATATTCAAGTCCAGTCTAATGCGCCATTTCCCCTATGAGGTTGTTAATCATCATGTATATTGGAGGCCTGAAATCAAAGATCAGTATGTGAAATTCAGTTGGCAATCTTCCCCCTCTAATGCCCTGCCTAAATCAAAGAGCACCAAACATTTTTGCCTGCCTGTTCTGTATAGTGGGGGTGGGGGGAATGCTATAGGGCCATGAGAAGGCTGCATCTCCTTTCGAGCTCTGAAAACTGCAGTTTGTTTTTAGTTAGCTTTTAGTCTATAGTCATTAGCCAGATTAAGCTTTTATATATTTAATCTTACAGTGGTACCTTGGTACTTGAACGGCTTGGCTCCCGAACAAATCAGCTCCTGAACGCCGCTAACCCAGAAGTGTTCTGGTTTGAGAATGTTTTTCAGAAGCTGAATGTCTGACACAGCTTCTGCGGCTTCCAACTGAGTGCAGGAAGCTCCTGCAGCTAATTGGAAGCCGTGCCTTGGTTTTTGAACAGTTTAGGGGTCCAACAGACTCCCAAAATGGATTAAGTTTGAGAAGCAAGGTACCATTGTATTATAATATTTCTTGGGAGGTTTTGAAGCTTTCAAGGATGACTGGTAAAATCGAACAGCTCTGTGAGCAAGTGAAGATATCCTCCTCTGACTTGGAGAGGCGAGCAACACCAATCAGTAACAACACCTAATTTTCTGAGTTGCTTTAACATTCGTATCTGAGTTCTGTATGGTTTCCCAGGATTCTTTGTGAGGTTTTCCCTTTTCCCACATCTAATCTCTCACCCTTCCTTTCGTCTTTCCCTCAACTCTCCTTGTTCTGGGCCTTCTTCCTATCCAGTTTTTCAGCTCTGTTTCCCTACCTCTCTCCCTGCCAAACAGCAACTGTTGTCCTTAGGCCTCGGGACAAGTTTTCTCCCAAGCTAACTTTTATGACACATGCCTCTTGGGAATACCTTTACTGTGAGAAGTTGGAATGTTTATGAATGCTCCATGACATCACAGGTACTCAGCCAACTGGGGATGGGAGGGTCTATTCACAACAACCCTTGAATGTTCTTGTTATTCTCATTTTACACATGGTGAACCACAGCTAAGAATTATTTGTCAAAAGCCCAAGTTACATCATATTCTAGCAAATGTTCCTGTTTGGAAACTGGTGAGTCAGGCAGCAATTCTGAAGAAGGAAGCTAGCCAAGAAGGTTGAAACCGAGAATTTCTTTAATCTTGAATAATCCAAATTAAACCTGTAGAACCACAGTTAACCTCAAATCAAAATTAAATTAATTAATTTGGAGATTGGAGATTGCTCAAGAACACAAGGAAATAAAGGTGCAATCACTGTAAAACATATTCAGCTTCCACTTGACGGAAAATGCCAGTTGTTTCCGATTTCAAAAGCCAATTAAAAATCTCACCAGGGGGAGAACTTTTTTTAAAAACCCAGAAAGGTAGGAAGTCAATTCAGTGGGTAGATCTTCTGTGTCTAACAAAATAGTTCTCAAACTACTACCAAAGAAATGCATCAACAGAATTCTGCTTTTGTTATAGATATGTCTGCAAGTATTAGTTTCTCGGACTCAGAAAACCTTTCCTTGCGTCCTCCCAGTCTGGCAACAGACTCAGAATGGCCCCTTGTGGTATGATTGTGGAATTACTCCTGAAAGGTTACTCAGCTTCCACTTCACTGAGGTAACACACAAACTATTTTCCGATTGGCCCCTTTGCACGACATCATCCAGGTGAGACTCTGGCCTGTTACGAATACCTATCCTTCCTCTGGGAGCTAACATCATCCAGTGAAAGCATTTTGAATCTGGCCAGTCCTTTGGTTCGTCTGCCAACCCAGCCACCGACTCCTGAAATGGGCAAGTAACTTCTTTCTTCACTGTTAAGATTTTATTCCTTTAAATTAAAAACAGAATGCCTAGTTCCACAGGCACAATGGAGCTGTGAGCTTGTTTCTCCAATAATACCTTACCTACACCATGTGGCAAATTGCTTTTGAAACCAAGAGGGGGTGGGGGACACAATGAGAAACAAAAGCAAAAAAAATCAAAGTGTTTGTATAAGATCTAAAAAAGTGAGCCTAAAATAGTTTTCATTACGGGCCAAGCTGATAAGTTGGCTCTCTCTTGTCTGGTTATGTACATATTCAGCTATGTTTTCCAAAACTTTGCAACCAACCAAACCAGGAATTTGTATTTTTTTTATTTTTTTAAAAGTTTAACTGTGGGCCTGCTGGATCACACAAAGGGATAGTACAGACTACCATATCTTAACCTAACAAGCAGAGATACGAATTAAACTTTGCCTGTGCACAAAACCCATTCACATGAGCCATGATTTAATAAGGAAGTCTCTAATAAACCATAGTTTCCTACTTTGTTAAAATAAAGAAATTGTGGTTATCAGCTTTGGAACAAGCCAGGATATTCAGTCACATTCAATCCACGGTTTACTATTCTGACTTTTTCTGAAGCTGTTAACCACTGTTTCCTGTTCTGGACAAACAGAGAACTATGGCTAATTGAAGACTTTCTGGTTTGTTTCCTCACAAAAGGAAGGCAAAGGACTTGAGTGTGCAAGTAAAAGAATCATTCCCGTGTCAGTTGTGTGTTACCATACCTGTCTGCTACATCCATCTCTGACTCAATCTTGTCCAGCCCCTTCATGATGTTATCAAACTGTTCCCCCTGGTGCTCAAGCACCTTTGCAGTGTCTTCTAGCCGTTTCTGAGATCCCGCCAGCAAGCCAGTCAGCTCTTGTCCCTTGGATGTTTGGGAGCAAATGGCCCCGGCTGCAGCCCCCTCGGAGGAGAGCAGCTGTTCCCTCCAAAAGTGCTCAAGGATATTGAAAACAACATTTCGGTTGGGCTGAAGGGAACTGAACCAGTGCTTGGTGCTCTTTTCCAAAATAGTGAGGGAACTGAAAATGAAGTTGGAAGATTCCTTCTTGATCTCACTGATGCCAGAGAGATGGAAGTCAGCCAGGAGCTCTCCAGATTTGTCAGCTGTAAATCTGACCGAAATGGGTGTCAGGCAGAGTTTGCCAGAAATCCATCGTTTCTCAGAGTTGATGTAATAGGAGCAGGGCCACGTGTGGATACGAATGACCTCATTCATCACCTTTTTGCTTGTGTCTTCTTCCTCAAGGCAAATGGAACAATCAATTTCTAAACAAGGAGCAAACAAATGATGTAATTCACGATTCACAACAAAATGACATTTTGACCATTCTATCATCTGTTTTACTGTAAAAAAACTTGCTGTGAAATTATTCCCCTGCTTCCCTAATTTTTGGGTTTGGACTGAAACATACAATCCAAGACTGGATTGAAATTTCAACCGACTAATCCCAATTCTGAACCCATTAATACCAAATCTGAACAAGGACCAATTGCAATATGCAGTCTCTCAGATGAACTCAGAAACTAGCATTTCTCAATTATGAACTGTAATAGGTTGATATTTTGGTATGTAAGCATGGTGTTATTTATATGAGAAGATGCCTTATTTGAAGTAAAACTATTGGTCTACATAGCCCAATGACTGGCAGTAGCTCTTCAAAGCCCCAGTGAGACATTAATTTCCCAGAACTACTACCAGAGAACTTTTTAACAACTGATGCCAGAGAGTAAGCCTGAGACCTTTTGTAAAATGCTCTATTGATAAAAAAGAGAAAGATGGTATTTTTGAGAGACGAGAGTTGTGATTATAATAGAACCTATAAATATCTTGGCACAGCTACCAAGTGACATTTACCTTTTCCATGCTGCGTAGTAGGAAGCAATTAGGGAGGCACCCATATAGACAAAGGCTACTGGTTTTCTTCCCAAGCTATGTGGTAATAACTGTAGTAATTATGTCACACCTGAGTTGATTACATGCACAGACATCCATTCTATTACTCAGTGACCGTATCTGATAAAGGGTGTCAGTTCTGCATTTATCTACTTAGCATGTGAAAAGCAAAGCAAAGCAAAGTGTGTTCACTGCTGTACTTGGTTGTCAAAATTTGGACAGCCCCAATTCTTAATATAAATTTGATGTGCTGATAAAGCACACCAGTAATCAGAACTGCAACACTCCCCTCTGCTATCTGAGTCATAGAATGAAATCCAAACCAGAAAATAACTCTGTGCTCCCAGACACTAACCCAAGGTCTTTTATTCCCCCTCTCTTGCACCTGAAAAAACCCTGCTAGGGCTATATCACAGGTAACAAGGATGCTGTTGTATCAGTGACTCCAGGGGCCAGGGAAGAAAGGAGAGAGGTGCTTAGAGAGAATAAGATATAATCTGAAACCTCCATACTGCTGAAGCATCAGCAACTGAAGCATCTGGAATTTGGGGTGCTCATAGGGGAGTTGGAGGTTCTGAATCCTGGAGATGCAGAGAGGGATTTCACATAATCATAGAATTGTAGAGTTGGAAGGGTCCACCGGGGTCAACTAGTCCAACTCCCTGCAAAGCAGGAATCTGAGTCTCATGCTCTACTGACTGAGCTAGTGCCTCGGTGAAAGAGATTCAGACTCCTTTGCACATCAACTGTTGCCATTTGGAATACAATGGGGCTCAATTTAGCCCAAGAATTAACCAATCTAGTAATCTTATTTTTGAGGATAGTAGTTCAGTTTGCTGAGCCCGGTTCTTAACTGAACCAAAGAGACCTTGCTCATCACTACACTTATGGTGTCTATTAACATTAAAAATAAATAAATAATTTAGTGATTTATTTCTGATGCTTATAATCACAAACAGCCCCACATGGATGCACAAATAATTCTGACCACAAACTGTAATGAAGCCTAATATGAACACACACACCAAAATTTTCTCTAAAAACATAAATAATTCTCCCACATCTGTAGTGCGTCAAGAGGACCTGATGTAAAGTCCTTCTAAGTACAGGCAACACAATGCTTTGCGTTAAACCCAAAAACATGACAAAAAGGGGCAGAATTGGGTGCTTGCAGACTTTTTCAATGGTGTTTCAAATATATGTGATTTCACTTAAACACACGGTGCCTTGGAACATAATAAAAATATTAACGAAACCTACGTAAATGGGGCGTTGCCTGTAAATAGATGATTTAGTCTAAACAGCCATATCAATAGGCATCAGACAATATAAGCAAGACCCAGAGAAGGGAATGAGTAGTGCTACAACCTTCTTTCTGCTATAGATACAGGAGGATGGCAGACCATTATATGGCATTGCCTGGTGGGTTATATTATAACCCACAAAGAGATCAAAACCTAACATTAGTTGCAGGATGCCATCTCCTGAGAAAATCAAGAGAGAACTGCTAAAAAAACAACTCAGAAAGACAAAAATTGGCAGAGAACAGAATGAGATCCTATAGGATCAAGGCAACAGAACGATGCCATGTGGCACACTCTTTTAAGACAAAATATATTTTCCACAATATTTCTTTTCCAGTAAAGCATGTCTGGCACTAACTACTACCATTTCAGCACTAGATAAGAATGTTTTTATCCTCCTAGGCATACAGGCAGCTTTAATAGTAGTGTTGTAATCTTGGCTTTAGGGTGTGTTTTGAGTAATACTGATATTGTGAATTGTTTAATGTTTTATTGTATTAAATGCACTGTACTGTAAATCACTTTGTGACTTTTAGTATGAAGCAATATACAAATCTAATAAATCAAAACAATATTTTATTGTGTGTTCGCTTCTCTTGCTTTTACTTGCCTTGTTCTGGTGCCAACACTCATTATTAAGCAGAATGTAGGCTAGTACGATGTACACAAGTTTTAGAGGGTTAGCTGAGTTAGTGTGTTGCATAAATACAAGTGTTGTGGCACCATAAAGACTAATAGTTTAATTATGGGATAGGCTTTCGCAGACTAGTCTGCTTCATCAGATGAAGCACTATCCTGACCTTTAGTAGAATGGAGTAAAACACTGGAGATAAATTAAAAGCAAATCTCATGTCTCAAATGAATGCTAAATGGTGGGCCTTAGGTCTAGAAAAGCTGGCAGCAGTTGCTTTATACCTTAAGTAACATACAAGGGTAGTTGAAAAATATTTTAACTGACATGAAATAGATCAGATCAAGCCTGTGTAGCTTAGCATTCTGTTGACAACACTGGCCAGCCAAATGCCTTTGGGAGGCTAAAACCTACAAAACATGCCATGAAGGCAACAACCCTCTCCCCCGCCCCATATTTTGTGTTCAACAGTAATGTGCCTCCACATGTGAAGGTTCCTTTTAGCCAGCGTGGCTAACAGGCACTGAGAAATCTCTTCTTTGTGAATTTGTTGAATCGCCATCTAAATCTAAGCCAGTGGCCATCTCCTCTTATGGAAGCAAGTTCTATAAATTGACTATGTGCCGTGTTACATGAAAAAGTATTTCCTTTCATCTGTCCTGAATCGCCTGCCAATTTCAGTAGATCATTCCAAGCTCTAGTATTATGAGACATAGGGGTAAAAAGTGCCTGTCCATTATGGAAAGTCCACTGTATTCTTTCTCCCACATGAAGATTCACAGTAAGTCAAGGCTAATAACTGGGGCTCTTCAGGCAATTATGTTATTATATCTGCAATTTGTTAGCCACTGCCTAGCCTAATAAACAATTTCAAGGCCTTGCTTGTTGCCAGACACTGAATAATTATGTCATGAATAATAGTCTATTATAAGCTTTTGATTGATCATTATGAAAGGCTACATGTCACTGCAATTTACATGCTGTGCTCAATGAAGATCTAAAATGACATTTATGTTTCATATGGTGCCCATTAATTTAATCTACACAAGTTTGCACAGTGCAAGCTATTATCTGAGTTGCCAATATGAAAAAGAAAATCTTCCTGTTGTATTCTTTTATTGCAGTTCGATGCCACTGATCCAACTATGGCTTACAATGTTAAATCCCCTTGGTGTATTACAGTTAAAACCAAACCAAACCAAACTGTGGACTTGCACACAACTGAGTGTAAAATAGTCTCTTTTTCTATTTTGTATATCAATTAATATTTTCGGCTGGGACTAACGGGTGGGACAGTATGGTCAAGGGCATTTTGACATTATATGTAATATAAAAATGTCTTAAGTGTTGTTGCTATCATTTGATAAGAAAGGCTATTGCCATTGTTAACCTCCATTAGAGGCAGGTCCACCCTCTGGTAACCTTTAAGTACTTTGTGACCTACAGGGGTGTTGGTCTTTGCAAATGAATCAAAGTTGTTCAGAAGAAGGAAAAACATTTTGATGATGTATGCACATCTCAGAAGAGGCAACATTTCAGAAGAGACATTCCTTGGAGGAGGTATGGGAGAGCAGAGGAAAGCTTATTTTAAGATGCTTTGATTTAAAAAGAAGTAAATAGAACATAAACTATTCAAAACAATGCAAAAGTCACAACAGCATTTTGCGGAATAGACAGCAAGCTATTTCTTCAAGGATCATCAGCTTCATGGCATGTTCCATGATATCTGATCGCCTATTATTTGACCATCATGCCGATTCTAGAGGCAAGGTTTTCAGGGGGTTTAATGAACTATTTTAACCGGAAGCACCTAAACATAATCCATTAACAAAACCCTGATGCCCTAGTCACAAAACAATCCTGAGAACCCCAAGCAGAAAATAATACTTAAGTAAATGAAAAGGTATAATGACTGCCTGTAATTATTACATAAAACATAGCACAAAATTCTGGAAGAGAAATCTAGTCTTCAATAAACAAGACTATATAATTCTTACACAGAGAACCTGTTCAAATAATGTCAGTCCTGGAGACATCGAAACATACACAGGAGACTAGTTCACGTACGTATTATTCTTTCCCAGAATGAACACAAAAAAGAATGAATGGTCCATCACACATAATTGCCAACAGAGGTTCCAGCAAATGTAGTCTTTTTCAATAGCCAATTCATATTTGGTTTACAGTTGTCATTAGAGAAATCAAGTGCTCAAAAAACAATATACATGTGTCTCCAGCCCAACAATCATAGCCATTTTGCCTTCTATAAACAGTGTTTCATGCTGTTATGGTTTACAAGCGCACACACAAATTACTTTGCAAGATATGTTTCCATACATATGTTACTATGTTGTTCCTAACGTTACCTTCTCTGGATGTTGATTCAGACAACCATTTTAAGGCTGTCATCCCTGAAATTTTCACGTCCCTGAGTTTTCTTTTGATTTCAGAGTCAAACAAAAATTGAACAATCTCTTAGAAGCAGATACTTGCTAGCCTTCCAGTAACACAAGGAAATTAAGAGTCTCTGGAGAATACTGGATATTATATACTCTTGGCTCTCATGAGTCACTGTTCATCTGTGAGCCAGTTACCATTTGACTAGTCATGTTTTCATATTGCAGAACCTAGTATACTATTACTATCCCAGGTATCACATGCAGACCGCACTACAGCTGATCACTCATGCAAAGTGATCTTAAAGGTGTCAGGTGAGCCATGCCAGATGAGAAATCCTAAATGCCATTACTCTATGTCTCAGAGGAGGACATTGGGACTACCCTAAGCAGATGGCTTAAACAGGAAAGTTACACCAAAAGAAACAAAAAATGCATTGCATTCAAACTGAGACACTGCTAACAGAGATTCTCTGGAGGTTCCATGGAAACATCCCTGAGCAGAACAGGGTTTTTAAAGAATGCCAGACGTGAAGCTCTATTTTTCATGTTTTCACCCAATTAACTGCAAGAGGTGCTCACAAAGGAAGTAGCCATAGAATCTCTTGTCATCAGTATCTCAGCATTAATGAGTTACAAGTTTGTTTTACAAAACTAAAGCCTGCCTTATATATTACAGTGGTACCTCGGGTTAAGTACTTAATTCGTTCCGGTGGTCTGTGATTAACCTGAAACTGTTCTTAACCTGAAGCACCACTTTAGCTAATGGGGCCTCCTGCGGCCGCCGTGCCGCTGGAGCACGATTTCTGTTCTCGTCCTGAAGCAAAGTTCTTAACCCGAGGTACTATTTCTGGGATAGCGGAGTCTGTAACCTGAAGCGTCTGTAACCTGAAGTGTATGTAACCCGAGGTACCACTGTATACACAAAGATACGTAACAGCAGCCCAACAACCCATTTAATTCCAGGAATGCTGCTTCCAATGGGAACTGGGAAGCAGTAATAGCTATGTGGGCTATCAATCTACTATTATATGCATCGGCATATAGGTAAGGACCATTTTGCATGTGTTAAAAGCACATAAGCATCACTGCAAACCAGGAAGTGGCAGTAAAAGGGGGCATGGTTATATGCACTCCACTACCACGGGTGATGACCCAGAATGCAACCCCTGTGCAAATCGTGGATTGCCTGTATAATGTATAGCTTGGTCATAATTATTACCCACCCAACTCCTGGTTTTCTAAGAATCGGTGCCTTTCAATTTAGAATAAAAGAATGCCAGAGGAGCAGCCCTGCTAGGCCTGCTGTGGAAAAACAAGAGGCCGGGACCCAACTGAAGGTTTAGACGTTTGTTGTAACATGTGTTTCTATACCTGCATCATATTGTGTGTCATCATTTTGTGTGTCTACAAAAATCATGTTGCAATAAATTTGAGATAACAGAGAACTGTTCGTCATGTAGGCCTAAATGGATAGTTCCAAATCATTCAGTTCCATAGTAGTCAGGCGGCCATATCTTTTCAATGAACAATTACTGAAAAGCCCCTGCCACTTTAGAGCTCACATATTCCTGGGGTATTATTTGTTTGTTTGTTTGTTTGTTTGTCAGGTCACAGAACAGATCCAGGCACTCTTGGAGGAAACAGAAATTCTAGATCCATTTCAAACAGGGGTTAGGCCGTTTTGGCACAGAAACTGCATTGCTGGCCTCGCATGATGACCTATGTTGGAGGAGAGACAGGGGAAATGTGTCCGTGTTAATTCTCATTGACCCTTAGTGGTTTTTTTATACCATTGACCATGGTATTCTTCTGGAGTGACTGTCCAAGTAGGGGTGAGTGGCACCGCTTTGCAGTGGTTCCAGTCCTACATGGATGGTTGTTTCCAGAGGGTGATACTTGGGGAGTGCCAATAATAATAATAATAATAATTTATACCCCACCCATCTAGTTGAGTTTCCCCAGCCACTCTGGACAGCTTCCAGCAGAATATTAAAATACAATGATACCCTTCAACGCAGGGTTCCTCAGGGTTCAATTTTATTTCTGCTTCAGCACGTTAGCAGTTCTGACCTACCTTAGAAGTTTGATACAAACACGCAATAATAAATGTGATTCACTTTTTTCTAAGAAATAATGTTATTATTAGATTCAAAGCACTAGACAATGTTTACCAGGTACAGTGTTATCCATACTCCGTTGTTTACTGTTAAGCAGTCTTCACCAACCTGATGCCCTCCAGATGTTTTAGACTATAACTTCGATCAGCTGTTCTGGCTAGGGCTTATGGGAGTTGCAGTGAAAACACCTGCAGGTTCTCCAGTTGGTGAAAGCTGCTATAAAGCAGTAATGCTTCACCCTCAAGAAATGGGGAAGAAAACAGGGAAATAAACATTCCCCTCCAGGGAAGTAAACACTTAATCATCACAATCCACACATTCATTTCTTCTTATATGCATAAAAATGTAAGACTGTCATCATACAGCCCCCATTGGATGATTTGTCATGCCGAATCACAAACCTGGATTTGCATGAAGAAAAACCCATAAGGTCAAGAAAAGTAAGTTGAGTGGTTGCACAGGGTGGGAAGGGGAAGCTCAAGGGAATTAATGTGAGGGGAAATAGCAGGGGATTGGCAAGTGGAGTGAGCAGGGGCACATTTCTAACCAACCTTCATTATTACCAATCCTAGGGTGAGTGACAGCATAAAAAGATCACATGAAAATACCGCTAAGCCACAGTGGATAAAACACATCACTAAAACACCATATTAAAACAATTATTACTAAATATGCTGTTGTATAGTGGAAATGCCTGGGCAAATAAGTACAGTGGTGCCCCGCAAGACGAATGCCTCGCAAGATGAAAAACCCGCAAGACGAAAGGGTTTTTCGGTTTTTGCGACGCTTCGCTAGACGATTTTCCCTATGGGCTTGCATCGCAAGACGAAAGCCCATAGGGAAATCTCGGGGACCTTTTTTTAAATGCTGGCGGTGGGGAGCAAAGCCTTTTCCCCCCCTCCGGACTTCAGAAGAGGTCCAGGAAGGCCGGCGGGGGCGAAAGGCTTTGCTCCCCACCGCCAGCATTTAAAAAGCGGTCCGGGATAGCAGGGAAGCGCTTCCCGCTATCCCGGACGGCTTTTGAAGGCAGGCGGGGGGAGCAAAGACTGGGGCAGGCGGAAGACTGGGGCTTTTAAAATGCTGGCGGGCGGCAGCGAAGCCTTCGCTGCCGCCCGCCAGCATTTTAAGATCGCCCCGACAGCGGAAAAGTCTTCTGCTGTCCGTGGGCAATCTTAAAATGCTGGCGGGCGGCAGCGAAAGCTTCGCTGCCGCCCGCCAGCATTTTAAAAGCCCCTGGGACTGTCCCGGGAAGGCAGGCGGGGGGGAAGCAAAGACTTTCGCCCCCGCCAGCCTTCAGAAGAGGTCGGGGGACAGACTGTCACCAGACCTGGTCTGAAGGCGGTTCGGTTTCCATAGGAACGCATTAATTGATTTTTAATGCATTCCTATGGGAAACCGTGCTTCGCAAGACGAAAAACTCGCAAGACGAAAAGACTTGCGGAACGAATTAATTTCGTCTTGCGAGGCACCACTGTATGTGTTAAATTGGCACTGAAGAGAAAAGACAGGTATCAGTTGTACTCGAGATCACAGGTCCCAAAAGACACATAAATGTGTGTGTGAATGGATAGCACATTTTCCACATGGAATTGCTTTCACTAATACAAAACAAAAACAAAACATGAAGCGTACATTAACTAGCATTGACAATGAGTGGCACCTCTATAACCCTAACAAGTGTATGTTTTAATTTTATTAATTTAAGGGGGGGGAATTACAGCAAGCCTACAGCTTCCACTCATTTACCTTGTGCCCATTCAAAAAATTAAAAAGGTTGCAGGGCTACAGGAAAAATGACTTGTGCAAATCCACTCACCATTGAGCCCACTGTGTTTTGACTATATGCAATTTTGGCTTTAGACATGATCCCTGAAATGTAACTCCCACGTATTTGCAAAACTAAGCAGGGCACGGTGTGGTTTCAAATTGGATTGGGGGCCGAGTGTTGAGATTTCTGCATTGCAGGAATGGCCCTTGGGGTCCCTTCCAACTCTATGATTCTATGAATATCACTTTGTTAATTCTGGTCCAGTTCTCCATTCTGTGCGTCATTATCATTAAACTTATTTACATCTTTAGAGCTACGCTATGTCTCTTACCCACTTTTGATGGTGCCATTGCTGACCTTACTTCTCAACAATTAATTCTGCATCTGCTCTTCTGTGTATAGATTTCTTACATTTTTATCTTCCAAGGATCACTGGGTAGTGTACACGGTCTCTTAGGGGTGGAAGGACGCATCTTGTTATTCTATGGATCTATTATTATTATTATTATTACTACTATTATCAGGACCGGATTTAGGTTTGATGAGGCCCTAAGCTCCTGAAGGTAATGGAGCCCTTTATATGTTCTGCTGTCCTTTGTCAACAACAAATTGTCACTGTTTTTTGTGTCAAATACAGTGGTACCTCTGGTTGTGATCAGCCTCTGTTCTGGAGGCCTGTTCGCAACATGAAAAGAGCGCAACCTGCAGCGGCGTGTCTGCACATGCGCGAGTTGCAATTTGCCGCTTCTGTGCATGTGGCAAAAACCGGAAGTAACCCTTTCCGGTACTTCCGAGTCGCTGTGGGATGTAACCTGAAAGAAGGTAACATGAAGTAAACTAACGTGAGGTATAACTGTTTATGATATATGGTAATTTATGCATCTAATGGGTATCTAAAGCCATTTGCACAAAACAATATATGTATTTTATCAAAGTAATTGTTGAACTGAAATACAATTAAGAAGTACATAGAATCATAGAGTTGGAAGAGACCACAAGGGCCATGGAGTCCAACCCCCTGCCAAGCAGGAAACACCATCAGAGCACTCCTGACATATGGTGGTCAAGCCTCTGCTTAAAGACCTCCAAAGAAGGAGACTCCACCACACTCCTTGGCAGCAAATTCCACTGTCGAACAGCTCTTACTGTCAGGAAGTTCTTCCTAATGTTTAGGTGGAATCTTCTTTCTTGTAGTTTGGATCCATTGCTCCGTGTCCGCTTCTCTGGAGCAGCAGAAAACAACCTTTCTCCCTCCTCTATGTGACATCCTTTTATATATTTGAACATGGCTATCATATCACCCCTTAATCTCCTCTTCTCCAGGCTAAACATGCCCAGCTCCCTTAGCCGCTCCTCATAAGGCATCGTTTCCAGGCCTTTGACCATTTTGGTTGCCCTCCTCTGGACACGTTCCAGTTTGTCAGTGTCCTTCTTGAACTGTGGTGCCCAGAACTGGACATAGTGAAATTTATGGGGGTGGGGGGGGAGTGGGGCCCTAAGCTATAGCTTGTTTAGCTTATACGTAAATCCAGCACTATTACAGTATATTAATAAGTTTGCGTACCGCCTTTCACTCATAGATCTCAGGGCGGTTCACAGCATAAACTCAACCATTCTGTAATATACAGTATATAATGAAGGTTCCCACACACGACTTTGCCAGTGTTGAATAAATAAATAAAAATACGAAGGGGCCAAGCTTCCCTGGCCCGTGTGAGGGGGGGGGGATTTCCAGAGGGCCTTGCTGGGCCCTCCCCACAGCCAGGGGTCGGCGGGGGCTCACCCGCTTCAGGCAACAGGGGGGCGTTTTCCCTTCCCCACACCTCCTCCGCCCGCCCCCCCGGTCCCCGAGAAGGCCTGCGAGAGGGAAGGAGGGATGGAGGCAACCTCAGCGGCAGGTGCGGGGAAGGCCGGGTTGGGGGGGTGGCGCCCCGAAATCACCTCAGAACCCGGGCGAGGCCTCGCGGAGGCGTTTACCTTCTACCCTCAGCCCACTTTCTCGCTTCCAAAGCCCCCGGCGGCTGAGGAGAAGGATCTGAGGCGAAGGAGGAAGACGAGGAGGAGGCGGGGCTTACAAAAGGGGCGGGGCTGCGCCGGCTTCCCCCCCCCCGGAAAGTTCGTTGGGCGCGCCTGCGCGGAAGCGGAGGGCACGCGCCGAAGTATTTGAAACGAACAACAAGAAAAAAACCGACGGGACGCTTCCTCGCGCCGGCTCGAGGGCGCACGCGCGGAAACCGCCGCAGCCGCCGTCGCTTCTTCTTCCTCCTCCTCTTTTCTGGGTTGCGTACGGCTAGCTCCGCCCACTTTCCGTTGTTGTTTTTTTTTATGTGCGCTGTGCAGTCAGTGAATAAGGGGGCGCGCGCGCGCCGGAGCGGTTACGGCGCATGCGCTTCGCTTTGGGCGCTCCCTCTGAGGGAAGAAGCGGCGGCGGCGGCAGCAGCAGTAACCTCGAGCCGGCTCTGGAGGGGGGTCAGTAATGGGGACAAGGGCGGGGGAGGAGAAGGAGGGCGAGATGGGGGAATAATAGAGGGGGGGGAGAGAAAACGTGTCCTCTGTGTTTTGGGGGGTAGAGAAGGTATGGGGGGAGGGGCTCAGGTTTCAAAACGG
This sequence comes from Podarcis melisellensis, assembly GCF_964234715.1. Classification (NCBI taxonomy): domain Eukaryota; kingdom Metazoa; phylum Chordata; class Lepidosauria; order Squamata; family Lacertidae; genus Podarcis; species Podarcis melisellensis. The sequence goes on from NC_138544.1 coordinate 55,706,180, forward strand.
GGGGGGGCGGGCTGTGCTAATGGGGGCAGCATAGCCCCCCCCACACGGTGGGGTTTATTTTGAGGTGGGTGAATGAAAGGGGGGGAACAACGAGGGGGGAGGCTGGTTATGACAGGCCTTGAGAAATTGTGGGGGTGGCATGGCTGGAATTGGGGGTGGGGGAGGGAGGCGGGGGTCCTGAGGGGATCTGGGGATCTTTGAGGGGATCTTTGAAGGCAGGGATTGGGATTTCAGGGCGGGAGGGGGGTGGGGCCGCCAATGGGTGAGATTCTGGGTTGATTTTTGTGGGTGCTAACCTTTACCCCCCCCCCAAAAAGGTGGCCACCTTACGTTGATCTGCGGCAGTTATTTATATCCTGCCTTTCGCAATACTGATCATTTCAAGGTGCTTTGCGAAATAATATCTCTGCCCTCTAAATAAGCACCAAAAAAAGGCATAATAAGCCTGCATCAGCATATAGGAAACATTATAAGGCAGATGGTGTTACATAGCCCTGGCAGGGGAGGCAGGTTGTCTGGTTGGTTAGGTGAAACTGGCCCCTGGTGTCTTAGGTCATTTGCCCCCCTTGCAAATGAACTGGAATTTCTTGCAATTTCTGAACTGGAATGCAAAGGATTGTTGTGCTAAGAAACCTGTTGTGCCAAGAGTGGAGCCAGGGGCCAGATCCATGCCTCCAGGCCCTTGGGAATCTCCACAGGCACAACACGTGCTTTTGCGTGTTTTTACCTGGCTGCAAAATACACTCGGACCCTGATGATGCTTCCAGATGGAGGATAGAGAATTGTGTGTAGAAACTAGCCTGCTGTGCAAAGGTAATGTTTACATTTAGTGCTCCACCCACTTGTCCATCCGGCACCACCCAAGGCTGGCGTGTGGCCCCCGGAAAGTTGCCCAGGGCAAACTGTGGCCCTCTGGCTGAAAAAAAGGTTCTCCATCGCCATCCTATTGTGCAGACCTGTTGAGATAATTGTGTCTAAACCTCATGAGGTTTTGCCTTTGGAGAAAGGTTATAAACAAGGAAAGTGCAAGGGTAGACTTGGCAAGGTTTGTGTGTGTGTGTTGTAAAATAGTTGCAGTGCTTTTCAGCCAAATCAGGTTTACTTAGAGGTAAGTCATGCTGAGCTCAGTGGGGGTTAATCCCAAGTAGTTGTGCATTTTGGTACAGTGTTATACATAATATAGGATAGTGCTTTTTGTCTCATGGCCCAGTTCTGTGTATATTTCGTAAGAAGCAAACCTCTGAGAATTGTGCATAGGGTCAGGTTTCTGGTGCATTTCACTGATTATTTTAGCAGTAACTGTAGGCCACTATTACTGTCGGCCTGCCAGAGAGATTGCTGAAGGCCACATGGTGTTGTGGCTTTGCTGAGATTTAAATCCAAGACTTCCAGCTCCTAACTCATCAGCTTAACTGCTGCGCTGCAGTTGCTGGAATTGGAAGAAAATGAAAATGTAAGGTTGTTAGAAGAGCCAGAGGATTTGGACAGTGGGGATAGAGCAGCCAATTTGCAATCTCATTTATCCCTCCCTTATTTGCTCTTCATTTCAAAACAAGTGTACGCTGCATGGGAGTTTATAAAGCGCCATCTCCTGTGATTGATAGTTTGAGGCCACAGTTAGCAAAGTGTGAGATATAGGCAATTGCCAAGGGACAAGTGAGTTTCTTGGCTAGACTTAGGGACAAACCAGACATAGATTTGCAACCATGATCTGTTGTGGTTCCCGTGATGGGTAAAAGCAGCTGGAGTTGGGAGCAGATCAGGACCATAGTACTCAGAGAGGGAAGTTCTGTTCTCTCTCCCCCCCGCCCCGCCCAATAAAAATAAAACCCTGCTACTTGCCCCATGGGGGGAAGCAAACAGATGCCATATATCCCTATATGTTTCTCTCATGAGCAGCACTGTGTTCTCTACTTGTGTTTTAATTAGTGCAGAACCATAAATTCTTTTGACTTTTCTGCTGCAATGAGTTGTATGGATTTCTGACTTTGCGCTATTTGGCCTAATCTCATTTATATTAATAAGAATAAAATATTTATGACTTTTGTGGGGTGTTATGTGAAGGAGGGAGCCACTTCAAAGATTCAGGAATTTGCGAGGCTTTTTAAAAAAATGAATATATTATTGTTTGCTTATAGAATTCAGGAGGAAGTTGCCCTTGGTTGCTGCTCTCTATAAAATGCCAAAGAGGAGTGTGGAAGTTGTGCCAGTGCAGATGTTCCAAGGTTGAAGTGAAACTGCTCTGTTAGTTACTGCTGCTCAGTACAGCCTTTCAGGCATCCTTCTCCTAAAGAACCAAGAACATAAGGAGCCATATATGATACAAGCCAAATGGGAAGATTTTCCAGCAAGATTTGGAACTGGACTTGCTTATTCTATACCCTCCATCTTTCCTGAGTCTTCAGTGACACTTCCTTTTATTTTTAATTTACTGGTCTTCTAGCCCAGCTATTTATTTTATAATTTAATTCTGTCTGTCACCTGACAAGTTAGGTGTCAGACGCTTTCTATCGCCTGAATGGACAGGGACACTTTTGCTTACTCCACCAAGTTTTTTCGCGATTACAGCGGCCCAACTCGGGGCGCAAGCTGCCAATCCCACGAACATGTTGACTACATCGAGAAGCCAGAAATATTCACTTATGCAGACTTTTTCAAGGATTACTTGATCCCCAATGACCCCTGTGTTTTCTCTGCCAAGTTCACTGAGGGCTGGGGCAGCAGGAGGAAGTGGGTGACTCCTGATGGGAAACCTAACTTTGAGTATCTTCTGCGGACTTTTGGTAAGCCAGCTTTAAACTAAAATTGATAGCTGTGATTTTGCTCCTCTTAGAATTTTCAGTCTGCCTTCTGCCTGGCCCAAAACCTGTGATCGCTGGTGACCTTGCCTAGCCCCTTTCATTTGCTTCTAGAAATATTTGATTCTGCCCTTATGCTTTCTTCACTGTTAATGTGGTATGTTTGTATTCATGCCTGAGTATGGAGTAGAAAGAAAAGTATATTGCAAGAGGTGGCTTAATTGACACATTTAATTGCAGCTGCACCTCTCATAGGTAGAGCTGTATCAGAAATAGGGTTGTATACAAATGTGACTTTCCACTAGTGAAAGCAGTGCTTTTAGATGAGGCACCCCAATTTCAGCCTGCTATGCCTTGTCCCATTCTGTTCCCTCAACCCTCCAGAGAAATTCCTGGGTCCCATTGAATGCAACCCTTAGCATTTAAATGGCACTTTTGTGTGCTCAAAGCACTGTAAAGACATAATTCTGTTGGAATCCTTACCGTAGGATGGGACAGCATTCGATGTGGGCATTCTGCTGGTTAATGTATCTATGATTCAGGTATTGCAGCAATTGGAGGAATTTCCTTTTGTTTCCATTGTCGCTCTGCATAGCACCTAACCGTGCCACATAGGTGGAATGTTCAAACTGGCAGGATCAAGGCCCTTACACTTTCTTTTTTATTGGTAACCCCAACAGGGCATCAGTTATTTTCCCATATGGGCTCAAAGGGTTTATATTGCAGGGGAAGCTGTAGTACCCGTTGCCAACTGTGATGTCAAGGAATACAATTCTAACCCAAAGGAACATCTTAAACTCAAGGAATACATAAGTTATTGGAGAGAACACATTAAAAAAAGCTACCGGTCGCCCCGGGGGTGCCTTTACCTCAAGGACTGGCACCTGCACAGGTAAGCACAACCTTTGAACTCCTCGGCATGCTCTTACGAATCCCTGGCATGCTGCTGAATTGTACCTCTGATGTTCCCTTACCAGATGATTCAGCTTTTGGGAGCATCCTTAGATAGTAGCCGCCTGTTTCAAAACTGCATCCTAAGAATCTACGACTGTGACTGCATGGTAGGACACCCCAGTGATGTATAGCGCTGTTTGGCTTACCTTTCTTACGGTGCATGTACCTGGCACTGTCTGCTCTTTCCAATGTGAATGCACATTTTTTCTTTTTCCTGTGTTTGCACATGTTTTGATTATGCCAAAGTTGGTCTGCATGAGAGAAGTTTCCTTCTCTGACCCTGTTCCTTATATTAATTATCATTGTATGTTTGCATAGTTGCAATGGAACCAAACAGAAGAGAAGGCAGGGGAACCTGCTGAGGAGAACACAAATGCACTGTAGGCATCACCCACGCTCAGCCGTTGCACTAATACAGTCGATTGAATTTATACTCTTCCCACGTTTTGGTTGCACAGCAAGTTGAAGCAGGAAAATTGATCAGTCTTTAAGCAATGTTCAGCTTAATTAGTTATATACCGCCTACACCAAGTCTCAGTTTAAAAGAACTTAATAGGTGCTTGAAAGCAACACTGATGTGAGGAAACACCTAATACAAGCAGGGCCATAGTGTGCCACACAAGTGGTATGCCAAGGCAACTTCTTAAATGCCTTTTTGTATTCTTGGCACTCTACCGTGATCCTTTACTTGGTGTATATTGGCTATTTTTTTATGGTTATGGGGCATTCAAAAGATAACTTGCAAGTTGAGAAATTGAGAATGTTTGCATGTTCAGAGGTACTGTACTTCTTGGCTGGAACCTTTGTATATGCAGAGCCTAAACGCTACCTCCCTGCATAAGTCTTGTGTGTCCCAACCCAAAGCCTTTTACCACTAGTGGAAAGGGAAGGTTGGAAAGACATTTGGATTAAAGTGATACCCCTTCCATATCCATTGTTTCAGGCATAGGCTTAGAGTCCATGGACTGATTCAGATGTTACTTTGGGTGGCTTCTTCCTTTTGAGATCAAATATGATGTTTTTGTATTTACATAAAAACCAGTGAAAATTATTGGTGGGAGTAGTCACTGCACTCTCAAAGCATTGAGTAAACTTCTAAGCGTGTAATACTTGTTATATCCCCAAGACTTGGGAAAGGTGGCTGGTGCAGAAGTGAAATAAAGTACCAATTGCCATGCTGTTATGCAACTTTTGAATGCGTCTTGAGTGGATTTTTCTTTCTGAGATACCATTTTCAATATTTTAAGGGCTTTCCCGGAGCAAGATGTTTACACCACTCCCATCTATTTCTCATCTGACTGGCTGAATGAATACTGGGATGCCATATCAGTGGATGACTACCGCTTTGTCTACATGGGACCTAAAGGCTCATGGTACAGCCGTTTGGATACTTTCATAGGTTCTCTTTGGAAAAGTTAGTCGTATTAGAAGTATGAGGTAGGACATGCAGCTTGATTCAGTGGGACTTCCTAGTAACTGTTCACGAGAGCAGCCTGTGAGATGTCTTTTCGAGGAAGAGGAAGACAGCACACCTGCTCAGAGCTTTAAACATTGTGCACCTTTTTCACATCAAGCAATGGGATCCCTACCCCTCCCAGATTGCAGGGCCAGACAGTATTCAGCCCTTTGGATATTATGCGTTGTATAGTCCCTGCATATGAAGATGCTTCTTTGTTTTGAGACTTTGCATCTTTTTAGCTGTCAAGATATTGGTGAAGTTCTAGACTTCCCACAACACAAGCCAGTTTCAGTTTGCAGTAAGAGGTTAGCAGAAAGTTGTTAGGTATGCACACATTACTGTCTCACGTGCAGGGTATGCACCTGCATATTTTCAGATGAGAGACCCTTGTAAATCACTGGGTGTTTCAGAGTACTTGGAGAGTGGAGAAATAGACGTTGATGCACAAATAGCTTTCTGTGAAAGCCTGATTAATGTCTGTGCTGGAAAATAGGTCTAGGTTTGGGTGTGTATGACTTCAGAGTGCAAAAGTAATTTTCTGAATGACTGTGATACTAATGTTTTGGGGCTCCTGAGATGGTAGGAGAGGGGGGCCCACTCCTTTACAAATAGGCTTCTCCTACATAACTACTGTTCCTGCAGCTATTCAGCTGCCTACTTCTAACTTCCTGGTTTCCCCTCCCTCCCTGTAGGACTCCATTTCACGCAGATGTCTTCCGCTCCTACAGCTGGTCGGCCAACATTTGTGGGAAAAAGAAATGGCTAGTCTTCCCCCCAGGGCAGGAGGAGTTCCTCCGCGATCGCCATGGTCACTTGCCATTTGACATCACTGCACCTGACTTGAAGAAGAGTAACCTTTACCCTCGCTTTGCCCAAAGCAGCCCTCCTGTTGAAATCATACAGGAAGCTGGAGAGATTGTCTTCATCCCGAGCGGATGGCACCATCAGGTTTACAATTTGGTAAGATGTTTCAGACAGCCACAGCCTTGGGGTAATGCACCATTAAGTGGATCTGGGCGATGCTCATCGGGGACTGATAGGGCTTAAGGCCAGAAGCCGAACAGTAGATGGAGCCACAGCCAGTGACAGGCGGATCCGATTCTAGTGTGTCTGCATCCTCTGCCCTGCTGAGCTCTAGAACGGCAACACAGATAGAGGAGGGAGCTGATAAGCGGTGCTACCTGATGGACTAGGTAGGCAGAGGCTTTGAAGCAGGTCTCTACTGGCGACTGGATAAGCTGAGTTTGTATGCTGCATGATGTCTTATGTTCACTATGGGAATCCAGCTGAATAGGCCAGCAGGCAAAAAACTGTGACTCCCTTCAACCCCTTGCTTAAACATGTGGGATAGCCATTTGGACTGTCCTTGTTTTTTCCAGGAGGATACAATCTCCATCAACCACAACTGGGTGAATGGATGCAATGTAGCCATCATGTGGAGCTTCCTCCAAGACGAACTAGCTGCTGTCCAGCGGGAGATCAGAGAATGGAGAGACAGCATGGAGGACTGGCACCTGCAATGCCAGGTAGAGCAGCCGTCTGAGAATGTTTGACATGGTCATAGATGCCCATTAGCAATCGAGTGTCTGAAATGGTGAAACACATGAATTAAAAGGCTATTCGTGGATGAACTGTAGTAGCAGCTCAATATTGTTTTCAAGATTTGGATCCAGCTCATCGGTCTTAATTGTTCGGAAAGAAATTCCCCTGCACATCAGCTGGCTAGCTATAGCAATCACTACTGAGGACTGAGCAGGAGAAATGGAAAGGAGATGTGTAGGTACATGGGAGGCTCTTGTGAAGCTAGTTCACATAAAATAGGAGCAACTTTTCTATACGGTGTCTGGAAAGGGCCCAAAGAGAGTGTGTTATCTTCTATTGTCAGCTTTGAGAAGTATGATCTAGCACAACCTGTGTCCTCACTCTCAGGGCCATTCTCGTGCTTTGTAATGGGAAAGAATTCAGACTCCCTAGTAACTCAAGAATTAAGCATTCCTATCCTTAGCTCCCATGGCCAGTTTTTTGCCTTGTGCTTTGTCGAAAATTGACATGAAGTTAAAGCATTTCCTTTTCATTCAACGTTTTCAACTGAACACCAGTTCCCATTTAATGGTTGGCACAGCTGTGACCTTTGACTTGTTCTCTCACTTTTGCAGGTGTTGATGAAGTCTTACACAGGAATCGACTACAAGGAATTTTACAACTTCCTCAAAATCATTGCAGAAAACCGGATTTATGTCCTTGAAAACCACCATACTGAAGAAGATGCCTCCAAGCATTCGTACAGAGCTGCCATCTCCGGCCTGGGAATGCTGCATGCAGTCTTTGACTTGAAAAGGACTGCGAAGGTCTTGACCTCTTTGAATGCCAATGAGGAATTCAAGAAACTGAACCCAGAGACCCTTTCCCCTCCTCCTCAGGCGCTGCTGCACCGCCTGAAAGCAGCGATAGATACAGCCCTCCTCTAGTTCCCCATTTGATTTTGACCACTTGCAGAAATGCTTCTTTTGCAAGCTGGGTGCATGCTGATAGGTTATGTCGGTTGCCCCATTTAGAAGTCGTAAGCACAGTGGATTTTAGTGACCGAGTAGAGAATACAGAACCAGAGGCAGAATGTTAGGGAATTTAAGCATCTAGGAAACTGGCAGTAATTGGAAAAGGAGAGCATCCCTCGGTGAGATGTTCTACTTCCTCAGTGACTAATATGACCACTTATTTCTACCAGTATTTCTAAGCCTTTGGGCTGCAACCCTATATGGCAGAGATTGGAGCACCTGCGTCCCTCCAGATAATGTTGTACTACAACTGATCATTCCTGTTTACCTTGCTAGCTGCAACTGATGAGACTTGGGAGTCCAGCATCATCTCGAGGGCCACCGACTCCTCATCCTCTGCTGTACATTCTCACCTGGGAGTATGACTTATTGAATACAGTGGAACTTAACTTTTGAGTAAACATGTAGGATTGCACTGTTGGTTTCGGGAGCTTTGGTCCCACCAAAATACATGTGAAAAGCATTTCACACTAGACTGTACAGGTGAGTCTTCTTGTTTACCCACAGTGTTAGTGGAAGAATTTGATCCTATTTACATGATCAATAACTGTCCCCTTTCCCTCCCACCAACTCACCTCCCTGCCCTGAGCACTTCCCAGAGACATGTGTTTTGAGTAAAATAAATATGGGGGTGGGAGGGAAGGAAAAGTAAAAAAATTCAGCTCATAAGTTGAAATGGCTTAACTCCTTGAGGTAGGTAAGTATGGGAATAAAAGGTGTGTGTACCACCTTATTAGTTGGTGTGCAATACTCGCCTGTTCATAGCCCCTGCTTCCATCACTCTCTGCTGTATGTGTGTGTGAGAGAAATCAGGAATATACTCACCTCAGGATTGGCACCACACTTTCAGGGACTCTGAGCCATCAAACTCAGTGGGCCTAAACAGCCCAAGCATGGCAGCTGAACTCTGTGCCCTCCCCTCCAGTATGATAAGCTGGGGCAATTGTGTACTGCAAGCACTCTCTTCTCTCAAGCTACCTTTTTGGTTATTTCCCAAATAAGGTGGTCTAAGAGCTGTAGTTGAATGGTCTTGTTTCTTTTTTCGATTCCAAAATGGTGATGCCTTTTTCACTGCCTGAACAGTTGTAGCACGACCATCCCCAGAGACGTTGAGCCAAAAAATAGATATATTTTTAAAAATCACCCTTCAGGGCTTGTTGCATGGCAGCCTACCCATAATCCAGTTGACTGTACAGGATTACAGTCTTAACGGCGATCCTCCTTTGTTTCTCCAGTTGCCTTGTGGGAAATGTGTCCCTCTCTGAAAAGCTATCACATGGTACACAACTAAGCAGGTACACATCTTGGTAGTGATCCCCTTGGGTGGATAAGAGGTTAAAATGGGGGCCAGCTTGCATTTTTACCTTGGGTGGCTACTGTCTTTTGGAATAGAGCGTGTCACTTTTGGGACCAGTGGTTTTTAACATACCAGCGCCAACATTTCTTGTTACTGAGCACAATTAGTCATAGCACTGTATGTGAGTAAGGGCTGGAAACGGTTTGTACAAGAAGCACTTCCCTTGCTGCTGGCAGCAGCGGCAGAACTAAAATTGCAGGGGCTTTCTTCTGAATGGGGACCGGCTGAGTTTGTTCCCGTTTGCTATCTAGCCTGTTTGTTAGACTTTCACTTGAACCCTTTGTAGGGAACGTTTAAGCACTGAGCTGAAGTTTACTCAACCCTCGACTGTTCTGCCAAGTTGCCCCGAGACCTTTCTGAAACTGCACATTAAAAATATTTAAGTGTCCGTGGTTTCTGTCTTTCTTGCAGATGGCCAGTTTGATGCTGAACATATTTCAGGACAAAGAGGAGGATAACTGTAAATGAGGTTTACCTGAATCCCCGTCCGCTTGAGGGGGGGGGGTGTTTCTTAAATCCTGTGTTCTGTGCTGTGCCGTCCTAGGCTTCCAAAGGGAACACACATTTTTAATTCACTCTAGTTTGCCCACTCTAGTTTGCCCACAGATGCAAAGTTTTTCTAGAGAATGGCTAGTATTACTGTGACTCTGCAAGTGGTGTTTGACTGCAGTGCTCAGCTAGCCTGCCCCAATGATCAGGGATTATGAGAGTGAAGCACTGCTGTATCTATGTTACAAAAGGCTCTATTTGCCACAATTGTGGAGCACCTATATGAAACCATGAGAAGTGATCTGATGCTTTGGCAGGCAAATTCCTGATTCTACTTGGTAGCAGCAGCTACTGAGGCTCAGATGGGAGAAATAAAAAGTTCTATACACTTTACAGAGCACCTTCAGGGAATTCCTTCCTACACACATGGATGTTACCCTGTGAAATTATATGATGTACAGTGGTACCTCGGGTTACAGACGCTTCAGGTTACAGGCTCCACTAACCCAGAAATACTGCTTCAGGTTAAGAACTTTGCTTCAGGATGAGAAGAGAAATCGTGCTCCGGCGGTGCGGTGGCAGCAGGAGGCCCCATTAGCTAAAGTGGTGCTTCAGGTTAAGAACGGACCTCTGGAACGAATTACCGTATTTTTTGCTCTATAAGACTCACCTTTTCCCTCCTGAAAAGTAAGGGGAAATGTGTGTGCGTCTTCTGGAGCGAATGTAGGCTGTGCAGCTATCCCAGAAGCCAGAACAGCAAGAGGGATTGCTGCTTTCACTGCGCAGCAATCCCTCTTGCTGTTCTGGCTTCTGAGACTCAGAATTTTTTTTTTCTTGTTTTCCTCCTCCAAAAACTAGGTGTGTCTTGTGGTCTGGTGCGTCTTATAGAGCGGAAAATACGGTAAGTACTTAACCTGAGGTACCACTGTACTCAGATATGCAATATAGATCATACATTCTCGGGCTGGGGGGGCAGGTTCAGCTTTGAAGCTGCGCTTTAAAACATCACAGCAACAGCTAGTCCAAATTGGGGATGGACAGATTTCCAGTCCCATCTCCCTTTCACACGTTTTTACCCATAATTCTGTTCCTACCTTAATCCAGTAAATTTTGTTTCTAAACATTAAGGCCCCAAATAATGCATTTAAATGTGTTTTCTCCCCAACTATGCATTAAATCTGTATTTTTATACACTGCTGAAAAGTGCATCCCAACAACTGGACAGATGTAAAATCAGTTGGGTAGGTTTGTTTCAAGTTGCAGATTAGCCAGAGGCACCTGTATTCCAAAGACAGACAATATTAGAATTGAGAGAACAGTGATCTGACTCAGTTAAGGCAACTTCATTTATTCATTTCATATAAATAGCTACATGTCTCCAAAACAACGCAATAAAAAAAATTCCATACAAAATCATTTATAATGAAGTTAGCATATTAAATATTTTATCCAGTGTAATACAGTGAGGCAGTAATGTAGTTTTATGCAGCATATTAAAGCATTAAAAAGTTGTTTAGTTAAAAATGTACACACGTTTTAGCTCTTGCACCATTCAGATAAGAACAGTGTTTTCACTTCCAATTAATTTCAAAGCAACAACTCTTTTATGCCTTCAGTAGTAAAAAATGAGCCAATATTAACCTAGCTTACACCCAGAAGACAGACTGAAGAATAAACCAGGCTTTTGCCAGAACTCTTCATTTTGCTAAATTTGACCTAAGAAAATGGGGCTCTGCATTTTTATATTAAACTTGTCAGTTACCTTAGAAAATGTTTGCAACACCAACCCTTTTGCAGAAAAAAAGCTCTGAGGCAAGGATGCAGGGTTCATTAATCAAAGGAAGGGCAACTATGAGATTTCCAGTCTGTTCAAGCGCAATGGAACAGTTTGAAAGACCCAGACAACTGATGCTTAGAAAAACCTCCAAAATCCTGTACTATGACTGCCAACACCTTGTTGTCCCATCCAAGGATTAGGTCAAGAGTTTAACCTGCCTCCGTAGAGGTCGGGACTGGTGAATCTGCGGCCCTCCAGATCCCTCCAACAACACTGAGGGCCATAGATTTGCCAGTCCAGGTGTAGATTCCGGAAGTCCTGTTCTATTTGTGTGTCTGAGCGCAAAAACCCAAATGAAAGAAGCAGTGATGTCACTGGAAAAATTGGGTGTATGTTCACTCTCCCTTGCATGAGAAATACAGGCAGTGTGTATGTGTGTAACTACAGCTCTCGGTTGTTGTAACTTGCCAACGCTACACTTTGAGCTGCATTTTCCAGTGGATATCTGGGTGCGGAAATCCACGAAATGATCTTCCCTTTACACTGGAAAAGCGGTAGTCGGGTAAAAGGTAAGTTAGCAGCTTTGAATAAATGGAATGTGTGGTGGAACATTTTCTGCCCTGCTTTTAGTGGGAGAAAGGCAGAGAGGAGAGTCATTGCAAATTCAAGGGCATCATCGTCACAGTCCAAATGGTATGGTAGGAGCTGGACTAACCAGCTGGGTTGCATTGCTCATCTGAACTCCTGGTTGAGTGAGCTTGAATTGCCATTATTGTGCTAATGGTGATCCAGAGATCACTGCCTGCTCACCAGAATGTTTGGATTATCAGCAGACCGTTGCTGAAACAAGTAAGACTTTGACCTTCCTTCAAATATTTCAATTTCAGCGTGGCTGCCAAAATTTTGCAAAGCCCAAATAAAGTGATTGCACCACAAGCAATGCATTAACTAAAATAACCTCCAGTATGTTTTAGCAGTACACAAGACTGTCTTTTGCAAGATGCTCCATGAATCGTAAACAAACAAGGAAATAATAAACGGTGGTAATTTGACATGAAAGGTTAAAGCGCTTGGTTAAAAAATTGCACTGGCCCAAACAAGATTGGTTCTGGCAAATTCCTGGTTTTGGTGACCTTCAAAACACCTTTGTTTCTGGCCCCAGCAGGACCAGAATTAACCTCTTGCCTCCAAAATGGTAAGCCCTCTTGTCCAGGAATAGAAAGTTGCATTTTGCATGAGGATGAGACACAAGGAACGGGAGTATTGCACCTGGAATCAAGTTGACTTCCTTCTGTCTGCAGCCTTCTCTTCAATGTCAAAGAACCATTCTTTTTCAAATGTCAATTTCAAAGAAATTGTGTCTTAAAAACCAAACATCCTTCCCATAGGAAAGACATGCCAAAAAATGGAAAACCCAGCAGCGACAATTTCAAGTTCCTTCTCTTTTCAGCATTCTTTGTTAGGACAATGAATGCTGCTGTGCAACTCTCAGGAATTGTGTAGGACCTGCCAACTTGGACGGAGTCTTATTTCCTTCTGGATGAATTTATAACACGACTGGAGATGGGAAAAAGAAGAGAAACCTTGAGATGGAGACTGGCACTCATTTGTAAGATTAAGATCATCCTAGATACACCAGAAATCTTTTGTGGCACCCATGGCAGAGACTCTCGGTGCTATGAAACCTCTCTTGGTTCTGTGGTATACTTCTCTGAACTCCTGCCTGCTCTCTGGGGTACCTCAGTTGGCAGAACAAGGGACTTAATCTGAAGGTCATGGGTTTGAGCCCCAGAATCAGCAAAAGATTGGACTAGATGACACTTGTGCTCCCTTCCAACTATTCTATGATTCTAGCAATTATAGGAGTGGACCATTGCATTCATGTTTCGCTAGTGGAAGCCCCTGGGTGGCCAGTTTAGGAAATAATGTTATTGATTTTCCATCAATCTGATTCGACTGTTTTATCCACTGTCGCAGGCTACTCTCATTTTTGTCCTTACCTCGAGTGCTGTCAGCAGGAAGTCGTACATGCCTCCTTCATTTGTCGGGTCCATCAGATCTCTGATCAGGTGGATTTCTGCTCCTAAATGTTGTATACTGGTTTGTGGAGGGGAAGGCGAGATTATTCTGTTAGAACAGCAAAGTCTTATGACATTTTAAAGACATCCTAAAGCTTTCATGGGCCAGTGTCCATTTTGTCAGATGTAAAAAGGCATTATCCTCATTTGTACATACAGTGGTATAGATGCGGGCAAAAAGTATTAGTTAGTGAGGTCAAAGCCAACCTCGCCCCCTAAAAACAACAACAAAAAGCAGACTGGTAATTAGGTTAAATGTGCCAAGGATAAAACATCCCAGCATTGTTAACCTAATTAATACCTGTAAAAAAGGGTAAAGGGCCCCCTGACCATTAGGTCCAGTTGTGACTGACTCGGGTTGCGGCGCTCATCTCGCTTTATTGGCCGAGGGAGCCGGCGTACAGCTTCCGGGTCATGTGGCCAGCATGACTAAGCCGCTTCTGGCGAACCAGAGCAGTGCACGGAAACACCGTTTACCTTCCCATTAGAGCGGTACCTATTTATCTACTTGCACTTTGATGTGCTTTCTATCTGCTAGGTTGGCAGGAGCAGGGACCGAGCAACGGGAGCTCGCCCCATCGCAGGCATTCAAACTGCTGACCTTCTGATCGGCAAGTCCTAGGCTCTATGGTTTAACCCACAGCGCCATACCTGTAGTGGAGTTCAAACCCATTATCTTGGTTTAGGCCAGGATTAAACGTCTTGACAAGTTACTACAGTGGATGCTCGGGTTGCAAACGTGATCTGTGCGGGTTGCACATTCGCAACCTGCAGCATTCGTGACACGCGTCTGCGCATGCACGGGTTGCGATTCAGTGCTTCTGCGCATGCGCAAAGCGCAATTTAGTGCTTCTGCATATGCGCGACCACCGAAACCCAGAAGTAACCCGTTCCAGTACTTCTGAGTTTCAGTGGTCCGCAACCCAAAAAAACGCAACCTGAAGCGGCTGTAACCTGAGGTGTGACTGTATTTGGTTAGGGTGACCAAAAGCACGAGGAATCCTGCGTCTTTAATAGTTGCACAGAAGCCATAATTCTAGCAAGTATATATAGCTTGCATTAACAGCCTCTCTTGGTTGCGTATAGTCACCATAAATTCAGGGGTATAACACTGATGCCAGAGAAAACAGCTGCGTTGAAGGGCTTCTTGGTAGAGGTCTTTGTTTGTGTATGTATACAGACTCCAGTCAGCAGGCCAAATCCTGAGCAACAGCAGTACTTGTGCGCCACATGGATAGGCAGATGGGGCCACATACCTGTCAATCACCTGGTGTCACCATGACATCAGGTGACCCAAGTTCAAAAGAAACTTGAGCGCAGCCTACGTTAGCTCTGAAGTTGTTGTTTTTTCTTTCTCTCGTTCTTCCTATGAATGTGCAGCTTCAAAATGTGTCAGCGCGCTTTGTAGCCTGACTTGAACTCAGTTCTCTGCACTTTAAGCACATCTTGAAATCTGATCAACTGAAAGCCCACTTTCAGCAGGGATTGACTGCGCAGATCTCAGCGGGACTAGCTGTCAGCACTGGTTAGTGCTGAGACAGGGAGCCCCACTGTTAAGCAAGAACCAGCTCCACTTGGCAGCTCTTGTAACCAATCCCAGAAGGGCTTGCATTTGCTGCCAAATTTAAAAGGTACCACATGCAAGCCCCACTTGCCAAGAAACAAATCAGGAAAATGCTTTGCGGGTACAAACCATACTTTTAAAGGACCCTGCCCCCAAATAATAATAATAATAATAACAATAATAATAATAATGGAAACTGTACTTTGTTAATAGTGTCAGATTAGTAGCTCTGAATGATAAGTTACAGTTCCCAGAGTTCTTGAGGGGAGGGGTGTGTTTTAACCCTGATTATTGATTATTGTAGCTCGCTCTACGCAGGGCTGCCCTTGAAGCTGAACCAGAAACTCCAGCGGGTACAGAATAATAATAATGATGATGATTTATTATTTATACCCCGCCCATCCGGCTGGGTTTCCCCAGCCACTCTGGGCGGCTTCCAACAAAATATTAAAATACAGTAATGCATCAAACATTAAAATCTTCCCTAAACAGGGCTGCCTTCAGATGCCTTCTAAAAGTCTGGTAGTTGTTGTTCTCATTGACATCTGGTGGGAGGGCGTTCCACAGGGCAGGTGCCACCACCGAGAAGGCCCTCTGCCTGGTTCCCTGTAACCTCATTTCTTGCAAGGAAGGAACCGCCAGAAGGCCCTCAGCACTGAACGATTGGGGTGGAGACGCTCCTTCAGGTATACAGGACTGAGGCCGTTTAGGGCTTTAAAGGTCAGCACCAACACTTTGAATTGTGCTCGGAAACGTACTGGGAGCCTATGTAGGTCTTTCAAGACCAGTGTTATGTGGTCTTGGCGGCCGCTCCCAGTCACCAGTCTGGCTGCCGTATTCTGGATTAGTTGTAGTTTCTGGGTCACCTTCAAAGGTAGCCCAGCATGGAGTGCATTGCAGTAGTCCAAGCGGGAAATAACTAGAGCATGCACCACTCTGGCGAGACAGTCTGTGGGCAGGTAGGGTCTCATCCTGCGTACCAGATGGAGCTGGTAAACAGCTGCCCTGGACACAGAACTGACCTGCGCCTCCATGGACAGCTGTGAGTCCAAAATGACTCCCAGGCTGCATACCTGGTCCTTCAGAGGCACAGTGACCCCATTCAGGACCAGGGAGTCCCCCACACCTTCCCCCCTGTCTCCCCAAAAACAGTACTTCTGTCTTGTCTGGATTCAATCTCAATCTGTTAGCCGCCATCCATCCTCTTGAGCTACAGGGGAGGCAATTTCAAAAGAGCTTGCACACCAATGTTCTGGATCCCTTCCTCCTGCCTTAGGGGCGGGGGGGGGGTGAGCACCCTATTGCAACAGATTAATAAATATCAGGCTTACTAGCTGCTTTGCTTCTCAATATTCTCTGGTTGGCCTCTGTTATTTTTCTCTTACCAATAGAGAACCCACATAAGGACTCTATATGGGCTCTTGGGCACCCCATAAGGGAAAAGGAGCAGGTTTTTTTTCTTATAACACCCCCACCCCCAGCTGGGAAAAACCAGAAGAAACTTATGATGCTAAGCTCCAAAACAAACCAGCAACAACGGAACAGTTCCAGAGCTATTTATACTCCAATCTGCAGACACGGAAATGGACCCTCCTGAGGACCTGATCCAGCCACATTGGAAAGGATGAGCAAGAAGGAGACCAGCTTTCCTTACCTTGCCCGTGTCACAACATACATCAGCAGCGGCAAGAGGTCGTCCATTGGCAGGCTATATTCCTTTTCCAGCACCCGGTTCACTGTCTTCTCAATTTCCTCATATGTCTTTTGCAGGATGTCCAGTTTTTCCCGCGGGTCAACAGTAGTGCTGCAAAAAGGTGAAGATCTGGTGAGTATCAACGTAAGCCCTAAAACACTCAAACCAGAAAGCATATGAAAATCCTTGGGGAGGAGAGCATGGGCTTAGACCTCGATTTGGATAGGGCCTATGATCCAGTGCCTTGGGAATCTCTGCTTTCCTTTTGGTGAATGAGCAAGTTGCTAGTCCCTATGGAGGAAGGGGGAACTTTTGTCAACCTGCAGTCATGCTGGGCAGGCTGGAGGGCAATAGGGTTGGGGGCGGCTGAGTTAAGAGAGTCAGACCAAAGCTCATGGCCCAACTCAGCTCATAGGAAGTTACTATTTTTCAACCGAACCCACCTCACAGGGTTGTTGTGAGAATAAGGAGGTGCAGAACCATGCAAGCTGCCTCCAACACCATAGAAGGAGGAAAAATAAAAATAAAATTGGTTAAAGCTGACCAAAAGTCCAGAGGTACCATTATTATTACTGCAGTCACGAAATTAAAAGGCCTGCTTCTTGGGAGAAAAGCAATGACAAACCTAGACAGCATCTTAAAAAGCAGAGACATCACCTTGCCAACAAAGGTCCGTATAGTTCAAGCTATGGTTTTCCCAGTAGTGATGTATGGAAGTGAGAGCTGGACCATAAAGAAGGCTGATCGCCAAAGAATCGATGCTTTTGAATGATGGTGCTGGAGGAGACTCTTGAGAGTCCCATGGACTGCAAGAAGATCAAACCTCTCCATTCTGAAGGAAATCAGCCCTGAGTGCTCACTGGAAGGACAGATCCTGAAGCTGAGGCTCCAATACTTTGGCCACCTCATGAGAAGAGAAGACTCCCTGGAAAAGACCCTGATGTTGGGAAAGATGGAGGGCACAGGGAGAAGGGGACGACAGAGGACGAGATGGTGGGACAGTGTTCTCGAAGCTACCAGCATGAGTTTGACCAAACTGCAGGAGGCAGTGCCTGGCCTGCTCTGGTCCATGGGGTCATGAAGAGTCGGACATGACTAAACAACTAAACAACCACCACCATTATTATCAATTTATGATGATGGGGTGGAAGGTTCGCAGGCTATGAAGGACTTGCTCACAAATTTATTGACAGCTGCACAAATTATGATAGCTAGGAAGTGGAAGGGGCAAGCAGAATATAAAATGGAAGAATGGTATAAAGAGGTGTGAGATGTCGCTCTTAATGTTAAATTAACATGTGCCATTACAGTAAGATGGGGAATATGCAGGAGAAATGATTTTGAAGCGATACGGAAGGTGTTTGCAGAATGTGTGCTGTTAAAACGGAAAGGGGTCAAACCATCGCAAGAGGTTCTGAAATTTTGGGAGGTTGGATAGTTAGAATAAAATGGTCTCGGTGATGGGGCACACATTTTTATTCCTATTCATTTATGATTATTACTTTGTCAGAGAATGGAAGAAAGAAAATGTCAAGGGGAAAAAAGAGGAAAAAAGAAAACAAATTTATGCTGTTAACTGTTTCTCCACTTAAAAAATAAATGGGTGGCAACTTACATCAGCTTCTGTAGACATTCAGTAGCAGAAAGAAAGCAGCGGTCTTTGACCAGGGATCGTCTCTAAAATATACACACACACATATATAGAATGATTGTTGTTCCTATTTATTTATTATCCACTTGCACTTGAGACCTTGTGCTTGAAAAGCAGATGTTCTGCTCTACAGCTGTGGTCCCTTCCCACGCTTGGAAGTAAGGAAGCTTCGTTATGCTGAGTCCAGAACATTAGTCCATCTAGCTCAGTATTGCTTCAGACAGAATGTCTCCCTGCCCCACCCAGAGATGCCATTGAGGACTGAGCTTGGGACCTTCTACGTCAGGCATAGGCAAACTCGGCCCTCCAGATGTTTTTGGACTACAACTCCCATCATACCTAGCTAACAGGACCAGTGGCCAGGGATGATGGGAGTTGTAGTCTCAAAACATCTGGAGGGCCGAGTTTGCCTGTCCCTGTACTATGTGCAAAAGATGTGTATTACTAGGAAATTGAAAAGCTCCTTTGTACCACCAGACCCTCTAAGTTATCTATATTAACTGGCTGCAGCTCAAGAAACCACAGAATTGAATTCCAAATATCACTGAATTTGTCAATAACAACAGCAGCAGCAGCCAGAGTTTTTTTCTAAAAAAATGTTTAGGGGTACTCTCATTTTCCTACACATATCGAAAAACTGCCCCTCAATGAAGCCAAACGTAGATTCACAAAATGCTTAGGGGTATGCGCCCCCCCCCGGTGTCCCCCCAGAAAAAAGCACTGATGATGATGATAATAACAACAATAATAATTGATTTATTATTTGTACCCCGTCCATCTGGTTGGGTTTGCTGTTTTAGGGGTTGTTTTTAAAAGTCTGGAATGGATTAATCCATTTTGCATTACATTCTATGGGAAAGCTCGCCTTGGTTTTGGAACACTTTGGTTTCGGAACAGACTTCCGGAATGGATTAAGTTTGAGAACCATGGTACCACTGTGTGTGTGTGTGTGTGTGTGACCACAGAATTGACCCTGGTTCCTTCTCCCTTCAAGGCAGCTCCTTCTCCATTGAGCCACGCCTGTGCTACTCAAATGAGTTTTACACGAGGGATCTGTTTCTATATTTTTTCAAGGCATCCTCTCGCTGTCTCCTGCAGCGGTCCAATCCCACCTTACTGCGTACGCGAACCAGAAGAGAACCGAGGGTGGGCTTACCTGGTTACTTGTGAGTGTCAGATCTTTGAGGGGCCACAAATATCTGAAACAAGAAGAGGTCGGGGTCAAAGGGCGGAAGAGGGATTTGTGTCTGGAGCAGCAAGGCTTGCTTGTGGGCTTCCCAAAGGCATTGTGGGAAACAGGATAAGAACAAAACACAAGCCTTTTGGTATGAGCCAATAGCCCATCTAGTCCAGAATCCTGTTTTCACAGTGGCCAGCTAGATGCCTTATGGGTAACCCTGAGCATAAGAACTCCTCTCTCGCAGTTTCCAACAACTGGGACTCAAAAAAGCAATGCTGCTTCCAGCCGCAGATGCGCATTCTTCAACAACAACTTCGTTGGACTGGTCATGTTGTGCAGATGCCTGATAATCGTCTTCCAAAGCAACTACTCTATTCCCAACTTAAAAATGGAAAGTGTAATGCTGGTGGTCAACAAAAGAGGTTTAAAGACTGTCTCAAGGCAAATTTAAACACCAACAATTGGGAAACACTGGCCTGCGAGCGCTCCAATTGAATAACAATACAGTGATACCTTGGTTCTCAAACGCCTTGTTACTCAAACAACATGGAACCCAAACACTGCAAACCCAGAAGTATGTGTTCCGGTTCAGCTACTGGAACCCAGTTCAGCTACTGATGGATTGATTGTGTGACTGCAGCACATTGTTTATTAATTTCATTTTATGGATACGTGGTCTCGTTAGATAGTAGAATTCATGTTAAATTGCTGTTTTAGGGTTTGCTTTTAAAAGTCTGGAACGGATTAATCCCTTTTGCATTACTTTCTATGGGAAAGCACACCTTGGTTTTGGAACGCTTTGGTTTTGGAACAGACTTCCGGAACGGATTAAGTTTGAGAACCAAGGTACCACTGTAGTGTTATCAGAAAGGGAGAAAAATAGCTGTAATAATAATAATAATAATAATAATGTGGTACCTCAGGTTACATGCGCTTCAGGTTACATACGCCTCAGGTTACAGACTCCGCTAACCCAGAAATAGTGCTTCAGGTTAAGAACTTTGCTTCAGGATGAGAAAAGAAATCGTGCTCCAGCAGCAGCTGGAGGCCCCATTAGCTAAAGTGCTTCAGGTTAAGAACAGTTTTCAGAACGGACCTCCGGAACGAATTAAGTACTTAACCTAAGTTACCAATGTAATAATATTTTCAGTGTGTGGACAATACTGAGCTAGACTGACTGAGCAAAGATATGACGGGAAAGGGCTTTAGCTCAATGGTAGAACATCTGCTTTGCATGCAGGAGATAGAAAGGGAGGGAGAGAATTTCTACAGCATCCACAACCACTCACTTTTGGACCTCCAGGAATTCAAGCAGCTGAACATCAGGAAACAGGCTCAGATCCACAATCCCTTGGCAATACAGGTCATCCTCTTTCTGGTGGTAAAGCATGTAGAGCATCGAGAGTTCTGGGTAGAAACACGGAAGGATGAGGGGCAGCACGAGGGCCGGTCCGTTGAGGTCACTGAGGCAGAGAAAGTGGAAAGGGAAGTTTGTACAAAGGGCTGCAATCCAGAATGCGGCAGCCAGACTGGTGACTGGGAGCGGCTGCTGAGACCACATAACACCGGTCTTGAAAGACCTATATTTGCTCCCAGTACATTTCTGAGCACAATTCAAAGTGTTGGTGCTGACCTTTCAAGCCCTAAACGGCCTCGGCCCAGTATACCTGAAGGAGCGTCTCCACCCCCATCGTTTGGCCCGGACACTGAGGTCCAGCTCTGAGGGCCTTCTGGCGGTTCCCTCCCTGCGAGAAGCCAAGTTACAGGGAACCAGGCAGAGGGCCTTCTCGGTGGTGGCCCCCGCCCTGTGGAACACCCTCCCACCAGATGTCAAAGAGAAGAACAACTACCAGACTTTTAGAAGACATCTGAAGGCAGCCCTCATTAGGGAAGCTTTTAATGTTTAACAGACTACTGTATTTTAACACTCTTTTGAAAGCCGCCCAGAGTGGCTGGGGAAACCCAGCCAGATGGGTGGGGTATAAGTAAATTATTATTATTATTATTATTATTATTATTATTATTATTATTATTATTTGCAAAGGACCTTGTGCTCAGCGCTTGCTTTTCACAAACCGGCCTTGGGAAACAGAGCAGCGTGAAAAGGATTTTTTTAAAAAAAAAATGCAGAGTGTCTATTTGGTAAAATTTAGACACCGCTTGAAACCTCAAATTGGATTAATGCATTCTAATCAAGTAGCTGGGTCAGAATGGAGCCAACCGTTGAGGGTAGGTTAGTGGGAGAGGGTCTTTTCCTGTAGGATCATAGGGGCAGGGACCTGTTTTTGATCAGAATCCCCTGTTGCTAAGCACACCGTGGCTTTGATGGAGCTCTAGAAGGAAAATAAAGTAGAATCTAAAAAGGTAAAGAACCCCTGACAGTTAATTCCAGTCGCAAACGACTCTGGGGTTGCGGCGCTCATCTCGCTTTACTGGCCAAGGGAGCTAGCGTTTGTCAGAGTTTTTCTGAGTCATGTGGCCAGCATGACTAAGCCGCTTCTGGCGAATCAGAGCAGCGCACGGAAATGCCGTTTACCTTCCCGCCAGAGCAGTACCTATTTATCTACTTGCACTGGCGTGCTTTCGAACTGCTAGGTTGGCAGGAGCTGGGACCGAGCAACGGGAGCTCACCCCATTGCGGGGATTTGAATCGCCGATCTTCTGATCGGCAAGCCCGAGAGGCTCAGTGGTTTAGACCACAGCGCCACCCAGCTCCCCAAAGTAGAATCTAATTGCAAATAAATAAATAGATTGCAATGCACTTTAAAATAGGACTCGGATGTCACTCATAATGGTGATAATTACCGTATTTTTTGCACCATAACACTCACTTTTTTCCTCCTAGAAAGTAAGGGGAAATGTCTGTGCGTGTTATGGAGGAAATGCCTACGGGTGGCATGCCTACGGATTTTCCTCCTCTAAAAACTATGTGCGTGTTATGGTCGGGTGCGTGTTATAGAGCGAAAAATACGATAATTGGGAGGGCAGGGGCTATGCCCATATTATAAGGGTTGTGGGTCAATGGTAGGGCATGCTCAAGGGTATCCTCAAGGGCATCCAAGTAGGGCTGAAAAACCTGGCGAGCTGCTGCCAGCCAGTGTCGACAATACTGAACTAGCTGGACCAAGGATCTGACTCAGTTCGAAGCAGCTTCCTGCATTCAAGAAGCAAGAAAACCATCTCGTGCCACTACCTCTCCTCCATGCCTCCAGCAGACGGTTCACCTTTGACCTCCAACGCAAGACGCAGCAAGCCCCTGAATGGCAAAAACAGCAAATAAAATTAGGGCCACTTAAAATCAGTGGGTGCTCACAAGCCAGACAGGATTGCTGAACTCAAATGGTTCTAACAAATCTATCAACTAGCTTCGTGCTATGTACAAGGGAATGTGCTTTGCTACTAGCTTACTTCCCTAGCTGGAATTAAGATTGCTGGAAAAAATATCAACAACCTCAGATATGCAGATGACACAACCTTGATGGCAGAAAGTGAGGAGGAATTAAAGAACCTTTTATTGAGGGTGAAAGAGGAGAGCGCAAAATATGGTCTGAAGCTCAACATCAAAAAAACGAAGATCATGGCCACTGGTCCCATCACCTCCTGGCAAATAGAAGGGGAAGAAATGGAGGCAGTGAGAGATTTTACTTTCTTGGGCTCCATGATCACTGCAGGTGGTGACAGCAGCCACGAAATTAAGAGATGCCTGTTTCTTGGGAGAAAAGCAATGGCAAACCTAGACAGCATCTTAAAAAGCAGAGACATCACCTTGCCAACAAAGGTCCGTATAGTTAAAGCTATGGTTTTCCCAGTAGTGATGTATGGAAGTGAGAGCTGGACCATAAAGAAGGCTGATCGCCAAAGAATGGATGCTTTTGAGTTATGGGGCTGGAGGAGACTCTTGAGAGTCCCATGGACTGCAAGAAGATCAAACCTCTCCATTCTGAAGGAAATCAGCCCTGAGTGCTCACTGGAAGGACAGATCCTGAAGCTGAGGCTCCAATACTTTGGCCACCTCAGGAGAAGAGAAGACTCCCTGGAAAAGACCCTGATGTTGGGAAAGATGGAGAGCACAAGGAGAAGGGGACGACAGAGGACGAGATGGTTGGATAGTGTTCTCTAATCTACCAGCATGAGTTTGACCAAACTGTGGGAGGCAGTGGAAGACAGGAGTGCCTGGCGTGCTCTGGTCCAGGGGGTCACGAAGAGTCGGACACGACTAAACGACTAAACAACAACACTAGCTCACTAGCGTGAGCGAGGAAGGATAATATTTAAT
The DNA here is from genome assembly GCF_964234715.1 of Podarcis melisellensis. Taxonomy (NCBI): domain Eukaryota; kingdom Metazoa; phylum Chordata; class Lepidosauria; order Squamata; family Lacertidae; genus Podarcis; species Podarcis melisellensis. The sequence goes on from NC_138544.1 coordinate 55,730,011, forward strand.
CAATATAGCCTCTCCTACTATCCTCAACATTCCCACCATTAGCTACCTGCGAAAAACTTTAAAGACTGGTCTGGTTTGCACCCAAGAATACTGGGTATTGCAGTTCACCAGCCAGGCTCTCCCAAGGGTGCCCCATTTCATACTCTCTCCCTCTGCCACCCAAGACTCAGCACCTATTGGCTACTGAGGACGCTCATTGGATTTGCTTCCTGTGAATTATTCTATTAAAGATTTCTTGTGCTTCTGCGAAACCCCAGGATTCCAATACTTCCTGGACCCTGTTTCTATCTTCACTAAACTCCTGCATTGGCTGTGACAGGAACCATTATCATTCCCTCAAAACGGCAACCATGTTCCAGGGCCCAATTATTACTTATCTGCATATTGAAACTGAAATACTTTATTGTCACTTGTACAACTTGTATGCAGGGAGATTAGACGAGCACCCCCCACTCAGCTCTCTTAGTCTTAATTCCCCTCGTTTACTGACACACACACACCAAACCCGAAAGCCAGTTGCCCTGTTGTTATCTTTTCATTCAGCAGCCTAACAGCCCATGGATAGAAGCTTTTCTTTACCCTGTTGGTGCGACTAATCCTGCTTCTATATCTTCTGCCCGAGGGCAGGAGATCAAGAAAGTGCCAGCCAGGGTGTGACTCATCCCTGAGAATTTTCCTCATTCTCCTGGGGCAACGTTCTTCCGCTATTTCATTCAGCGGATTCATGGGACAGCCCATAATATCTTGTGCTGTATTCACCACCCTCTGTAGGCACTTCCTATCAGATGATGTCAAACCAGCGTCCCACACCGTGATGCAGTAGGAAAGGACATTTTCTATTGTGGACCAGTAGAAGGAGATCATCAAATGTTGTTTGACATCGTTCTTCCACAATGGAGTCTCTGTTGGGCTTTCTTAACCACCTGGGTTGTATTTATTTTCCAAGTAAGGTCTTCACTGAGATAAACTCCCAGGAATTTAAAGGAAGAGATTCTCTCCACATATACAGAAGCCCTGAGGGTTTGGATTTACTAGCGCATCCTTGAAAAGAATCTCCTGGCAAAATTTGCCACAAGGTAAGCTATGCAAGAGGTCACCTACAAGGTGGATCCTCTTTCAGTTTCTCGGAGCAAAAACGACCATCCCAGAGGGGCGCCCCAGCGTGCAGATACGTACTGGTAGAATTCCCAAATCTTCTTTGCGTAATGCTTGACCTCCTCTTGCGCCATGCTGAGAAGATGCTTGTTTGCTCCGATCCCAGAGTAGCTGGCCTGGAATGCCAACGTCAGAGCCTTCAGGAATTTCCCCAGCGGGTGCAGAGAAGATTGCAGAGCCTGCAAAAGCAACGGGAAAACACAGCCTCTTCAGATTCAAGGCAAGACTCAGCTATTGGGAATTGATTTACAGTGGTACCTCTGGTTGCGAATGGGATCCGTTCCGCATTTGTGGGTTGCGATTCGCTGCTTCTGCGCATGCGCGTGACATCATGTTGAGCGTCTGCGCATGCGCGAGTGGCGAAACCCGGAAGTAACCCTTTCTGGTACTTCCGGGTTGCCGCGGGATGCAACCTGAAAAGATGTAACCTGAACCGAACGTAACAAGAGGTATGACTGTACAATGAAATGAAAAACATGTTTAGGACGTTTGTTTTTAAAAAAACAGAAACCTTTTTGTTAGGTATTACAGGACAGGACTTGCCAAAAGACTGGAAGAAGTTTTTCATGCATGCTACAACAGCGGCTAAGATCTTGCTAGCCCAAAAATAGAAAGATGAAAAGACAGAAAGAGTGGCAAGCAAAACTTATGGAATATGCCGAAATGGAGAAGCTTATGGATAAACTTACAGATAAGGAAAATGGAGACTTTAAGAAAGATTGGGAACCGTTTATGTTGTACAAATATATTTTAAAGAAGTGGACTCACTAGGAGGGTTTGAGGAAACACAATTAAGAAAACAAGTGTGAAAGTTAAGGAGCGATAACTGGGAAAATAAAGTGTAAGAGGTAATTTGGAAAGAATTGGTACAAAAATGATAAGAATATAAGAAGATTTAGTTAAAAGATTTCAGAATTAAGGTAAAATAAAATAAGCAGAAGAAGCAAATATTTAAAGAACCAGAAGAGGAATTTGAGAGAAGTCGGGCGGGTGGGGGGATATTAGGATTAATATATATCTTCTTGTGTTGATGATGATTATGCTGAATATAAAATCGTAAAACCAATTAAAAAAAAAAAGATTCAAGGGTAGGTTGGCAGGAGCAGGGACCGAACAACGGGAGCTCACCCTGTCACGGGGATTTGAACCGCCGACCTTCCAATCGGTTTAGACCACAGCGCCACCCACATCCCCAATATTGACATAAAGGTAAAGGTACCCCTGCCCCTACGGGCCAGTCTTGACAGACTCTGGGGTTGTGCGCCCATCTCACTTAAGAGGCCAGGGGCCAGCGCTGTCCGAAGACACTTCCGGGTCACGTGGCCAGCGTGACATCGCTGCTCTGGTGAGCCAGAGCCGCACACGGAAACGCCGTTTACCTTCCCGCTGGTAAGCGGTCCCTATTTATCTACTTGCACCCAGAGGTGCTTTCGAACTGCTAGGTTGGCATAAGGCATAATAAAAGTTAATTTGGGGGCTAAACTAAATTTGGAGGTGCTGGGCAGATCTTTGCACCCCGGGGGCGCATGTGCTAAAGATGGCCCTGCTTGGGGTTATCATCATCAGACTCTCACCAACCGAGCTATTATGCAAACAGCGTGCAACAAGTTACCTGGCGCAGGTAATCTTGCAGGTCATCCTTCTCCTGGTGTTCAATGAGTTCTTCAAGGTAGTCAACTTTCCTGGGAGCCTCTTCAGTCCCTCTGAGAGGACAAAGATTAACAGAGCACAGTAGTCCATCACCACTCAAAACGTCTCCTAATATGATTTGCCTCCCATTTTTTATTCTTATTATTTATTTGGTTTTTCAGATTAAAATTTTACAGCCACATATCCAACCTAAAAAACAAGATTCCAAGCAATCTCCTGGACTTCCCGCCTTAGCAGAAGTTTTAAAATTAAGTTAGCTTGCTAGTTTATCTTTAACCAATCGATTATCGGGAAGGGTTTTTTATTTTCTCATTTTTGTGCAATGCACTGCTTTGCTGCTGTTAACAATCAGCAGTAAATCGGCATTTGTGACTTCAGAATCGAGTAGCCCAGAGTATGCAGAAATGGCAAAAGTTACCGGAAGAATAAGAAATCAAGAAGAGAGATTTTTTAAAAATTCAGAATAGGGAAGATTTAAGGCCTGTTTGAAGAACCATTGCAAACAGCTTATAACACTGGCAGGATTGAATTAAAAATGAGCCTGGAAACAATTTAAATTGAGTATACAGGATAAACAACAAATGGATTTAAATTGGATATGCAGTGATAAAAGTTATAACATAAGCAACCACAAAAAAGGGGGGGGGTGTCATTATTATTGTTTGGTAATTTAAATTGAAAGAGTAAATTTGTAGTGTTTGTAAACGAAAAAATGAGAAATAAAATAAAACAAATAAATAAATATGAATCTAGCAGCCTAAGGAGGGATTTGCTGGAAAGGCAAAGTAGGTATAATAATAATAATAATAATAATAATAATAATAATAATAATAATAGTAATAATAATGTATACCCCTCCCATTTATACTGACTGCCACTCTGGGCAGCTTCAAACTGAATATTAAAAACAATACAGCATCAGACATTAAAAACTTCCCTAAGCAGGGCCGCCTTCAGCTGTCCTTTAAAAGTAAAATAGTTGTTTATTGCCTTGACATCTGGTCGGAGGGTATTCCACAGGGTGGGTGCCACTACCGAGAAGGCCCACTGCCTGGTTCCCTGTAACTTGGCTTCTCGCAGGGAGGGAACCGCCAGAAAGCCCTCAGAGCTGGACCTCAGCGTCCGGGCAGAACGATGCGGGTGGAGACACTCCTTCAGGTTCTGCCTGGACACTGAGGTCCAGCTCCGAGGGCCTTCTGGCGGTTCCCTACCTGCGAGAAGCCAAGTTACAGGGAACCAGACAGAGGGCCTTCTCAGTGGTGGCACCTGCCCTGTGGAACGCCCTCCCAGCAGATGTCAAAGAGAAGAACAACTACCAGACGTTTAGAAGACATCTGAAGGCAGACCTGTTTAGGGAAGCTTTTAATGTTTAACAGACTAACGGTAAAGGGACCCTTGACCATTAGGTCCAGTCGTGGCCAACTCTGGGGTTGCGACGCTCATCTCGCTTTATTAGCCAAGGGAGCCGGCGTACAGCTTCCAGATCATGTGGCCAGCATGACTAAGCCGCTTCTGGCGAACCAGAGCAACGCACAGAAAAGCCGTTTACCTTCCCGCCAGAGCGGTACCTATTTATCTACTTGCACTCTGTGCTTTTGAACTGCTAGGTTGGCAGGAGCAGGGACCGAGCAACGGGAGCTCACCCCCTCGCGGGGATTCGAACCGCTGACCTTCCGATCGGCAAGTCCTAGGCTCTGTGGTTTAACCCACAGCGCCACCCGCGTCCCTGTGTTTAACAGACTACTGCATTTTAATACTTTGTTGGAAGCCGCCCAGAGTGGCTGGGGAGACCCAGCCAGATGGGTGGGGTATAAATAAATAAATTATTCTTATTATTTATTATTATTCTGGGCTGAGGCCATTTAGGGCTTGAAAGGTCAGCACTAACACTTTGAATTGTGCTCGGAAACGAACTGGGAGCCAATGTAGGTCTGGACCGGGGTTATATGGTCCCGGCTCCCTTTTCAAATGTGACCTGAGTTCAGGTTTCGCTCCCACCCCTTCTCCTCACCTGTGGCAGAAGAGATATTCCTGGGACTTCCTCAGCTCTTTGCTCGTCTGAACGTGGAAGCCCATGAAACCCTCCTCCGTTTCCCCTTGACCGCCTGAGCGGATGAACTCCAGGAAGGGGCTGCAGAGACCGTCCCATCTTTTCTCAACCGGGAATACTTCCTGACCCAGCTGGCTGAACAAGGAGAGAAAGGTTTCTCAGACAAGGTCTCCAAGAATCAGAGTCGGAAGGGACACCCAGGGTCATCTAGTCCAACCCCCCGTTGCCAGGTTAAAAACAAAAGAGGAATGCAAATGGGTAAAACTGATGGTAATTGCAGCCAGACAGGTTATAGCGAGTAATCAGGAAAATGCAGAAGAGCTAGGGGTGAACCAATGGAGGGAAAAACTGAATAATATTATAATTTTGGAATAACTAACTGTGCAAATACATAAAATGAAAGGGTTTAAGGTCAGTGAGAAAGAGGAGGATTAGTTTGAGAAGATATTGAGTTATTTGAAGAATTTGGGGCAATTAAAATGTTAAAAGTTAAATAAACCTTGTGGAAGGAGGAGTGTAAAGGTATATAATTGTACATATGGTTGATTTGAATATGTTATTATTGAATAATATTGAATATGTATATTATTGAATATTGTATACCCAATTTATCAGCTGCCGGGAGGGGGGTTTCACTGTGTCTTGGTGGTTGGTAAAAGATAATTTATTGATTTTTAAAAAATCTAGTCCAACCCCCTGCTATGCATTCAAATTCACACAAACCCCTACATTCCCATCCATTGACAGCTGCAGAGTAACGGAGGCAGCATCCCTGTGTGAATGAGCCAAGAGAGGAAGCGTGGTGCAGTGGTTAGAGCAGCCTCTCTCAGATGTTCTTGAGCTACAAGACCCATCATCCCTGACCACCGGCCAAGCTGACTGGTGTGTGTGTGATAGGAGTTGTAGTCCAACAGCATCGAAGGTTGAGAAAGGCTGGATTAGGGACCTGGGAGACCTGGGTTCGAGTCTCCACCTTGGGCCTGTCGCCGCTTTCTCCCTGTCTCCCTCTCAGGGTTGCTGTTGTCGTGGGGACTGAATGAGGAGGGAAAGGGCCGTGTGTGCCAGTTTAAGCTCCTCTTTGGGGAGGAGAAAGGTGTGGTGTAAATGCAAGAAATAAATTAAGATCAAATCGCCACAAACGATCCTTCACCCCAGACAAGGCTTCTCCAGTCCCACGTTCGTTGCCTTCTTTTAATTATATTTATTCCTCGCCTTTCCTCCGAAGAGCTCAAGGGGGCAGCAAAAGCACAGACTCTAAACGTGTTTGCGTCGTGGTAAAACAATAACGAAATAATTGTAATAACCGCGGTTCCCACTCGCCTCCGTTTTCACCCCCACAAAAACAACCTTGTGAGGGAGGGTTAGGCTAAGAGGGAACAGCTGGCCCAAGATCTGCTGCAATTCTTGTGTGGAAGGGGGTTGGACTGGATAATAATAATAATAATAATAATAATAATAATAATAATAATAATAAAAAATTTATTTATATCCTGCCCTCCCCAGCCGAAGCCGGGCTCAGAGCTGCTAACAACAGTAACAGGTTCCCTCCTGACTCGCCAAGCCTATGAAATGGAGGCAGAAAGTTGCCCCCGCTTTAGGCCAAAACACTGGTACTTAAGAGGTTAACCAGCTTCTCTTTTTATTAATCGATCTGTCTATATAATTTTTATTAAATTTTCTGTCTGCGATTCAAAGTCTGGGGCTGCTCTAGCAAAATAATCAAAATATATTTTTTATTACATTTTCTGTTTTACCATTTAGAATATTCATTTATACCACCTTAAAATATCAATGACTCCCCTTCTTCCCATTCCGTGGTTCATTTTACATATATCATAAATCCCTGCAGATTTTACATAAACGAAACCATTCCCTATTACATTATTACTTCCACCGAAGCTTATTTACACCGTTGAATTTATCTGAAGGCTGCCAACGTTTTCAAGTGTACACAATTCCCCCCATATAGTCAATAAACATTGTCCAATCTTCTCCAAACATGTTCTTCTTGTCCTCTTATTCTATATGTTATGTCCACAAGCTGTGCATATTCTGTCAGCTTAAGTTGTCATTCTTCTTTGGTTGGGACCTCACTTGTTTTCCATTTTTGGCCTCTGGCCGCCGTAGTGGCATACATAAATAACCCTTTTTGACACCTGGGAATTTCCATCTGAATTATCCCCCCCCCCCCCGGACTATGGCTTTTTGGGAAAAGGTGCTTTTAAACATTATTTTCACTTCATTATAAATTATTTTCTGGCCCACGTAGGACCAGTCTGGATAGCTAGCCTTGGTGAAGACTTGACATTTTCATCCCGCAAAAAGTTTTTTGAGTTTCTGCTGAAATGAAGCTGCATTTGAATGTTGTATTTTAATCTTGCTTTTTAAATTGTATTTTGATTGTTTTATATCTTGTGTTAGCCGCCCTGAGCCCGGTCTTGGCTGGGGAGGGCGGGGTATAAATAAAATTATTTACAGTGGTACTTCAGGTTAAGTAATTAATTCGTTCCTGAAGCACCACTTTAGCTAATGGGGCCTCCTGCTGCCGCTGCACCGCTGGAGCACGATTTCTGTTCTCATCCTGAAGCAAAGTTCTTAACCTGAAGCACTATTTCTGGGTTAGCGGAGTCTGTAACCTGAAGTGTATGTAACCTGAAGCGTATGTAACCTGAGGTAATACTGTAGTATTATTATTATTCTTATTTCCCAATACTCCTTTACCCTTTTACAAGTCGACCACATATGAAAGAACGTTCTTTCAGAGGTAAACCACGCTCTCGATTCCCACTTACAGTTTCTCTGCGGTGTCATCCTGTTCACCGGAAGTGTCCAGGATTCCTTGAGTTTGCAGCCCGTGGGTCGATTTGCTGCTGAACGTGCCCTCCAGGGTGAATCCATTTGGGAAGGTCAGTTTGCCCTGAAAACCATCCCCAAAAGCCAGAGTTAATTTTTCATTCATTCATTCAAAACCATTCATACCCTGGATTGTATAGCAGCAACAGAATTTCGGGGAGCCCGGCATCATTGGCAAGGATGGCATTTCCTGTGGCAAATTGAGATTCCTGCTTTGCGGGGGGAATGGGAAAGCCTTATCTAAATCATCCCTATTGGGCCATGGTACACACAACTCTGGGACGCGGGTGGCACTGTGGGTTAAACCCCAGAGCCTAGGACTTGCCGATCAGAAGGTCGGCGGTTTGAATCCCCTCGACGGGGTGAGCTCCCGTTGCTCGGTCCCTGTTCCTGCCAACCTAGCAGATAGAAAGCACGTCAAAGTGCAAGTAGATAAATGGGTACCGCTCCGGCGGGAAAGTAAACGGCGTTTCCATGCGCTGCTCTGGTTCGCCAGAAGCGGCTTAGTCATGCTGGCCACATGACCCGGAAGCTGTACGCCGGATCGCTCAGCAAATAAAGCGAGATGAGCGCTGCAACCCCAGCGTCGGTCACAACTGGACCTAATGGTCAGGGGTCCCTTTACCTTTACCTTTATCCTGAATTTCAGGGAATTAAGTGAAAATTATCAACTTATGCCTACTTAAAGGCAAACTTAAGTTCATTTTTATCCTATGAAAAAACAACAACCCAAAACCTGTGTTTCACAGTTGAAATGAATTCAGGGGTGGTTGTGTTTAAGCAACTGTACTCAATGATTTTGTGGCATTGAGTTGAAATTGAGGCAGCTTGGTTAGGGTGCAGAATACAAACCCATAGAAAGGAATTGAAGCAGAGCAGGGGTTGTCAAGAGCTCGTCCTACACTCGAGTAGGACCCTGGCAGAGACACATGCCCAACTGGCATGTTCTCTCCCTCCTGGTAAATCGTTCGGGAGCTTCAAAAGCTTTCTTCTGCCCAAACATCACAGTGACCGATGCCAACAGACACAGGCACACTTAGGGATCTGCAGAGTCTTCGCATCATGCGTACCAGACCTCAGTAACTCAGCATTTTGGCTAATCTACTTTATTTACATATAAACACACATGGAGCACTGCAACATGGCTCCCTCTCTCTCTAGCATCAGACAGCAAAGAGAAAGAACAAAGGACAATAGTCCCACTTCACGGAACACAGCAACACAAACATCCTGTCTCCGTCACTTCCCACTCTGTGGAATGAAAACATACACCATCATGTGATAGACAACAATCCCATGACTGCAATCATGGAGCAGGAATTCTAACAGGGCTCAGCAATTTTTTTCAGCAGGGGGCCGGTCCACTGTCCCTCAGACCTTGTGGGGGGCCGGACTATATTTTGTTTTGGTGGGGGGGGGGAATGAACGAATTCCTATGCCTCACAAATAACCCAGAGATGCATTTTAAATAAAAGGACACATTCTACTCATGTAAAAACATGCTGACCATGTGTGGGCCGGATTGAGAAGGCGATTGGGCCGGATCTGGCCCTCGGGCCTTAGTTTGCCTACCCATGTCCAAGAGCAAAACAGGTCCTCCTGTGAAGCTTAAATACCCCAAGGAAGTGACACAGCAGCAAAGGGGAAAAGGTTGAGGAGGGAAAAGGAAAAAGAAGCAAACATGAAGTTCTTCATGTTACGAGGTTCTCATGATGACCAGAGAGCAGTGTCGGATTTATGTATAAGCTAAACAAGCTATAGCTCAGGGCCCCCACTCTCTTGGGGGCCCCCAAAAAAATTAAAGAAAAAAACTACTGGATGTACATTTCAAAAATATAAGATAAAAAACAAAAAAAAATGGCTCTAGAAACCTATTAGGTCCATAAATTAGCATATAGCATATATTCAACACAAAAAACAGTGACAATTTGTTGTTGACAAAGGACAGCTGGACATATAAAGGGCCCCATTACCTTCAGTAGCTTAGGGCCTCATCAAATCTAAATCCGGCCCTTCCAGCATCTTAAAAGCATGGCTTTAGGAATATATTCCAAACAGCACACTCTTTCCCGACCCAAATGTGGTCAGTCAAGCCCAGTTTGCAGCTTTTAAACCCAGAGCAATCGAAAAGCCAAGCCCACAACTCACTTTGCCGACAAAAGTCAAGTCTCTGGTGAAGTTTCCCACAAAGATTGAGTCGTCTTCCAGGAGGAGTGTCCCAGGTCCCTGCAGATCGTAGGAGAGAAGGGGAGGTAAATTAGCAAAATATGCCTCCTAACCATAGCTGTCAAGTGTCCCTTATTTGAAGGGACAGTCCTTTATTCCAGAGCCATGTCCCGCTGCTGTCCCTTATTGATGGATGTCCCTTAAATGATGTCCCTTAAATTTCAAAGGCCAGGGAGGAGGGAGGCTCCAACACAGCTTGGCTGTGTTGCTCACCCAATAAGAAGTCTAAGAACGACTGGGGGGTGGAGCTTGCATGCCTTGTGTGTGGCTAGTTAATGCAAGCTGAGGAGGTTTTTGAATGCTGGATGCCATTTTGTTGCACGTGCTGCTGCAAACTTTGCAGTGCAAAGCCAGGCTGGGGAGCCATCTTAAGCTGAGGCTGCATAGGCCTTGTGGTGCATGTGATTCAGATTCTAGTCAGTTGAACCTCTGGTTACAAAGTTGGTTGGACAGTGTTCCAATGTTGGTTGGACAGTGTTCCAATGTTCCAGTGTTCCAATGCTACCAGCATGAGTTTGACCAGACTGCAGGAGGACAGGAAGACTCGAGTGCCTGGAACAGGTGAGGTTGCAGGTCCCTTATTTTGGCTGCTGGTCCCTTATTTTCAAATCTGTAAGTTGACAGCTATGCTCCTAACTGTGCATACTCAAAAAAGGAAGGTGGAATTATGAAACCCATACAACACTGTGCAAACTTGACGAACTCAAATGACATTTTATTTTGCAGAAGTTATTCTGATGGAACTCTTGAGTCCAGGCAATGCTCCGCCTCTGCAAGCGTCTATTTGCACTCATATGGGCTAGAAACTTTTCTTCCCTTTTTAAAATAAAAAGTAGGAAGAAGAGTGAGGTTCTGCTGGTTCAAATTTCTCCTAGGTCCTTGTCTCTCAGCCTCCATCCTTGCAATATGATACTGGACCGCATTGCAGGGATGTTTGTAAGACTTGCTTTGGCACAGCACTTGAGTAAATTGGCAAAAATCCAAATCAAATACAGTGGTACCTCAGGTTAAGACCTTAATTCATTCTGGAGGTCCGTTCTTAACCTGAAACTGTTCTTAACCTGAAGCACCACTTTAGCTAATGGGGCCTCCTGCTGCCGCTGCGCGATTTGTGTTCTCATCCTGAAGCAAAGTTCTTAACCCGAGGTACTATTTCTGGGTTAGCGGAGACTGTAACCTGAAGCGTATGTAACCTGAAGCATCTGTAACCTGAGGTAGCACTGTAAGTATAGGAGATGTAAAGAGAAAGAAGGTTCTTTTTATCATGTGTGATGGTCTTGTAGTAAGGTTAAAGCTTCCTGGGAAATGATATACAGTGGTACCTCGGATTACATACACTTCAGGTTACAGACGCTTCAGGTTACAGACTCCACTAACCCAGAAATAGTACCTCGGGTTAAGAACTTTGCTTCAGGATGAGAACAAAAATTGTGCTCCGGCGCCACGGCAGCAGCAGCAGGAGGCCCCATTAGCTAAAGTGGTGCTTCAGGTTAAGAACAGTTTCAGGTTAAGAACGGACCTCTGGAACGAATTAAGTACTTAACCCGAGGTACCACTGTATAATGAATTGGAAAATGGGTTTAAAATAACATTTGTAAAAAACAAAACAAAAACCAGAAGCTTTCCTTTTGGGAATTATAGGGACAGAACTACCCAAAGTGTATAGAAATTTATTCATTTGTGCAACTGCAGCGGCAAGAATGCTACTCGCCCAAAAATGGAAAGAAGCAGAAGGCCCAGCGAAATGCAGAAATGGCAAAACTTACCAGAAAAATAAGAAATCAAGATAACAAACTTTTTTATATATAAAAGAATAGATATTTACAAATAAACTGTAAACGGATAAGAACATTGGAAGGATTCTTGTAATAACCTGCAGTTTTATAAAAGAGTTTATATTTAAAGTGGATGAACAAAATGAGCAAATTAAGCTAATTTGGATATGCAGAAACTATGAAAAATAAATTTAAGGAACCGTGAAGGGATCAGATGGGATTACCATGAGGAATTATAAAATATACATCAAGCCATCGTGTCCACGATGAAAGCATTGTGTTGACTGGGTTTGATATATTGACGATAATTTCTGATTAAATCCCATAAGATTCTACATTCATGCCCTTTTCATGCCCTTTTCAGTCTACTGCCCATTTCTCTCTCCTCACGTCACGTACACAGCAGTTGCTTCGCCAGGCAGGCATCCTGGGCCATAAAAGATAGTGGGCAAGTTACTTTGATGTACAGTGGTGCCCCGCAAGACGAACGCCTCGCAAAACTTGCAAGATGAAAGAGTTTTCCGTTTTTGAGTCGTTCCGCAAGACGAATTTCCCTATGGGCTTGCTTCGCAAGAAGAAAGCCCATAGGGAAATCTCCGGGGACCTCTTTTAAATGCTGGCGGTGGGGAGCAAAACCTTTCGCCCCCCTCCGGCCTTCAGAAGAGGTCCAGGAAGGCCGGCGGGGGCCGAAAGGCTTTGCTCCCCACCGCCAGCATTTTAAAAGCGGTCCGGGATAGCAGGGAATTGCGCTGCGCTTTCCCACTATCCCGGACCGCTTTTAAAATGCTGGCCGTTGGGAGCAAAGACTTTCGCCCACCGCCACCCTTCAGAAGAGGTCCTGGACCTCTTCTGAAGGCCGGCGGGGGGCGAAAGTCTTTGCTCCCCCCCCGCCTGCCTTCCCGGGACAGCGGAGACTTCTCCGCTGTCCCGGGGCGATCTTAAAATGCTGGCGGGGGGCAGTGAAGCCTTCGCTGCCGCCCGCCAGCATTTTAAAACCGCCCCGGGACAGCGGAGGCTTCGCTGCCGCCTGCCAGCATTTTAAAATCCGCTGTCCCGGGGGCTTTTAAAATGCTGGCGGTCGGTAGCAAAGCCGTCCTGTCCCCGGAGCTTGCGGGCGGGAGGTGGGGAGAAGGGCTTTTCTTCCCACCGCCAGCCTTCAGAACAGCCTTCTGAAGACTGGCGGTGGGAAAGAAAGCCCTTGTGCCCCCCCCCCAGCCTTCAGAAGAGCTCGGGGGACAGACTGTCCCCGGACCTGGTCTGAAGGCGGTTTCCATAGGAACGCATTGATTGATTTTCAATGCATTCCTATGGGAAACCGTGCTTCGCAAGACGAAAAACTCGCAAGAAGAAAAAACTTGCGGAACGAATTAATTTCGTCTTGCGAGGCACCACTGTAGTTTTCTTATATCTTAAGATGTTAATCTTGGAGCCAGGAAACAAATCTCACATGAAGGTGGTAATGATCTGGTTTATTTCTCAGCTCTGGGGTTGCCAAATGCACCCCTTTGTAATTCTCAATTTATTTACCCCAAAATATATGCATGCTAATTAGTGTTGTAGTGTAACTTTTTCCCCACGTGGGGTTTGATGAAATGCTCAGAGGAAATGATTGGTTCTTATGAGCACTGTGTAAAAGATTCTTTTGCTAATAAAATGGCCTGGTGAGGGGTGTGGTGGACGCACTTTTCTTTGAGAGCCTTGCTGGTCAAAGCCTCGTGTCTTGTTTTTAATCAGGGTCCAGTCCTTCCTTTACTTTGCGAACGCAACAGAACCGCTGAAAGAGGGGGAAGGAAGTCAAGTTTTGATATGTCAAAATGACTGTAAAATGATCGAAATGTATAAAATTGAAAATCATAAATATATATTTTTTTAAAGAAAGCACTTGATGAAGGCTACCTGACAAGCCTGCATGAGAGTTCAACCATTTTATTCCCTGGTGATCCTTACCACCATTTTATCCATGTGGAAAGTTCTCTGATAGCAGACGCCCGATTGCATGAGCACAAGCCCCGGTCCATGTCTCTGGTCTTCCTGCCACATCCCAATGTACCTCTCCCCTCTGAAACAGAACGAGAGGAATCACAGAATTGTAGAGTCAGGATATGCCCCTGCCAGAATATCAGGATGAAAGCTGAATAAATCATTCCAAACATATTCTCTTTCTGCAATAATAATAATAATAATAATAATTTATTATTTATACCCCGCCCATCTGGCTGAGTTTCCCCAGCCACTCTGGGCGGCTCCCAATCAGTGTTAAAAACAGTACAGCATTACATATTAAAAACTTCCCTGAACAGGGCTGCCTTAAGATGTTTTCTGAATGTCAGGTAATTCTTTATCTCTTTGACATCTGATGGGAGGGCGTTCCACAGGGCGGGCGCCACTGTGCAAACCTCAATACCGTGGTTCCTTGGTTCCCAAACTTAGTGCGTTCCAAAACCAAAGCGTTCTAAAACCAAGGCATGCTTTCCCATAGAAAGTAATGTAAGGAAAACAATACAAAATTACTTACACAAACAAAAACGCAAAAAACAAAATAAAATGCCAAAAATACCTGTACAGCGGGTGGCTTAAAGAAAAATGCTCCAAGCTTATGGTTGATTTACCTCTCTTTGTCGTCCCAGACGCCATAGCCGTGTTTCTTGTCATTTTCCCAGTGCCCGGAGTACTTGAACGGCTGCTCAGCATCTGAAGCATTCTCCAAGATGCCAAACCCCTGGCGTACGTTGTCCTTGAAATACCCTTTGTAGACCATCTCGTCGCCATACCTGGGGAAAATGCACGCAACATCTATTTTGGATGATACTTTGCAACTTTGGAACTCCCTGCCAATTGATTCTAGAGTTGTAACTGCTTCTGGTGCCAGCTAAAAGCTTAAGCAAGCCTGCCCAGACATTTAAATGGGACGTGCATTTTAATACGTAAATTTCAATTCATAGTGTGCATTTTTGAAACTGCTGGTTTTATTTTGAAAAATTGGGAGGGGGTTAACTCGTCGTTAGTGTTTGATTCCACTGGGAATTTGCATGTATAGTTTCTATAAGATGCTTAAGGATTGTGAAGATTATGCAGAATAAAATCATGGAATTGTAAAATTGGAAACAGCCACTTGCAGGTGTGAGCATGGAGGAGGTGGAAACAACCTCTTTTGCAAGGCTTAAAAAAGGTAAAGGGTAAAGGGACCCCTGACCAATAGGTCCAGTAGTGGCTGCCTCTGGGGTTGTGGCGCTCATCTCGCTTTATTGGCTGAGGGCCAGCATGACTAAGTCGCTTCTGGCAAACCAGAGCATCGCACAGAAACGCCATTTACTTTCCCGCCGGAGTGGTACCTATTTATCTACTTGCACTGGTGTGCTTTCGAACTGCCAGGTGGGCAGGAGCAGGGACTGAGCAACGGGAGCTCACCCTGTTGCGGGGATTCGAACCGCCGACCTTCTAATCAGCAAGTCCTAGGCTCTGTGGTTTAACCCACAGCGCCACCCGTGAACCCCATAACCTTTGCAAAGCTTACTCACTCACAAATCCCATAACCGCTCATCTTGCCTTCTCGCCAGTGACACTTGTAGCAGTCATAGCGGTCCTCGGAGGCGCGAGGGATGAGGCAGATGCCAAACCTGCAGCCAAGAAGAAGATGATCATAGAACCACAGAACTGTGGGGCCTGAAGGGACCCCCAATGCTCACCTAGTCTAACCCCCCTACAATACAGGAATGACAGCTCAAGAATCCCCGAGATATTTCCATCCAACCTCTATTTTAAAACCTCGAAGGACGGAGAGTCCACCAACTTTCAAAGGAGACCATTCCACCGCTGAACAGCTCTCACCCTCAGAAAAGTTCTTCCTGGTGTTTAGTTGGAATCCAGGTGGATAAAAATCAATGATTTTAAAAAACAAAACAAAAAATGGATTTTTAAAATTTAAATTCGATTTTTAAAATTTAAATTCGATTTTTAAAATTTAAATCGGAGGAAAAGTCTTTCTAAAGATAGTTTTCTATTTAAGTTACATTATAGTACAAAGGCTATTCATCAGGAAATAAGGATTTGTTTTAAGTTTTTCATGCATGCTAAAACTCAGTCTAAGTTTAAAAATAAAATAAAAAATTGTTTAACCACATCGGTTAACAAACATGGATACATATGCTATAACTTTATTGTTTTAGTTAAATAAAATGTTTAAATTTTTATTAAGGAAATGATTGTTTTTCTCCTTCCAATAAAGTACAGCAGAAAAGTTTTCAAAATATAAACACTAATTTCATAATTATCTATGTATTTCTGATAGTATAACCAAATCAGTATTTTTTTATATAACTGTAAAAACTACTCTGAAAATTATTCCAAAAACGAAACCTTCACCTGGTTGTAAATATTAAGAAGATGCCAGCAAGGTTGAACCTTTATGTAAAAAATAATGATTTAAATCAAGTCTCACTGACTAGTGTTTTAAATCAATTTTATTTAAATCAAATCCACCCTGGATGGAATCTCCTTTCATGTAACTTGAGGCCATTTTTTCAAGTCCTACCCTCCAGAGAAAACAACAACAACAATAATAATAATAATTTATTATTTGTACCCCGCCCATCTGGCTGGGTTTCCCCAGCCACTCTGGGCAGCTTCCAACAAAGATGAAAAATACACTAAAATATCACATATTAAAAACTTCCCTGAACAGGGCTGCCTTCAGATGTCTTCTGAATGTCAGGTTTATCACTTTGACATCTGGTGGGAGGGCGTTCCACAGGGCGGGCGCCACTACCGAGAAGGCCCTCTGCCTGGTTCCCTGTAACTTGGCCTCTCACAGTGAGGGAACCGCCAGAAGGCCCTCGGAGCTGGACCTCAGTGTCCGGGCAGAACGATGGAGGTGGAGACGCTCCTTCAGGTATACTGGACCGAGGCCGTTTAGGGCTTTAAAGGTCAGCACCAACACTTTGAATTGTGCTTGGAAACGTACCGGGAGCCAATGTAGGTCTTTCAAGACCGGTGTTATATGGTCTCGGTGGCCGCTCCCAGTCACCAGTCTAGCTGCCGCATTCTGGATTAGTTGTAGTTTCCAGGTCACCTTCAAAGGTAGCCCCACATAGAGTGCATTGCAGTAATCCAAGCGGGAGATAACCAGAGCATAACCACCACTCTGGCGAGACAGTCTGCGGGCAGATAGGGTCTCAGCCTACGTACCAGATGGAGCTGGTAAACAGCTGCCCTGGATACAGATTTGACCTGTGCCTCCATGGACAGCTGTGAGTCCAAAATGACTACCAGGCTGCACACCTGGTCCATCCTGGTCCATCAAGCTTGCTCCATCCTCTATGTGACAGCCCTTTTGATATTTGAAGATGTCAGTCCTATCTCCTCACAGTCTCTCCTTTCCAGGGCAAGCATACCAGACACCCTCAACCGTTCTGCTTAGTTTCCAGACCCTCAATAATCTTCATTTCCCTCCTCTGTACACCTTCCAGCTTGTCAACCTCCTTCTTAAATTGTGGAGCCCAGAACTGGACACAGGGCTCCAGGTGGGGTCCGACCAATGCAGAATAGAGCAGTACCATTTACACACCATCGAGATGTGCAATTCAGGGTGGACCAAAGCTCTTCCCCTTGCACACCTGACAGGTGAGTCTGGGAGCATCCTTACCCATGTTCCATGCCTTCCTGGAAGTCCCCGACATAATTCCGACCATCTGGCCATGTCAGCGTCCCCCTGGAAAGAAGATAAACCCATTATGGCCAGAGGAAAGCCAAGGTTTGACTCAGTCCAGGGAAGCAATCTCTGTGTATTGGAGCAGGGTCAGCAACTATCGGCCTGCAGGCCCAATTCCGCCCATTTAGCTGGCTTGTCTCTCTCCTCCCTTTTTTTACAAGTTAAAAGTGGAAGTGGGGATTGGAGGGAGAAAGAGAGAACACAAACAGGGGTTATGGACTTACTTGCCGTGGGGTTTACTCAGCCGCCACTCTCCCTCATAGGTCGCACCCTTCAACCTTCCTTCCTCTCGGAAAGTGAAGCTGGAGAAGCGGCAGACCGGCGGGTCTCTCCCTCGGCCGGCCTCGCCCCACAGAGGGAAGTCTCGCTTGCCACTCAACGCCTGGCGCACGGCATGGCTCAGCTTCCACTGCCACACAGCCTGCGGGAGGGAAAGAGGAGGAGAGCAGGGAGGATGAGGGGATTAAGCAAGGAAGCAGAGATAGAGGAGGGGGCTTCAGCTGCAAAGTTTGCATCAACCCATCGCTGGGTGGTGCACAAAAGTGCCCACTTCACCTTCTCATTTTTCCAGCCTTGCATTCAGCTCTCTGCAGCTCCATGCCTGTTTGCCTATCAAAACGCACCCCGCAGTTTGCCAAATTGCCAATGCAGACCCCTTGCTCTCATTATATACAGTGGTACCTCGGGTTAAGTACTTAATTTGTTCCGGAGGTCCGTTCCTAACCTGAAACTGTTCTTAACCTGAAACACCACTGTAGCTAATGGGGCCTCCTGCTGCCGCCGTGCCGCCGGAGCACGATTTGTGTTCTCATCCTGAAGCAAAGTTCTTAACCTGAGGTACTATTTCTGGCTTAGCAGAGTCTGTAACCTGAAGTGTCTGTAACCTGAAGCGTATGTAACCCGAGGCACCACTGTACAGTCATACCTTGGGTTAAAGTAGCTTCAGGTTAAATCTTTTCAGGTTGCATCCTGCAGCGACACGGAAGTAATGGAACGGGTTACTTCCGGGTTCCGCCGCTCGCGCATGCGCAGACGCTCAAAATGATGTCATGCGCAGAAGCGGCGAATCACGACCCGCACACGTCGTGTTCTGCTCAGGATGCAAACGGGGCTCCGGAATGAATCCCATTCGCATCCAGAGGTACCACTGTAAAGGTAAAGGACCCCTGGATGGTGAAGTCCAATCAAAGGCAACTATGGGGTTGCGGCGCTCATCTCACTTTCAGGCCAAGGGAGCCGGTGTTTGTCCGCAGACAGCTTTCCGGGTCATGTGGCCAGCATGACTAAACCGCTTCTGGCGCAACAGGACACCGTGATGGAAACCAGAGCGTATGGAAACGCTGTTTACCTTTCTTCCGCAGCAGTACCTATTTATCTACTTGCGCTGGTGTGCTTTCGAACTGCTAGGTTGGCAGGAGCAGGGACCAAGCAACGGGAGCTCACCCCGTTGTGGGGATTCAAACCACCAACCTTCTGATCAGCAAGCCCAAGAGGTTCAGTGGTTCAGACCACAGCGCCACCCACATCCCATGCATTTGTGTACACATTCCTTGGCAGGAGAACTGCATTGCCAAATTTGGAGAAGTGTGAATCTCAAAGGACGACTGTGCTTCAGTTCATGTAAAAAGGTAAAGGGACCCCTGACCATTAGGTCCAGTCGTGACCGACTCTGGGGTTGCGGCGCTCATCTCGTTTTATTGGCCGAGGGAGCCGGTGTACAGCTTCCGGGTCATGTGGCCAGCATGACTAAGCCGCTTCTGGCAAACCAGAGCAGTGCACGGAAACGGCGTTTACCTTTCCGCCAGAGCGGTACCTATTTATCTACTTGCACTTTGACGTGTTTTCGAACTGCTGGGTGGGCAGGAGCAGGGACCGAGCAACGGGAGCTCACCCCGTCACGGAGAATCGAACCGCGACCTTCTGATCGGCAAGTCCTAGGGCTCTGTGGTTTAGACCACAGCGACACCCGTGTCCCTTCAGTTCATGTAATTAGGTCCTTTAGAGCCAAATTTCTCCCTCGCATCCCAGATCTGTTATGTACTGAAGTTCTCACCCTGGGCCAGCAGGGGGATACTGTAGATAGTTATGCAAATGAAGGATCGAAAGTGATGTTCAGTGATTGGCTAGTTACAGAAAATGGTTACTGTTGCATTGTAGTCGAGCTCTATATAAGTAGGCTGACTGAGCTCTAGAGTTCAGTTCTGTTCCAGCTTACAAATAAAGAGCTGCTTTGGAAGAATCGCTGCGTCGTCTGATATGTTCGCCCACAACTTAACAAGATCCAATTTTTAACCACCAACATCTACCCCTGGGCAGTGAGTCCCACACAGCTACATACCCGTGACTCTGGTTCTTTGGCCAAGAGGAAAAACATGCCTTCTGGTGTGTTGATGCGGAGGGTGTGCCTTGAGAAACAGCAAGCAAAACAGAAAGCGGAAGGAAAAATATTTCTAAAGATTTGTATTTAAGTTACGTTGTAGTGCAAAGGCTATTCATCAGGAAATAAGGATTTGTTTAAAGTTTTTCATGTGTGCTAAAACTCAGTCTAAGGTGTGTTTTTTTACATTGTTTAACCACATCAGTTAACAAAACATGGATACATATGTTATAATGTTATTGTTTTAGTTAAATAAATTGTTTAAATTGTTATTAAGGAAATGATTATTTTTCTCCTTCCAATAAAGTACAGCAGAAAAGCTGCCCAAATATAAACAATAATTTCACAATTACCTGTCTATGTATTTCTAATAGTATCATCAAAACAGTAATTTTTGATACAACTGTAAAAACTACTCTGAAAATCTATTATTCCAAAAATGAAACCGTCATCTGGTTGAAGATATTAAGATCATACTAGCAAAAAGGAGTCTTTCTGTGAAAAAATGATTTAAACCAAGTCTTACTGACCAGTGATTGAAATCGTGATTTAAGTCGTGATTTAAATCGATGGGATTTAAATCAAATATACCCTGTTTGGAAATACAGTCATACCTCGGGTTACAGACGCTTCTGGTTGCGAATCTTCGGGTTGCGCACAGCACTGAACCCGGAAGTACCGGAACGCGTTACTGTACTTCCAGGTTTCGGCGCTCGCGCATGCAAAGCACTAAATCGCGCTTTGCACATGCACAGAAGCGCTGAATCGTGACCTGCGTGTGCACAGACGCGGCGCCTCCCGTACAGATCACAACCCGAGCATCCACGGTAAATCCACTTCCGAGCTAGGGAGGAGCTGGGGTTGCGGGCTTCACGCTCCTCCCCACACTCGCGGGGGGAGGCTCCAGCCCCACGCGATGACAGGGAATCCTCGGCCGCGTCATACCCCGTGCCAGCCAATCGGCTGGCGGGGGGCGTGGCCTCGGCTACTTAGGTCTGGCACGGCCGAGAACCTCTCTCTTTCCCACGCCGCAGCTGACCTGGTGTCCCCTTCTGTTATGTATTGAAGTTCTCACCCTGGCCACCAGGAGTATTGTGTATGTAGTTTTCACTCAGGTCCACGTCAGTTATTTTAGGCGGGAAACCCTGGGTTGTTGTTGCTACAATGTTGACAGCTGGCTGCCTATAAAAGCAGGCCGGCTGAGCTGTTTGCTGTTCAGTTTCTATTCCAGCTTACAAAATAAAGAGCTGCTTTGGAGAAATCACTGTGTTGTCTGCCATGTCTACCCACTATTTAACACCTTCCCTCCCACCCGTTAGACTAGGTTCTTTGATGTTGCTATGAACCTCGGTTGGTCGCCGTCAAGGGGCCTGGTAGGAATTTTTCCATCTGGCAGATGGGCTCCAGCCATTTGGAATTCGCCTACCTCGTAGCAAACCATCACAACTCCACAATATTGGCGGTAGGCATTGGTGGGGCTACAGTCTATTGTTATGCAGATGAAGGGGGGAGAAGGAGCGCCATCAACTTCTCCCAAATAAAGGGTTGTCCGGTAAAGGATTCCTGGGGGCATGGCCTAAGGAGGTGTGGCCTAAGGAGGTGTGGGCCCACGGCACGCCCCCATGCGGTGACCCCAGGGGAGGTCCTAGTTGACGTGCCTCAGCAGGACTCCTCCCACTGGTGGTTAACCCTCACCGGCCAGGCCGGTTATTTGTAGGACCAATGCCTAAGCCAATACTGCTCAATTTCTGTAATCAATAAAGTTGTGGCCTAATTTGACCCATTAACTCGAATTCTTGTGTCCCGTGTCTTTATTTCTATGGGGGCGGGAACTCGCCACGCAAACAATCTGCCAGCAGCAGAACACAAGGAGAACCTTCTGGATGAGGCCAATGGCCCAACTAGTACAGAATCCTGATCTCACAGCGGCCAACCAGCTGCCTTTGGGAAGCCTGCAAGCTGGACATGAGTGCGAGAGCACTCTGTTCACCTGCGATTCCCCGGCAACAGAAATTCGGAAGCATTTCTGCCTCTGAGAGCAAAGGCAGAGCCATTGTGACTCGGGGTGTTATGTACTGAAGTTCTCACCCTGGGCCAGCAGGGGGGTACTGTAGATAGTTATGCAAATAAGGGATCGAAAGTGACGTTCAGTGATTGGATAGTTTTAGAAAGTTGTTACAGTAACGTTGTACTGGAGCTCTATATAAGCAGGCTGACTGAACCCTTCAGTTCAGTTCTGTCCTGGCCTGTGAATAAACAAGAGCTGTTTGAAGAATCGCTGTGTCGTCTGATATGTTCACCCACAACTTAACACAGAGGAAGTCCACTTACTTTCCTGTTTCCTTGAAAGTCGCGTCCACCCAGGTGAGCTTCAGGTCAAAACTCTGGAAGGTGTTCCCCTAGAAAACGTTGAAATGCAGAATTAGATAAATTAACAGGAAGGATTCGAAAGCTGCGGGACCAGAGATTTTTAGAGGACTGGAGTAAATATCTGAACTATTTGAAAAGTAATTGTAAAAAACAGATCACGCTAGTAGGACTGCAAGAGGTTCTGTAAGGAGGACTATGCAAAATATTGCAAGGAAGACTATGAAAAGAATTATTAGTTAATGATAATTAAAAGTAATAGAGAAATTAAGAAAGGCAGAATAAGTGATTAAGAATGGAAAATTTTCAGAGGTTGTTGATGGAAGTCCAAAATATTGTATAAGATAAGAAAGTATGTTAAAGGACTGTTGCAAATGACATGTTAAAAATCAATAAAAATGTAAAATAAAAATACTCACAAATTTATTTACAGCTGCACAAATTATGATAGCTAGGAAGCGGAAGGGGCAAGCAGAATATAAGATGGAAGAATGGCATAAAGGGGTGTGGGATATAGCTACTAATGATAAATCAAAATGTGTCATTAAGAAATAATTTTGAAGCAACATGGAGGGTGTTTGTAGAATTGGTACTGTTAAAACGGAAAGGGGTCAAACCATCGCAAGAGGTGTTGAAATTTTGGGAGGTTGGATAGTTACAATGGAACGGTCTCAGTGGTGGGGCGCACATTTTCATTCTTATTTATGTATGATTGTTCCTTTGTCAAAAATATAAATAAAGAAATAAATAATAAGGGGGGGGGGACCACAAGAGCAAAATGTTGCACAGCGTTGGTATTGGAAAGGCGAAGGGCCAAAGAGATTTTAAAGCATCAGGTCTTCAACACGCCCTCAGCAACCTCAAGGGCGCTTTATAAATTTAATAAATAATAATAACGCGAGGAAATGCTGGTGTTGTGTGTTGAACCATGGGCGATTTGTTCCAGGAGCTCTACTGGATACTCAAGATAACCCACAACTGGTGGAACAGTCTCCCTTGAGGGGTTCCTTGGAGGTTTTTAAGCAGAAGATGGATGACTGTCTATCAGGGATGCTTTTAAGCTGAGATTCCTGCATTACAGGGAGTTGGAGCAAATGATCTTCCAATTCTATGAGAAATTGGAATTCCACCTAGCTGCCCTGAAAACAGCACACCAGAACGCAGTGAATGCAAAATAAGAATCCCATTGACCTGGCGAAGGATGCAGAATCTTTGGCCCTGTAGAAGTTGCTGAACTATAAAACGCAGGAAGCATCAACAGTGGAAGAATGATGGAATTCTTGGAGCTAGCCAACCTGACTGGAAGAGTCCGTGACCAGAAGGAGGAGGAGTATCAGGAAGAATGGACAAAATTCAACGACTATTTAGTTAAATATGTTAAGTTAAATTAATTGGGGGGGGGGACTTGCAAATACAGGATAGGCTTAGGATTTAAATATGTAATACGTGATGATTCAATATGTTGAATACTGAACTGGTTAGAAAGAAAGATGTTAAGCGATTAAGTAAATTTTATAAGAATACTGAATTGGAAAACCGTTAAAATGATATCCATTGAAACCCAACCATGGGGATACGAGGAAGCCACTTAACAATGTTAATTAGATTAAGGCTCAAAAAGGCTATGATTTATGTTTGTTTATTTGTTTATGTGCTTGTTTATCTGTTTGTATGCTTAAATATTTGTGAAAAAACCAATAATTTTTTTTTCAAAAAAAAGAAGTTGCTGAACTATAAGTCCCATCAGCACCAACAAACATGGTCAATAGCCAGGGATGATGGGAGCTGTAGTTCAGGAACATCTGGAGGCCCAAAGATTCCTCATGCCTGGGTTAGGGCCTTCGTTCCCTCCATTTCCAATGTTCAAGTTGTGGGTGCGAATCCTTACAGAGAGGAAACAACGCCACGTGAGCAGAGGAAGGATCTCGCTCAGGTCTGTAGGAGGGCAAAAAAGCTTTAGCAAAAGCAACGTTAAGGAGAAGGAGGGCACCAAAACACTGGCAATGACCAGTGGCTTCAGAATTCTGACTGGGAGGGAATGGAAAAACAGAGGGAGGAGAAGGTAATGGGATGGAGATGCTTGAATTTGGAATGGGGAACGCTCCACATGGCAGCAATGTTTGGCACAGGTCAAAGTGCACCTGGACTCCTTACCTGAATCAGCACAAGGATGTCGTTGAAGAGCAGAACCCGGTCAGATCTTCCTGTGCTGGGATAGAGGGCAAGATTCCGGCTGTCTTCCAGCAGCCTCCTCTCAGGAACGCAAAGAACATCCTGGAATAACAGAGTTATTTCATCATTGCACAGTATACTTAAAGGAGCGTCTCCACCCCCATCGTCCAGCCCAGACACAGAGGTCCAGCTCCAAGGGCCTTCTGGCGGTTCCCTCATTGTGAGAAATTTCAGGGAACCAGGCAGAGGGCCTTCTTGGTAGTGGCGCCCGCGTTGGGGAACGCCCTCCCTGTTAGAATTCCTGCTCCGTGATTGCAGTCATGGGATTGTTGTCTATCGCATGACGGTGTATGTTTTGACTCCACAAAGTGGGAAGTGATGGAGAAAGGATGTTTGTGTTACTGTGTTCCGTGAAGTGGGACTATTGTCCTTTGTTCTTTTTCTCTTTGCTGTCTGATGCTAGAGAGAGAGGGAGCCATGTTGCAGTGCTCCGTGTGTGTTTATATGTAAATAACGTAGATTAGCCAAAATGCTGAGTTGCTGAGGTCTGTCACGCAAGCTGCGAAGACTCTGCGGATCCCTAAGTGTGACGGTGTCTGTTGGCATCAGTCGCTGTGATGTTCGGGCTGAAGAAAGCTTTTGAAACTCCCGAACGAACGACCAGGAGGGAGAAAACATGCCAGTCGGGTCCTACTCAAGTGTAGGACGAGCTCCTGACACTCCTGTCAGATGTCAAAAGTGCAGGACTAGTGGCGGACATGTAAAATAGTAAAGGAATTCTGAGAAATGATATATAATGAATTGGAAAAAAAGGTTTTGAGCCGTTGAAACTTTGAAATGTTTTGTGTAGGGGAGCCCTTAGACCTCTCCCAACCGTTTTCCCCTCTGTGACACACCGTGAACTTGTGGCCCAGGGACTTCCAGAGGTTCTTTGTGAGGTTGGCTTCATCCAAAGCTTGGCAAATGAACAAGTGAAGCTTTGCAAACCCTTCAGCAGCTTCGCTCACTTCTTTATCCAGGTTCTGTGAGGTGGGGATAAAACAACAACAACATAGCTCTTCAGAAATCTTTCCTTTTTTAAAAAAAAATAAATCACCAAAAGGCAGGTGTACGCCCCCAGAAAAGTGCATGTTATTCATATAATATAACATATTATTATATTATATTATATTATATTATATTATATTATATTATATTATATTATATTATATTATATTATATTATATTATATTATATTATATTATTGTTGTTTTGTTTGCATAGTAGCATATAACTTCTATCACACTCCTTGGGAATCTAGCTCAGGAAAAGATGCTGAGAATTGTTAGGAGACATCCTACCACCAGTCCTCCACTTTTGGCACCATGCATAAAATTGCAACCTATCCATTCCACACTTACAAGAAATCATTTTTTTACCCTGTGGAACTCCCTGCCCATTGACATTAGGCAGGCATCTTTGCTCTACTATTTCCCAGCACCTGCTGAAACCTTTTCTGTTTTGGCAAGCCTACCCCGGATGCATAAGCTAAATACAATTTAGTTTTTTACTGCTATTTCTAACTCCTTGTATTATTCATATTAAGATTTTTCTTAGGCCACATCGTTTTTAACTTCTGGTTTCTGTCCAAAAAAAAAAAAAAATGTACATTGTGTAAACCATTTGGCAGTTTATTTACAAATACAGTGGTACCTCGAGTTACGTTACCAAAATAAAATAAAATAAAATAAAATAATCTGCACAGACAAGTCTAACAGCTTATTTTTAATTATTTTTATATATCCTTTATTTATTTATTATTGAATTTCCTCCAAGGAGCTCAAGGTGATGCGACGTGGCTCTCCCCCTCCTCAATTAAGCCCCCAAACTGCAACGCTGACCCTGTGAGATGGGTAAGGCTGAGAGGTGGTGACCAAACCAAGCTCACCCAGTAAGCTTTGGGCCAAGCTGGGCATGCTAACCCAGGTCCCCTGAATCCTAGGTCCCAGCGCTCTAACCACTATGCAACACTGCCTAGCGGAAGGCGTACAGGAATCCTCTACCTGGCCAGGAGCTTCCTTGAGCTGGGAGAAGACCAGGCTGTACTTCTGGAGGTGCTCCCAGAAGGGCTTGTGCAGCACAGTGTGGAGAGCGACAGCGATGGACGTCCCCGGGGAGAAGTCGGCGAGGAACTGCTGCAGCGACAGCTTGTGGCTCTTCCAGAAATCGCTGCAACGATTCAGAGTTGGCAAGACAGAAACAAGCTGTGAGCGGTGTGGGATGTAAAACACAAGAGCAGTCAAGTACAACATTCCTAGAGTGAACATGTTTACGCATGGGGAGGAAGGTTTGTCCAGCCAGCAGGTAAACTTCCTGTTTCCTTCTGGGCTAGGACAGACTTCCTCTGCATGTGACTAGAGGTGGGCGTGGCCTCACCTGTGCAGGTAACGACAAAAGCACAGGGCAGGGCAGCCATCTCTCTCTCTCTCTTTGACTACATACATCGAAGAAGCAACATCTGCTTAGCCAAAGATGCTCTCTTGGCCTCCAGCCAAGAGAGCATCTCCAGCCTCCAGCCAAGAGAGGACAAAGGAACTGTCTCCTTATGAGATAGTTTCCAGGTGTATGTTACTTTTCTAAGCTAAGTCTGCCTTCTGGGATCCAATTGTGAACAGAATGATGTGTGAGTAAACCTTTTTATACTTTTATAGAAGACTGTGTCGTGTCTTATCTTTTATGAGGGAATAAGACGCCTGCTTCTTGGGAGAAAAGCAATGACAAACCTAGACAGCATCTTAAAAAGCAGAGACATCACCTTGCCAACAAAGGTCTGTATAGTTCAAGCTATGGTTTTCCCAGTAGTGATGTATGGAAGTAAGAGCTGGACCATAAAGAAGGCTGATCGCCAAAGAATGGATGCTTTTGAATTCTGGTGCTGGAGGAGACTCTTGAGAGTCCCATGGACTGCAAGAAGATCAAACCTCTCCATTCTGAAGGAAATCAGCCCTGAGTGCTCACTGGAAGGACAGATCCTGAAGCTGAGGCTCCAATACTGGATGCTGGACCAGATGGGCCATTGGCCTGATCCTGCAGGGTCTTCAAGCACGCTTCAAGCCACACCCACCTTTTATTCCTGGCAGCATGGTCAAAGACTTGGGTCACGACACAACTGGCGAAAGTGGAGAAGTACCTGTTTAAAATAAATCGGGACAAGCATTAGGTTTCGTTGCTGAGCTCCCCGGGACTGAAGGAACTTTGCAGACGTTTTGCAATGCTCTTTTACCAAATTTTGATGGGAAGGTCAGGGCAAGCGAACAGGTATCTAAAGCCATTTGCACATAACAAAACATGTATTTTATCAAAGTAATTGTTGAACTGAAATGCAACGAAGAAGTATATTAATAGTGAAATACAATGGAGAAGAAGTATATTAATACAGTGGTACCTTGGGTTACATACGCTTCAGGTTACAGACTCCACTAACCCAGAAATAGTACCTCGGGTTAAGAACTTTGCTTCAGGACGAGAACAGAAATCGTGCGGCAGCAGCAGCGAGAGGCCCCATTAGCTAAAGTGGTGCTTCAGGTTAAGAACAGTTTCAGGTTAAGAACGGACCTCCGGAACAAATTATGTTCTTAACTTTAGGTACCACTGTAGTGAAATAATTATTAAGCTCTTATTTAAAATGATTTTTATTCGTAGCAAACTTAATAATGCAAACACATTGGCATTTGGCAATAACAAAAGTTATTTTGATAAAATACGTATTTTGTTATGTGCAAATGGCTTTAGATACCTGCTAGGTCCATAAATTACCATATAGCATATATTCAACACAAAAACCAGCGAGTTTGTTGTTGACAAAGTTACAGCTGGATATATAAAGTGCCCTATTACCTTCAGTAGCTAAGGGCCTCATGAAACCTAAATCCGCTCTGGTCTAACAGGTCCTAGTCCGACACTCTTAACCCAGAACTTTCCAAACTCTGTGTCACGGCACGTTAGTGTGTTGGCTGTGTGTGCAGTCGTGCAAACGCCCCTTGTGCTCCTCCCAGGGCTGGAAAGAGAGCGGGCAGCCAGCCGGTTTGCTAGCCAAACTGAATTCCTGCGTTGCAAATCGATATACGTCTAAAAAGTGTGTCGCCAACAGGAAAAGTTTGGAAAGCTCTGCTCTGACCACTGTGCCACGCTGCCTCCACGGGTTTGCGGTTGTACTCACTGGATGTAAGCGTCCAGGAACAAGTCGGCTTTCTGGGCCAGGTGCAGGTCTTGGATGCTGACGGATTCTGACACGCCAAAGGTTTGCTTCAGAGTTCTGTAGCTCTCCTCCGTCAGGTCCCAGATGACTTGGAAGCGGCCGTTCAGCTCGTCCAAAAGCTTCGCGTTCTCAAAAGACCCTTCGGCGCAAGCGAGGAAGGTATGAATGAATGAATGAATGAATTTATTAATACGGTCACACACCAGCATCAACACACACAATATCACAGATCATAAAAGAATAATATCAGAAATACAAGGGACAATACGAATATAACAAGGCTTTAAATATAAAAATTAAAATTAATTGTTAGCGTGTCCCCTGTAATTAACATTTAGGGGTTTGAACATTATGGGATACCACTTGCTTCCTGCGATTGATTGAAGACGCACAGAATTTAGCTACATTTAATGTAGTCTTGGGATTCTTGTCCTCTAGCAGTAGTTTTAAACTATGGTATTCCGATTCTTTCCTGGACTTTTGCAAAACAGGTGTGATAAAAGTCAAACGTATATCCTCATAAAGACGACAACGTAATAGTACATGTGAAGCAGTTTCAACTTCCAACAAGCCACAAGGACAGACCCGTGCTGTGTATGGTTTACCCTCAAATCTGCCCAGCGGGGAAGGTAGGGCAAGGAGCAAACGTTAAATCAGGGGTCAGCAAACTTTTCCAGCAGGGGGCCGGTCCACTGTCCTTCAGACCTTGTGGGGGGCCGGACTATATTTTGAAGGGGGGGAAATGAACGAATTCCTATGCACCACAGCTGCAATACCCTGCTGTCCGTACGGCATACATAGCAGTGCACACGCATGCGACATACATCGTGGCGCTGTGCATGCGCTGCTGGGTGGTTTGCCCCGCCCCTCGACACACCGCACCGGGTGCCAGAGAGCCTTCCTCCGCCCCTGGCACAGAGTGTGAAATTTCAAGGCCAGGATGCCCGCGCCACGTTCGCCCTTTGTGCTCACCTGACTGCAGGACGGGCTGGAGGACGACGCTGTTGATCCGAGCAAGGCTGGCAGAGAAGGAATCCTCTGTCCTAAGCAGTGAGGCAGCGACGTCTGTGATGCTCATGTCCTGCCAGGGATTAGGAAATAGGAGAGAGCACAAAAGACTCCAAATTAGACCGGAGCTCTGTTAGGTTGGAGTTTTCCTGAGATTTGCTCCTGAGCATTAAAGAATATGAAGAAGATCCGCAGAAGGGACTTGGAAAAGAATTAAGAGCCTCGGACATAAGATCTCCAGGTTGATGGACTATATGGAACTGACGGAAAGGACTGGCAGAATCCGAAACCAGGGAGAGGAGAGGGTGGAAGAAGATTGGGAAATTAAAGTTCATATTTAGAAATTTTGTAAAATTAATGACTGTTAGAAAAATGGTGGAATGATATTATATGGACTTAGCAGAAATGTTAGAAGAAGTTAAGCATAGATAAGTAATTTAGTC
This sequence comes from Podarcis melisellensis, assembly GCF_964234715.1. Lineage (NCBI taxonomy): Eukaryota > Metazoa > Chordata > Lepidosauria > Squamata > Lacertidae > Podarcis > Podarcis melisellensis. Next base: position 55,760,031 of record NC_138544.1, read on the forward strand.
TTAAAGGGAAATAAGGTTAAAAAATATGTTATTTACAAGATGATAAAAACAGAGAAAGATGGAAAGGATTTGCTGAAATAATTAGTAGATCTGGAATACAAAAAGGGAGGTGTGAGGAAGTCGAGGAAACAAGGAAATGAAGGATAGAATATGGAAAAGGAGAGATGTATTTCAAACTGTTTTTGTTTTGATTTATTTATGTGTCTAGTTTAATGGGTTTAGGTTGGGTTTCATATTGTTTGTATACAGTATTGTATTGTGGTGTTTTTTCTCTTTTTTGTTTTCTTTCTTTCTTGTCTCTATTTTTCCTTTTTCTTCTTTTTTTAATAACCTTTAAAAGTAATAAATATTATTCAAATTAGACCGGAGCTACAAAATGAAAAGAAAAACCAGCCACCCAGCTTGCAGTTTATGAAGCCCCAATCCCAACCCAAGTAGCCTGAACCACGTTGAACAAATCAAATTCGCAAATCTTTATTGGCATATGCAGTGGTACCTCGGGTTAAGTACTTAATTCGTTCTGGAGGTCCGTTCTTAACCTGAAACTGTTCTTAACCTGAAGCACCACTTTAGCTAATGGGGTCTCCAGCTGCCGCCGGAGCACAATTTCTGTTCTCGTCCTGAAGCAAAGTTCTTAACCCGAGGTACTATTTCTGGGTTAGCGGAGTCTGTAACCTGAAGCGTATGTAACCCGAGGTACCACGGTATACCAGATTCCAGCAGGGTTCGGAGCAATAAAAAAACTCAGCATAATTTGCATCGGACACTTAAGTTAACGTTGTGTAACATTCACAAATCCTCATTGCGCGTTGCAGAAACCTCCATTTTTCAGAGACACAGTTGATGGAATCTTTCAAGGAGTTGGAGACGGCGTTTATAAGTGGTCCACGTTTCACAAGCACACAGTAAGGTTGGCAGTACAATAGCTATGTAAACAAGCATTTTGGTTTCCCTGCGAATGTCTCAAACACTCTGCACTTCAATCGGGAGAAAGATGCAGTCGCAGAGCTCAGGCCAGCAAAGGCAAACTTGGCCCTCCAGATGTTTTGGGACTACAACTCCCATGATGCCTAGCTAACAGGACCCAGTGGTCACGGATGATGGGAACTGTAGTCCCAAAACATCTGGCGGGCCAAGGTTGCCTATGCCTGGCTCAGGTGATGATGGATTTCGGCATCAATGTCGGCCCTCGTGGAAAGATAACTGCCCAACGAGTTGAGGAAGGGGGACCTTCACATTTTACATCTGGCACAGAGCCACTTCCTTTGTTACCTTAATAGCCCATTGCCTCACCAGGAAGCTAACCTGGCTATTCCAGGGATTTCTATCCCTGCTTAGATTTTAACACTTGCTGGATACAGGGATTAGAACGAGCCCAAGCATACAACCTAAACCCCCTTTTTAAAAAAGAACAACAATGACTGGCAACACTTTTTCAGAAATGGATATTTTCCTATTTCAGTGTTATAAGCCTAGCTCCCCCAATTTGGTGTGCTCTGGGTAATGTTGACCCTTTGACCATGCTTAGTGACAGCTGATGGCAGTCATAGCTTCACAAAATCTGTAGGGGAGAAGGCTACTGGGGAATCCCATTGCAAAACCCAGCTGAAGGAACATCGCTGATTCAGTGCCATTTTTAGAAAGCTTTTTCTCCAGAAGTGGTATGATTAATGTGGGAAACAGGAAGCCGCAGCTATGATGGTCAGCTGATAAATTAACTTTCATTCTCCCCCACGGTTTGCCACCAAAAGGATATCGGGAAGGCCTTTGGGGTGAGCGAAGGCAAATCTAACAGGATGGGAGGAGAGATATTTTTGCATATTTAGGGTACCAGTAAAGGAAATAAACTACAATGCCATGATTTTCCCCCTCCCTGCTTGCTTCTACTTAGTGGGTTCCCAAATTAGTCCTCAGTAGCTGCAGTTTCTGTGTGCAAAAGCCTTTGACTGTGTCGACCACAGCAAACTATGGCAAGTTCTTAAAGAAATGGGAGTGCCTGATCACCTCATCTGTCTCCTGAGAAATCTCTATGTGGGACAAGAAGCTAAAGTTAGAACTGGATATGGAACAACCGATTGGTTCAAAATTGGGAAAGGAGTACGGCAAGGCTGTATATTGTCTCCCTGCTTATTTAACTTATATGCAGAATTCATCATGTGAAAGGCTGGGCTGGATGAATCTGAAGCCGGAATTAAGATCGCCGGAAGAAATATCAACAACCTCAGATATGCAGATGACACAGCTTTGATGGCAGAAAGTGAGGAGGAATTAAAGAAACTTTTAATGAGGGTGAAAGAGGAGAGTGCAAAATATGGTCTGAAGCTCAACATCAAAAAAACGAAGATCATGGCTACTGGTCCCATCACCTCCTGGCAAATAGAAGGGGAAGAAATGGAGGCAGTGAGAGATTTTACTTTCTTGGGCTCCATGATTACTGCAGATGGTGACAGCAGTCACAAAATTAAAAGACGCCTGCTCCTTGGGAGAAAGGCGATGACAAACCTAGACAGCATCTTAAAAAGCAGAGACATCACCTTGCCAACAAAGATCCGAATAGTTAAAGCTCTGGTTTTCCCAGTAGTGATGTATGGAAGTGAGAGCTGGACCATAAAGAAGGCTGATCGCCGAAGAATGGATGTTTTTGAATTCTGGTGCTGGAGGAGACTCTTGAGAGTCCCATGGACTGCAGGAAGATCAAACTTATCCATTCTGAAGCCCTGAATGCTCACTGGAAGGACAGATCCTGAAGCTGAGGCTCCAAGACTTTGGCCACCTCATGAGAAGAGAAGACTCCCTGGAAAAGACTCTTATGTTGGGAAAGATGGAGGGCACAAGGAGAAGGGGATGACAGAGGACAAGATGGTTGGATAATATTCTCAAAGCTACCAGCATGAGTTTGACCAAACTGCGGGAGGCGGTGGAAGACAGGAGTGCCTGGCGTGCTCTGGTCCAGGGGGTCATGAAGAGTCGGACATGACTAAACGACTAAACAATAACAGCTGCAGTTTCACCTGCCCTGCACCGAAAGGGTGTCGGATAATTGCATCAGATACAGAAACAGGAGTGGAAATCACTTATGTTCCCTAACTCCTCCTATTTCTGGAATGCAAGTCAGTCCAACAGATCTGCTGATATCTGCTGCTTTTTTTCTTCCCTTCTTTTTTGGTCTTGTTGACTTGTTAACAGAAGAAGTGTGCAAACGTTACAAAAAGAAACAGAAAACAAAGATTCGATCTTTTAAACCAGAAAGCACCATCGCCTGGAAGGACAAATGTACAAAGCAGAAGGGATAATGAAATATTGACTCATAACCATTTTTTGTTGTTGAAAAATTCTCCAAAGAGTGGGGTATTTGTAGAGTTCATGTAAAAAGAACACTGTCAAAAGATCAATCCGCGGGCAGGTATTGATTAAGCTGCGGTGTGTTAATAGGATAATGGTACAAAACAAAATTTATACTAACTCAAATAATATGGAGAAAGCAAAGTTTAAGCGCGTGTTTAAGGAATTTAAATCGAGAATGCAAGGGGAAGATCAGAGGTCTTCACAAATTTAATTACAAATGGATGTACAAAGCAAGTATTAAGTTAAAGCATGGGTAGGCAAACTAAGGCCCGGGGGCCGGATCCGGCCCAATTGCCGGCCTGCGGACGGTCTGGGAATCAGCGTGTTTTTACATGGGTAGAATGTGTCCTTTTATTTAAAATGCATCTCTGGGTTATTTGTGGGGCCTAGGAATTTCTTTATTATTTTTTTCAAAATATAGTCCGGCCCCCCACAAGGTCTGAGGGACAGTGGACCGGCCCCTTGCTGAAAAAGTTTGCTGGCCCCTGAGTTAAAGAATGAATAACTGTTTATTTTTATTTCTCATTTTGCCTATAATATCTATTGTAAAAGGTAAAGGGACCCCTGACCATTAGGTCCAGTCGTGGCCGACTCTGGGGTTGTGGCGCTCATCTCGCTTTATTGGCCGAGGGAGCTGGCGTACTAAGGGTTAGGGTTAGGGAGCAGTACCTATTTATCTACTTGCAGTTTGAAGTGCTTTCGAACTGCTAGGTGGGCAGGAGCAGGGACCGCGCAACAGGAGCTCACCCCGTCGCGCGGATTCGAACCGCCGACCTTCTGATTGGCAAGTCCTAGGCTCTGTGGTTTAACCCACAGCGCCACCTGCGTCCCTTAATATCTATTGCATACTTCTGTTATAAAGGTTTCAATCAGTAAAGCACTCAAAAGACTCATAACAAAGATTCCCTTTAAAAATAACCAAGATATAGAAAAAGAAGAGTCTCATCCACTTGTGAGTTCCATCATTCTTGAGAATAAAGGTTCTATATAGTCTTAAATGAGACAGACATTTGCTTATACTGGTGGCCTTGAACGACCAGAGGGGCACCAGGTTGGTGATGCTAGGTTGGCTATTTTCCCCTCTCCCTTTTCCTGCTGGGGGAAAAAAAATCACCCATTGTTAAGGCACAAGAGACTTCTCTTCCAGGAAAGATAAAACAAAAAACTCAACAGGTATTCAACCTCATTCAAGCCTGGTTTGAGTTTTAAACACAGGAAACCAAACAAAGCCAGGTGTGACGCAACAGGAAAAAATGTGCATCAAGCCCATTCATAAAAAGCAGCTCAATGCGTACACCGGCCTTTCGCAAAATGGGGAACTTTCACAGCGGCCGTCATTTCATTCATTCACTTGTTCCATTCTTTCAGCCTTCCGCTAGCCGGTCCCAGTCAGATGTTGCTGGAATACAACTCTCATCATCCCCAACTGTTGGGTCATGCTGTCTGGGAGCTAAACAGGGTCACTGACAGTCCCTGTCGGCAGGCTAGCCATCTAATAGATGCAGCACAAAAGGAAAACGGAACTGGGAGGGAAGAGGTGAGAAAGCGAATTCAGGTACGATGCCTGAAAAGCTAAAAGAAAAAAAGAAAGGGAAACGATGGAAGGATGATCTGCATCTACAGGACAGAAAGGGAGAAAGAACAAAGTCTTTTTAGGAAGAATGAGACCTTGGGATGGTGGAACTGGAGGAGCGAATATTCTGGGCAGTGAGCTTAGCACGAAGTAAGTTTGCCTGCCATGTAAGGGATCTGGCACCCTCTCGACTGTGCTGGACCACAAATCCCATTAGCCCTGACCATTGAGCATGCTGGCTGGGGGCTGGGGGGAGTGGGGACCCAAAATCTGGAGGACACCAGGTCAATGAATGTTGAATATTTCAACAGTCACTGTTCAGACTTGACAGCAGAAAGTCACCCCCAGTCCAGTTACAGATAGGTAGCCGTGTTGGTCTGCCATAGTCAAAATAACGCATCATCAGAGATCTACAACCTCTCCTGGACAATGACAGTTCTCTTTCTCAAGCTCTGGGAGGAAGACCTTTCATTGCCTACAGACAGCCACCCAATCTTAAACAACTCCTAACCCACAATAATACTACAACCAGACCTAACACGGACACTGGCACCAGAGCCTGCAATAAACCCAGATGCCAACTTTGCTGCCACATACACCCAGACAACACCATTACTGGCCCCAACAACATCACACATACCATCTTGGGACTATTTAATTGCTCATCGTCTAACATTGTGTATGCCATCAAATGCCAACAGTGTCCTTCCGCTCTCTATATTGGACAAACAGGCCAGACCTTACGCCAAAGAATAAACGGACATAAATCGGACATCAGGAATCACAAGACAGAGAAACCAGTAGGAGAACACTTCAATCTCCCAGGACATTCTATACAAGATCTCAAAGTAGCTGTTTTACTACAAAGGAATTTCAGAAATAGACTGGAAAGAGAAGCTGCTGAATTGCAACTTATCACCAAACTTAAAACCATGGAGAGACCTGGTCTGAACAAAGACATTGGATTCTTATCTCATTATACATGACAAAGCCATTTTTCACCTTCTCACCCCTTGCTTTTTCCTGTAAGACCTATTGCAGTCGTTAAGAGTCGTCAACAGGCTCATCACAGCTATCTGCCAATCACCCATTCCCACCACCCTTCTGAGTAATACCCCTCCCCACCTTCTCACTATATAGAAGGGTCTGGTGACTTCTGTTTCAGTGTATCTGAAGAAGTGTGCATGCACACGAAAGCTCATACCAAGAACTAACTTAGTTGGTCTTTAAGGTGCTACTGGAAGGAATTTTTTTGTTTTGACCCCCAGTCCAGTATGTGACAATTTTTTGGGGGGGCGGATCTCGTGAGTCAAGTTTCAGGGGAATGATCGTCAATTGCCATATTTCGAAAAGTAAAATTCCTGACGCCCGCAAAGTGTTGAGCTTTTTGGGGGAGACCACCCCACAACATTACCCCTTTACTTTTACTTTGGGAGCTGTTCTCGCTGCTTTTTCCATTGCATTGCCATACACCCGGGTTTCCCCTGACATTTTGCCAGCAAGATTCCCACCTGACCCCATTTACACACCCGAAAACCATAACATTTTTCTTATTCTATACTAGACCCATAACAGGAAGGAATATTACCGTATTTTTTGCACCATAACACTCACTTTTTTCCTCCTAGAAAGTAAGGGGAAATGTCTGTGCGTGTTATGGAGCGAATGCCTGCGGGTGGCGGGGGGGATCTGCTGCAGTCGTGAGCAGAGGATCCATGGTTCCCCTTCCTTCCCTCCTCCGTGGTTACAAAGAATGGATCCACAGGAAAGGCAGGTTGCAATGTGGGTTAATTTAGGGGAAAACATAGGGGGCTGGTGAATGGAGCAGACAGGGGTGTAGCCGTGTCTTTGTTTGTGTGTTTAGCTGCCGTTCCTGCATTGCCATGGGTTGGACTAGAATGGGGTCAGCAAACATTTGCAGTAGGGGGACTATATTTTTTGGGGGGGGGGGAAATGAACAAATTCCTATGCCCCATAAATAAGCCAGAGATGCATTTTAAATAAAAGCACACATTCTACTTATGTAAAAACAAACTGATTCCCGCACCGTCTGTGGGCCGGATTGAGAAGGAGATTGGGTTGGATTTGGCCCCTGGGCCTTAGCCTGCCTACTCATGGACTAGATGACTTTCAGGGTTCCTTCCAGCTCTCGTTTTTATTACACATTTTGTATTTCTGTCTTGTATTTTTATGCTGCGAACCACCCTGAGACAGAATCCTAGAGTTGCTGAAATAAATGAACTTTCCCACAATATTCTAATTTTTCGAGTTTCACCTGTAGAAACCTTCACATACTCCTATCATGCGGCTTGCAATCTTCAATCTAGGATCCCAGATTTTATTTTTCCAATTGCAGGAAGTTTTATATAAGCATTAAGAAGTCGTTCGGTTGGAGGATGGATGGCGGCTAACAGATTGAGGTTGAATCCTGACAAGACAAAAGTACTGTTTCTGGGGGACAGGAGGCGGGCGGGTGTGGAGGATTCCCTGGTCCTGAATGGGGTAACTGTGCCCCTGAAGGACCAGGTGCGCAGCCTGGGAGTCATTTTGGACTCACAGCTGTCCATGGAGGCACAGGTCAAATCTGTGTCCACGGCAGCTGTGTACCAGCTCCATCTGGTACGTAGGCTGAGACCCTCCCTGCCCGCTGTCTGTCTCGCCAGAGTGGTGCATGCTCTGGTTATCTCCCGCTTGGACTACTGCAATGCACTCTACGTGGGGCTACCTTTGAAGGTGACTCAGAAACTACAACTAATCCAGAATGCGGCAGCTAGACTGGTGACTGGGAGCGGCCGCCGAGACCATATAACACCGGTCTTGAAAGACCTACATTGGCTCCCAGTATGTTTCCGAGCACAATTCAAAGTGTTGGTGCTGACCTTTAAAGGCCTAAACAGCCTCGGTCCAGTATACCTGAAGGAGCGTCTCCACCCCCATCATTCTGCCCGGACGCTGAGGTCCAGCGCCGAGGGCCTTCTGGCGGTTCCCTCATTGCGAGAAGCAAAGCTACAGGGAACCAGGCAGAGGGCCTTCTCGGTAGTGGCGCCCACCCTGTGGAACGCCCTTCCAGCAGATGTCAAAGCGATAAACAACTACCTGACATTCAGAAGACATCTTAAGGCAGCCCTGTTCAGGGAAGTTTTTAACGTGTGATATTTTACTGTCTTTTTGGTTTTTATGGAAGCCGCCCAGAGTGGCTGGGGAGGCCCAGCCAGATGGGCGGGGTATAAATAATAAAGTATTATTATTATTATTATTATTATTATTATTATTATTATTATCCCCATGCAGTCTGACTTGGTGCACTCCTCTGGGAGTTTTCCACACACACACACCTCCACCTACAAGTATAGGCTGGTCCCCACTTAAGCCTCCCACCTGGTCCAGCCTTCCAGGGACGCCAGTCCCTCCCCATGACTAACTCTCCTGGCATCTGTTTACGCTGCGAGAGTTAAGGCTGGATTCCTTGGCCTAGCCGACCGCGGTAGGAAAGCTTCCATTCAAGCCCAAGGAAAGAAACGAAAGTTTCAGCACAGACAAAAACTGCCCCTTTCCGTTGCCAGGAAAACCTCAGAGTTCAAGCCCAGGGAGGACGCCCTGCTGTCTCCCGGTTCTGAATGGGAGTTTCGCCGCTCCGGCACGATTCACATTGTAGAGAACGAAATGCAAAACACCGAGAGTTTCAGTCCTGGCACAGGTTTCCAGCAGAAACATTACTGCCTCCAACCTGGGCTGCACAATAGAAGCGATCGATAGCGCTCTCCTCCATTAATTTGTCTAAACCTCTTTTAAAGCCATTCAGGCCATCACTGTTTCCAGTGGCAAGGAGTTCCATAGTTCGACTGCACTGCATTACGAATGACTTTCAGTTCTCTGTCCTGAATCTTCCAATGCTCATTGTCCACAAATCCTAGTGTTATGAGAGGGAGAAAAGCGTTTCTCTATACAGTGGTACCTCAGGTTACATACGCTTCAGGTTACAGACTCTGCTAACCCAGAAATAGTGCTTCAGGTTAAGTACTTTGCTTCAGGATGAGAACAGAAATCGTGCTCCGGCGGCGCGGCAGCAGCAGGAAGCCCCATTAGCTAAAGTGGTGCTTCAGGTTAAGAACAGTTTCAGGTTAAGAACGGACCTCCGGAACGAATTAAGTACTTAACCCGAGTTACCACTGTATCCGCTTTCTTTGTGCCATGCATAATTCTATAAACTTCCAGTACATCCCCTCTGACTCCAATCCCCCCACCCAAAAAGCTGCAACTTTATTGTCAATGCCCACCAGCTGAACCCAAACATCACAAAAGCACACTTCCTATTTGTGATTCTCAGAAAGTGCAGTCCAGAGGAACGCCGCCTTCAATTGACTGAGAGACTACTGCAATGTGCTCTACGTGGGGCTACCTTTGAAGGTGATCCGGAAACTGCAACTAATCCAGAATGCGGCAGCTAGACTGGTGACTGTGAGCGGCCGCCGAAACCACATAACACCGGTCTTGAAAGACCTACACTGGCTCCCAGTACATTTCCGAGCACAATTCAAAGTGTTGGTGCTGACCTTTAAAGCCCTAAACGGCCTCGGCCCAGTAGACCTGAAGGAGCGTCTCCACCCCCATCATTCTGCCCGGACGCTGAGGTCCAGCGCCGAGGGCCTTCTGGCGGTTCCCTCCCTGCAAGAAGTGAGGTTACAGGGAACCAGGCAGAGGGCCTTCTCGGTGGTGGCGCCCGCCCTGTGCAACGCTGTCCCGTCAGATGTCAAGGAAATAAACCACTATCTGACTTTTAGAAGACATCTGAAGGCAGCCCTGTTTAGGGAAGTTTTTAATGTTTGATGTTCTATTGTGTTTTTATGATTCTGTTGGGAGCCGCCCAGAGTGGCTGGGGAAACCCAGCCAGATGGGCAGGGTATAAATAATAATTATTCCAAGGAAAAATACACAACAACAGTTCCACCCGACCTGTCAGGAATTGCTTTCTGACTTCAGATATTGGCGACCCCACACCACAGAATCAAAGGAAAACCCACCCAACTGAATCATCTCAAAAAGAGAACCTTCCTAATGCAATGCCACGCTGCTCAGTTCCTTGAATGCTGTCGTCCTTGATGCCTCAGAGGAAATGGGGAAAATCTATTTGGTGCTCCAGTGAGCAAGGCGCAAAATACTCGTCAAAACCAGGGTGTAAGGTGGGCGTACACAAGGGATCCTTGAAAAGGTTGTCAAGGCTAGCTTGTGAGGTTTCTGCACGTATTTTGTTTTAGAATTTGTAGTTCTCACAGGCAGAAACCGAGACATACAACCAAGTTCCCACACTGCAAATACACATCCTTTGCTTCACCAACTCTGCATTATCCCATATGTAAAGGTAAAGGTAAAGGGACCCCTGACCATTAGGTCCAGTCGTGGACGACTCTGGAGTTGCGGCGCTCATCTCGCTTTATTGGCCGAGGGAGCCGGAGTACAGCTTCCGGGTCATGTGGCCAGCATGACTAAGCCGCTTCTGCCGAACCAGAGCAGCGCACGGAAACGGCGTTTACCTTCTCGCCGGAGCGGTACCTATTTATCTACTTGCACTGTGCTTTTGAACTGCTAGGTTGGCAGGAGCTGGGACCGAGCAACGGGAGCTCACTCCGTCGCGGGGATTCAAACCGCTGACCTTCTGATCGGCAAGTCCTAGACTGTGTGGTTTAACCCACAGCGCCAGATGGCCTTGAAATGGTGCTTTAGATGTCAATAAATTAATTGTAATAATAATAATAAATAACTACTACTACTACTACTACACCACCACACATCAGGTGCAAATGTAGGCTGCATACATACCATATATATTCAAAGCACATTTCTCACCCCCAATAATCTTGGGAACTGTAGTTTACCCCCACAGAGCTATAATTACCAGCACCCATGATTCTTTTTTGCGGGGGGGGGTACAATACATTTCTGCTTATTATTTTACCATACTCTCCCATAACATATCCATTTTGGCACACATTTCCTGGCCAAACAGCTGCACTGCAAAATGGAGAGGGAGGGCACCTGTAGTTTCATGTTACGGTGCAAACGGAATTGAATTTCGACCCCCTATCCCCGTGCAGATGCCAGGCACAAGGTAGGGTGAAATATCACATGCTTCAAAAATAACAAAATCCAATAGCAATAGATGGAGAGCGTGTCCTTTTCCCCCAGAATCCTAGAAACTCAGCAAAGCTGATGGGCAGAAAAAAGTCAAGGACTCCTCTGCGCAATGCAGAATGTGCGGAACTCACTGCTACAAGGTGCGCAGTTGGTGACGGCTACTAGCTTGGAATGCTACAAAAGGGGACGAGGCAGAATTCACAGAGGAGAGTGTATGTTCCATCTCCATGCTCAAAGTCCAGTGAATTCCAGGAAGTTTGTTGCCTTCATGTCCTGCCAAGGACATCAATAAGGTCTTGGTGGTAAAAATAAAAAAGTAAAGGACCCACAGATGGTTAATTCCAGCCAAAGGGAACTATGGGGTTGTGGCACTCATCTCTCTTTCAGGCTGAGGGAGCCGGCGTTTGTCCACAGACAGTTTTCTGGATCATGTGGCCAGAAACCAGAGCGCACAGAAATGCCGTTTACCTTCCCGCTGGAGCGGTACCTAGTTATCTACTTGCACTGGTGTGCTTTCGAACTGCTAGGTTGGCAGGAGCTGGGACAGAGCAACGGGAGCTCACCCCATCGCATGGATTTGAACCGCTGACCTTCTGATCGGCAAGCCCAAGAGGCTCAGTGGTTTAGACCACAGCGCCACAGTCTTGGTGGATGAGGCCAATGGCTCCTGTATTTCAGCATCCTATTATTGCAGTACCCAACGAGATGCCCATTTACAAGAAGGCAGCAAGCGACAACCAGCTCTTTCTTCTTAATGCTTCGCTCCCTCTGAAATAGCCATACAGCCAGACTCCTCCTTTAACAATACAATCCTCTCTGTGAGTCTACTCAGGAGCAAGTCACCTGAATCCAATTAGAGGAGGTATACTCCCAAGTAAGTACCCTTCTTCCCCTCGCAAGCACTGGTTAAACTGGGATACACATTTAAGCCAATTTGGTCAACCTAGACTGCATCACCCCACGCTTAAAAATAACAGGAAAACCGTCTTTGATTTGAAATAGCGCATTGTAAAAGTTTTTAAGAAAAGGAACCAGCTAGGCAAACCAGCCTCCTTTACATCCACATCCTAGGTGGCTCCTATTTCAAGCAGTCTGCAGGCTGCCTGTTCATCAGAAAGCAGTCTGCGCATGCTCTACAGTCCTGTTACTTCGGAAGAAGCCAGGCTTGAATCCAACTCGGGCTCCTTGCCTTTGAGAACAGAGGGTAGTCTAATTCACAGATGGCCCGATTTCACAGGCTGAGGCAGTGAGGGGTCTCACAGTTGCTACTGAAAAATCCCAGCTGGTCAAAAGGGGGTTGGACTAGATATCCCCTGAAGCCCAACTCTACCATTCGAAAAAAGGAGACGGAAAAACAACTTGCCTTATATTGAAAGCAACATAGCTTGCGTGGTTCGTTGCCGGCGGCACCTCTGAGCAATTCTGGGCAGCTTTTCATGCCTGGCTGTTTAAGAACCTGCGATGCCACTCCCGCCCGCCTCCCACTGCCAAATTTCCTTTTCTGTTCAGCTGCAGATCCTGCTTCCTGGATGACACACACACAACACACACCCGCTGCAGCCCAGAGGTACGATTACAAAACCATCCCAGGCAGAAGGTTTCAAGCCAGCCGCACAATTAGTTTCCTCCTTCGTCCTGCCTGTTTACAAACAAGCCCTACTGCCTGCAGCCTGGCAAAGGGCAAGGATTTAGTTTTAAAAGATCGGGAGCCTGGGAGGAAGATTTAGGCCAGGGGTCAGCAAACTTTTTTTAAAAAAAAAAAAGAAGAAGAAGATTGGAACATGTTTATTGAATATATGGGGGTGGGGTTGTGTATATTTGAAAACATTGACAGCATTAAGATCAGTTGCGTGTAAAGAAGTTCTGATGGATGCAATAATGGAATACTGAATGGTTTAGTTTATGTAAAATATGCAGGGATTTATGTTATGCAAAACTAAACCATGGAAAGAGAAGAAGGGAGATCATTTATATTTTAAGGTTGTCTAAATGAATACTCTAAATTGCAAAACAGAAAGGGAGCTAGTCCACTGTCTCTCAGACCTTGTAGGGGGCTGGGGGGGGGGTGAATGAATTCCTATGCCCCACAAATAACCCAGAGATGCATTTTAAATAAAAGCACACATTCTACTCGTATAAAAACACCAGGGCCCCCCCCACAAATAACCCAGAGGTGCATTTTAAATAAAAGGACACATTCTACTCATGTAAAAACGTGCTGATTCCTGGACCATCCGCAGGCCAGATTGAGAAGGCGATTGGGCCGGATCCGGCCCCCGGGCCTTAGGTTGCCTACCCATAATCTAGGCTGTGGCTAAACTGCCAAGCCAAGGCGACTGAGGAATTTACAGAGGGGTGCATCTCGAACAAAGGAGCTTTGAAAACAGAGGCTGGCATTTAAAAAAATGCCTAGGACTTGCCAATCAGAAGGTCGGCGGTTTGAATCCCCGTGACGGGTGAGCTCCCGTTGCTCGGTCCCTGCTCCTGCCCACCTAGCAGTTCAAAAGCACGTCAAAGTGCAAGTAGATAAATAGGTACCACTCCAGCGGGAAGGTAAATGGCGTTTCTGTGCACTGCTCTGAAAGCTGTACGCCGGCTCCCTCAACCAATAAAGCGAGATGAGCGCCACAACCCCAGAGTATAGTCAGGGGTCCCTTTACCTTTACCTTATAGGCCAAACCAGTTAGCCAAAGAATGCAAAACCCTCTCTTCATGCGCTGTAGCCGCCAGGCATTTGGTCTCTGGCAAGAATGCAGCTCAGCAAAAGCATCCCACGGACTCCCTCAGCTTCAGGGAAGCGCTAAAGGAGTCCTAACAAAAGTCTCTTTGTATTCTCAGGCGTTCTTTGCTCTCCGTAGGCGAGGAGATGCCAAGCCGATCCTCCTTCGCTTAACGGACCAAGCCCAGCGACCTGGGACAGAACATTCCTGGCCCAGCCAGCCAGAACTGGAGCTTAGGTGGGAGACGGAGGAGGGATAAATGATGCACACAATTTATTCTAGGGCTCGGAAACCTCCAGCAGCTCTCCAAGGACATATAAGAGCATGGCGGCTAACAGATTGAGGTTGAATCCTGACAAGACAGAAGGACTGTTTTGGGGGGACAGGAGGCAGGTGGGTGTGGAGGACTCCCTGGTCCTGAATGGGGTAACTGTGCACCTGAAGGACCAGGTGCGCAGCCTAGGAGTCATTTTGGACTCACAGCTGTCCATGGAGGTTCAGGTGAGTTCTGTGTCCACGGAAGCTGTTTACTGGTTCCATCTGGTATGCAGGATGAGGCCCTCCCTGCCCGCAGACTGTCTCACCAGAGTGGTGCATGCTCTGGTTATCTCTCGCTTGGACTACTGCAATGCACTCTGTGTGGGGCTACCTTTGAAGGTGACCCGGAAACTACAACTAATCCAGAATGTGGCAGCCAGACTGATGACTGGGAGCAGCCGCCGAGATCACATAACACTGGTTTTGAAAGATCTACATTGGCTCCCAGTACGTTTCCGAGCACAATTCAAAGTGTTGGTGCTGACCTTTAAAGCCCTAAACGGCCTCAGTCCAGTATACCTGAAGGAGCGTCTCCACCCCCATTGTCCAGCCCGGACACTGAGGTCCAGCTCTGAGGGCCTTCTGGTGGTTCCCTCCCTGCGAGAAGCCAAGTTACAGGGAAGTTACTGGGCCTTCTCGGTGGTGGCGCCCACCCTGTGGAACGCCCTCCCATCAGGTGTCAAGGAAATAAACAACTATCTGACTTTTAGAAGACATCTGAAGGCAGCCCTGTTTAGGGAAGTTTTTAATGTTTGATGTTTTATTCAACAGTGGTACCTCAGGTTACAGATGCTTCAGGTTACAGACTCCGCTAACCCAGAAATAGTATCTACAGTAGGTACCACTGCACTGGGAAAATGAATTAGATAGCAAGCTGTAAATTTTAAATTGCTTTTCCATAATTCCTCCCATTTTTGTAGCTCTATTGAGTATCCAAAATCCTGGTACACATCACCACGTCTATCAGCAAACCACAGATCTCTGGCATTCTCCCCAGAGCTCCAAAGCTGCTCTGTGTGGGACACTTTGGTGAATGTGACACAGCTCAAAGCAGTCTTAAATTTTCCAGGCAGCAACGAGTGTCTTCTAACTTCCTGCTAGATGCACAGAATTGATGGCTTAGGAACTGCTGAGGTGGCCATTTTTCGGTCAGTGATCAGGAACAGCTATTTAACTCGTGACAGGGAATAACCTTGAGAAGTTATGGAAACCTTAGATGCTCGGTGCACAACTGCCTGTTCTAATGGTAGCTTCTTGGAGAACACCAACCGCAGGGTGTGTGGGGGTTTTAGGGAAGGGGTAGTACCTGGATAGGGGACGCGGGTGGCGCTGTGGGTTAAACCACAGAGCCTAGGACTTGCCGATCAGAAGATTGGTGATTCCTTCCCTTCTTTGGGGCTAATCATCTGTTCTTTGCAGAGAACCACATTCTTGAGAAAACCATAAGGGGGACACCTAGTGGCCAAATGGCACAACTACATCGCAGCATTGGAATCAGGCTTACAGAAACACTTCAAGCCCTTTCCCCAGGGGTAACTCTTGTTTAGAGTTCCCAGGATATATATTTTTGTGGGGTGTGTGTGTGCTTTAAATGCATGGTGCGTACGCAGCTGGAGTCAGACAATCTAGCTTAGATTCACCGATAAAGAGCAAAACTCTGGGGATTCATAGGACTGAGAAATTGGAAGGGACCCAGTGGCTCATCTAAGTCTAACCCTCTGCAAGGCAGGTGGGGCATTCACAGCCCCACCTGGAGCTCCTGGGCTTGGGGTTTTTCCATGCAAAGCATTCCATGCCACCTTGGAAAATGCACATGGAATGTGTTCTCATCACCAAACATGGCAGGCAAGCTTATTGCCAAAGGTTTTTCCCCTTTCTCTCTTTTTTGCCCTGCTTGGACCATCCTCCTACCGTTTTTAAAGTTTTAAGACTTGGCATCTGATCTTGCTTTTTTCCTCATCCCTCCCAGTTCTGCTTTCCTTTGCTGCTGCATCTCTTAGACTTCAAGTAGGGACTGATTCGTTTTTTACTTGTCTGCACGCAGGCCGATCGGGGAGTCTTGTTTGGCTAAAGAGCAGGCTGCAATTGCAAATAAACAAATAAGTCAGCAGCAATGCCACACCTCTCAAACTCCTCCTCAAAAGATCCATCTTTAACCTCAAGCCTTCCACGGGCAAACTCTCAGTCTCTATGTCCTACTGTAACTAAATACAACAAGGCATTGCTGTAATCTCCTGGGGATAAAAAAGCTTTTAAAAATTAAATGATCAAACCCAGCAGTTATTTCTCACTTTCTTCCTAACACAACTTTCTGCCCTAAAACGGCCATATCTACACAAAACATTTAAGGCGCATTACAATCCCCAGAAATCTTTTTTTTGGGGGGGATTCTTTACCCCCTGCAGAACTACCACTCCCAGCACCCTTAACAAACTACAATTCCCAGGATCCTGGGTGTGATGGGGGAGCCGTGCGCTTTCAAATGTGTTCTAAATGTACAGTGTGGATTTGACCCCACAGGAAAAGATCCAGTCCTTTGCTAACACAGTATCAAGTCGAGAAATTTCTGTACCTTTGACAAGAGTAAATCAAGAGCTCAACAGCCACTTCCTCCTAAAGTTGCATCTCAGCAGATTGTGCATAGCACAGAGCTGTCCCCTCTCTGTCTCTTTGCATGCTCTGTTCTTTCCCTGACACTTTTTGGAGAGCGACGGGCAGGGGATAAATTTATAGAGAACGTTACGATACGATAATCTTTATTGACATTGTCCCATACAGAACAACGAAACTGAAAAAAATCTACATCAGACATTCAAAAACCAACAAGCCTGCTATCCCAGCCTGGTTAACCCCCTAAAAACTCTGATACCCCATAATTAAATACAATATACTCCCATAGAGACTACCTTACACTGCGTTTAAAACCAAAATCGCATTTGGATAGAAAATGTTTCTCAGGCGGCTAGTCCTAGTCTTTATAACCCCGTATCTTCTTCCAGAGGGACGCGAGTGGCGCTGTGGTCTAAACCACAGAGCCTAGGGCTTGCTGACCAGAAGGTCGGCGGTTCGAATCCCTGCGACAGGGTGAGCTCCTGTTGCTCAGTCCCTGCTCCTGCCAACCTAGCAGTTCGAAAGCACATCAAAGTGCAAGTAGATAAATAGGTACCACTGTGGCGGGAAGGTAAACAGCATTTCCGTGCGCTGCTCTGGTTTGCCAGAAGTGGCTTAGTCATGCTGGCCACATGACCCGGAAGCTGTACGCCGGCTCCCTCGGCCAATAAAGCGAGATGAGCGCCGCAACCCCAGAGTCGGCCACGACTGGACCTAATGGTCTGGGGTCCCTTTACTTTTACCTTCTTCCAGAAGGCAGAAGCTGAAAGAGATCATTTCCGGGGTGTGCACTATCCTGCGCTATCTCTGCAGCTTTCTTATGACACCTGGAAGCATAGATTTGATCCAAGGTGGGAAGAGTACACCCAATTATTCTCTCTGCAGTCTTTACAACCCTGGACAGCATTGTTTTTCCCCTTACCATGCAGCTCCCAAACCACACACACAGACCATAAGTTAACACACTCTCCATAGTACAATGGTAAAATGCCATCAACAGGTCCTTTGAGAGATTGTTTTTCCAGAGGATTCTCAGAAAATATAACCTCTGCTGTGCTCTCTTCATCAGGTCTTTACTGTTTTTCTCCCCAGGTTAGGTCACCTCTCAACTCCATTCCCAGAAATCGAAACACCGAGACCTGTCCCACGCACGTGCCCTCAATAATGAGTTTCGGGTTTCGTTCAGTCGCCCACAACTCACCCGCAGGGAAGACAAAGACTCATTCTGCTAGAAGGTGGGGTCAGGCGATACCAGCAAGGCACGACCACAGGGCAAGGACCTCAGCTGAGCTGCGCATCGTTTTCCTCTGTGAAACACCGATGGCCTTTGCTCCCCTGTCTGGCCCTTCCCCAAAGTCCCAGCCCTTCAGGAGAATTCTCAGGCTCACATGCTCTCCTGTTGACGGAAGTCTCCCAGGCCAACCCTTCGGATTTGCTCTCCAAAGGAAGGGAAAAAAAGAGAGAGGCACATCTATGTCTCCCAGGATGCACTGCGAGCGCATTCCTGGTGCTCATGGAAACGGCTTGAACGGCAGCCAAGATCTGTACGCCTTGGCAGAAGGCCGCAGCGGCTGTTGTTGAACCTAAGCTGGCAAGCGTTTGAGAGAATTAAGAAGCAAGGATACATACATCACAACTGACAGCTCTAAGCCAGAAAGCAGAAAGCAGGCACCGGGTTCAGCATCCGGGACGGGAAAAACAAGACATTGTTCTGCAGCAAGGATAGGAAGGGTCCTTGCCCCCAAAGAGCTTACAATCCGACTGGCAGGGGACAGGAAGTTTGGATGGATACACAACCGCACACTTAAACTTGACATTTTGAAATGTGAAATTTAATGGCGAGGGATCTGTTTGGCGTCCACATTGTTCCCTAAACTGAGTTTGTGGCTTGCCCCGGAGGAATGCAAGGCAGAGGATATTACTGAGGGTGCAATGGCGTTTATGGAGGAGTACATTTTGCTCTAGGGACACGGGTGGCGCTGTGTGTTAAACCACAGAGCCTAGGACTTGCCAATCAGAAGGTCGGCGGTTCGAATCCCCACGACGGGGTAAGCTCCCGTTGCTCAGTCCCTGCTCCTGCCAACCTAGCAGTTCAAAAGCACGTCAAAGTGCAAGTAGATAAATAGGTACCGCTCCAGCGGGAAGGTAAATGGCGTTTCTGTGCGCTGCTCTGGTTCGCCAGAAGCGGCTTAGTCATGCTGGCCACATGACCCGGAAGCTGTACGCCAGCTCCCTCGGCCAGTAAAGCGAGATGAGCGCCGCAACCCCAGAGTCGGCCACGACTGGACCTAATAGTCAGGGGTCCCTTTACCTTTACATTTTGATCTGCTCCTCAATGCAAATCAAAACTCAGCATCTAACCACGACTGGTCACCCCACCAGCACCCCAGAGTTCTCTACCCTGGGGAAACCCAGCCAGATGGGCGGGGTATAAATAATAAATTATTATTATTATTATTATTATTATTATTATTATTATTATTATTCCCTACCCTTTTTCAAAAGAGGGAAATTGGGTGGTGTTGGTGATGGGAGAGATTAGCAACCCTCTTCCAGTGTAAATCAGCTTCTGCATCTGGTCGCCTGCAGGACGTCGCTGCTCCTCATAGGCGAGCGGCCGTTCCACAGCTTGCACAGCCCAGGCAGGTGCCCTTCTCATTTACCCATCTGTGCAATCAGGAGGAGGAAACCAGGCGATTCAGACCCGGTTCCTCCGCCGGCGAGAAAGCAGGCCTGGGATAAGTTAATAAGCCGGGTCTCCGGGGAGCCGGGCAGAAGCAGCCAGCAATATCATCCCGCTGCCGACCTGGGAGATCAAACCCATCCACCCCGGCTGCTCCCCGGACCAAGGCTGCTGAGTGTAAACGAACCCAGCCTAATGAATTAATTAATGCCTCCCCAGGGCTGCCTTTGTGGCTGCAAGGGAAGCGGCCGCAGATTGCTGGAGGGTGCAGAGCCATCGCCGGCAGATGTTAGGGGGGTGGCTGGAGGCGAGCCGGCGATTGACAAGACAGCTAGCAGTCAGCTAGTTGGACCATCCATCAGACGCCCTTCTCAGGCTCCGCTTTGCAGAGAGACAAGAGGAGCGAGACACAGACAGGGGGAAAGATGGCGCTGGACCACCCCATGAGACCGACGCTTTGTCCCTTCAGCGGCTCGCCCTCCTTGCTGTTATGCTACTCCCGGACCGCTCTGAGTCAGCTGATAGAGGTAAGGAGAACGACCCCTCAGGAAAAAAACCCTGCACAGAATGGAATTATTCTCCTTTAACTGCGTCTGGCACCAGGGCAACTCAGAGACCCTGTTTGGGTTTCAGGTGGTAGCAGCAAGCCAGAGGAGCTTGGTTAAGTTAGTTTTCTTCCTATGATGATCCAGACTCTGAATTTTGCACCCCGAGAGAGACAGCTGGTTTGTCTGTACCGGGGGAGACCTAGGGGAGAAAAATCAAGTTTCTAGCTCTCATGGCCGAGGTTTAATATAATTATTATTATTATTATTATTATTATTATTATTATTATTATTATTATTTATTTATACCCTGCCCACCTGGCTGGGTTTCCCCAGCCACTCTGGGCGGCTTCCAACAGAACACCAAAATACAGTAATCCATCAAACTTTAAAAGCTTCCCTAAACAGGGCTGCCTTCAGATGTCTTCTAAAAGTCTGGTAGTTGTTGTTCTCTTTGACATCTGGTGGGAGGGTGTTCCACAGAGCGGGCGCCACCACCGAGAAGGCCCTCTGCCTGGTTCCCTGTAACTTGGCCTCTCGCAGTGAGGGAACCGCCAGAAGGCCCTCAGAGCTGGACCTCAGTGTCCGGGCAGAACGATGGAGGTGGAGACGCTCCTTCAGGTATACTGGACCGAGGCCGTTTAGGGCTTTCAAGGTCAGCACCAATACTCTGAATTGTGCTCAGAAACGTACTGGGAGCCAGTGTAGGTCTTTCAAGACCGGTGTTATATGGTTTGTAAGAAAGCTTGCCCAAGTCTGAGAAATGTGGCGCTGTCGTTTGTTTGGGGAATGCACAACGCATGTAAGAGAGAACTTATTTTGAAAACGTGCAAAGACTACTTCTATCATTGCCATGTAACTACAGCTCCCCCCCCCCATAGAGGGTGAGCTGCCAAATCAGCTCTTCCAGATAGGGTTAAGCCTTGGCGGTTGTGTATTTAAAGATTTGCCCTGGACCCCATAGAGAGGGCAGGTGCTGTCCTCCCTCTTTGTCCTGGGGCAAGTCTGTCTGTCTTGAACGGAAGGAAAAAGGAGGGGTGATCCTCAATAATTATATTTTCTTTCAAATTAGTGTGCTGTTCTCCAGGGGTGGAGATGCCCTGGTCATTAAGGCTGTATAGAGAAGAGGGCTATTAATGGATACTAGATGCAAATCAGTGTTAGAAACTGAGATAGAAAAGCTAATTGCCAAATAACACCTTAAACCTGGGTTACGGTCAGCACAACAGAATGTCTAGGTGCCTTTTCCCCTTCAATGAGAGTTGCTGTTGTTGTTAATTTTATATACTGTTTTGTATTTTAAAGAAAAAAATCTCAGTGCAGTTTACAACACATTAAAACATCAAATACAACAATCCAGAATTAAACAAATTCAAGCTTCAAGGAAAATATTTCGGATCCTTCTCTAATGGACAATTGGCTTTCCCTTTACAGTGGTACCTTGGTTCTCAAACTTAATCCGGAAGTCTGTTTCAAAACCAAAACGTTCCAAAACCAAGGTGCGCTTTCCCATAGAAAGTAATGCAAAAGGGAGTAATCCGTTCCAAACTTTTAAAAACAACCCTTAAAACAGCAATTTAACATGGATTTTATTATCGAGACCATTGATCCATAAAAGTAATAATCATTGCACTGTGAATAAGACAGTATTGTACAGTGGTACCTCAGGTTATATACGCTTCAGGTTACAGACTCCGCTAACCCAGAAATAGTGCTTCAGGTTAAGAACTTTGCTTCAGGATGAGAACAGAAATTGTGCTCCGGCGGCGCGGCAGCAGCAGGAGGCCGCATTAGCTAAAGTGGTGCTTCAGGTTAAGAACAGTTTCAGGTTAAGAACGGACCTCCGGAAGGAATTAAGTACTTAACCTGAGGTACCACTGTAGATGATAAAAATTAAAACTTTCCCCCCCCCTTACCTGCACTGATGATAGCCATTGTTTGGATGGGGGGCTTTTATCCATTTCTGCAGTCACACAATCAATCAGTCGGTAGCGGAATTGGGTTCCACACAGCCACAAAAACAAATTAATTGAAAAAGCCTCAAAAACAAAAATGCAAAATAAAAAGCAAAAAGAAAAGCGCCAAACTTTATCCGTTCCGGAAGTCCGTTTGACTTCTGAAATGTTCGAAAACCAAGGCGCAGCTTCTGATTAGTGCAGGCGCCCCGGAAACAATAGCCAACAGCCACATTGGACGATTGGCTTCCGAAAAACATTACAGTGGTACCTCGGGTTAAGTACTTAATTCGTTCCGGAGGTCCGTTCTTAACCTGAAACTGTTCCTAACCTGAAGCACCACTTTAGCTAATGGGGCCTCCTGCTGCCGCCGCGCCGCCGGAGCACGATTTCTGTTCTCATCCTGAAGCAAAGTTCTTAACCTGAGATACTATTTCTGGGTTAGCGGAGTCTGTAACCTGAAGCGTATGTAACTTGAAGCATATGTAACCCGAGGTACCAATGTACTTACTTCCAGATTTTCAGTGTTTGAGAACCAAAGCGTTTGAGCACCAAGGCATTTGAGAACCAAGGTACCACTGTATTTGTTTACTTGCTTAATTTTTAGAGCTGCCCTATAGCAGAAGAACTCTAGGGCGGAAGTGTGGTATAGTGGTTAGAGTGTTGGATTAGGACCTGGAAGATCAGCGTTCAAATCCCCACTCGGTCCTGAAGCTCACTGGATGACCTCGGAGTCAGTCCCAGTCTCTTCACCTACCTCGCAGGGTCGCTGTAGGGATTAACTGAGGAGGGGGGTGAATAAGGTGGGAGATAAAGGCAAAAAATGAGTTCTTCTGCTGACCTGCTTAAGAAAGCTGGAGGTGTCAGCCAGATGGAGGTATCAGTCACAAACCAGGCATCCCGAGATCTCAGCCCTACTTTTGATGAACAGGTTCTCTCTCCAGCATATTGGCTTGGTTATGTACTGAAGTTCTCACCCTGGGCTAGCAGGGGGATACTGAAGATAGTTTTCACTCAGGTCCACATATGCAAATAAGGAATTGAAAGTGACGTTCATTGATTGGATAGTTACAGAAAGATTGTTACTGTTGCCTTGTAAAGGTAAAGGGACCCCTGACCATTAGGTCCAGTCGTGACCGACTCTGGGGTTGCGGCGCTTTATTGGCCGAGGGAGCCGGTGTACAGCTTCCGGGTCATGTGGCCAGCATGACTAATCCGCTTCTGGCGAACCAGAGCAGCACACGGAAACGCCGTTTACCTTCCCGCTGGAGTGGTACCTATTTATCTACTTGCACTTTTGTGCTTTCGAACTGCTAGGTTGGCAGGAGCAGGGACCGAGCAACGGGAGCTCACCCCATCGCGGGGATTCGAACCGCCGACCTTCTGAATGGCAAGTCCTAGGCTCTGTGGTTTAACCCACAGCGCCACCTGCGTCCCTACTGTTGCCTTGTACTGGAGCTCTATATAAGCAGGCTGGCTGAACCCTTCAGTTCAGTTCTGTTCTGGCCTGTGAATAAACAAGAGCTGTTTGAAGGATCGCTGTGTTGTCTGATATGTTCACCCACAACCTAACAGGCTTCATGTTTTATTGTTGTTTTTGCCCACTTGTTGATTTTAAAATGAATTGATTTTAGAATGCTGTGTTTTATTGTTGTTAGCCGCTCTGAGCCCGGCTTCGGCTGGGGAGAGCGGGATATAAATAATTTTTTATTATTATTTATTATTGCTTGCATTTTATTGTTTGCTGCCTTGATTTATTTTTTTCTTTTATGGGAAAAGGAGGAGACATCTGTTGGAAATAAGTAAAGGAATAACCAAACACGCATGTCTGAATTAGCTCTTGTCCAGTTTTAAAACTCCCAGAACGCCAGTTCCCTAGTGCTCCCTTAGTACCAAAGGGAAAAAAACAAGGACATTTTAGCAAATTCAAAAAACCTGCCAGGACAGAAAACTTACCCCTGAAAAAGAGGACATGTCCTGGAAAAAGAGGACGTATGGCAACCCTAGGCCAACTTGCTCTTAACTCCGGGTGAATAAAAAGCTACAAATCTGCCCATGAGCTTGCCAACTTGGGCACGTAAAGCCCCTCAGTTATCTGAGGCAAATTCAGGCCAGTTCTTAATCCAAGCATATCCCAAACTTCCCATCTCAGAAGCAAGTTTGCAAAACCTGCTCCAGATTCAGACCATCATTAACAGCAATTAGCTCCGCCCATCGGCTCACCATCGCTGAATATTTAAAGCAAGCACCAGTTGCAAACACAGAAGGGGAAATTGAAGGTACAGTGGTACCTCAGGTTAAGTACTTAATTCGTTCCGGAGGTCCGTTCTTAACCTGAAACTGTTCTTAACCTGAAGCACCACTTTAGCTAATGGGGCCTCCTGCTGCTGCCGTGCCGCCGGAGCACAATTTTTGTTCTCATCCTGAAGCAAAGTTCTTAACCTGAAGCACTATTTCTGGGTTAGCGGAGTCTGTAACCTGAAGCGTATGTAACCTGAAGCGTCTGTAACCTGAAGCGTCTGTAACCTGAGGTACCACTGTATTGTTCAAAATATCATTATCACCACCATTCTTTCATAAAATTTATACACCTCTTGATGGTAAAAAAACAAACCGTTTACTAAAAGGAATAAAACAATATAGTTACCACTAAGTAATAATTTAAGACATTTGAAAAATTATAACAACAACATGCTAAAAAGAGATGAAAACTCACATCAACTTTCTAAACACCTGGCATATTTAACAAAAATGTTTTTGGCAGGTGCTGAAAACAGTATAGTGATATCAATAGGAAAGGAGTTCCAAAGTGCAGACGCTGCCACACTAAAAGACTGGATTCTTACAACCCATACAGCACTTTTTAAGAAGTAGCCCTCTGAATTTGCCTGCCGCAGACCTTTTGCCATGATTATTAAGACTCCCTGGTCCTGAATGGGGTAACTGTGCCCCCGAAGGACCAGGTGCGCAACCTGAGATTCATTTTGGAGGCGCAGGTCAATTCTGTGTCCAGGGCAGCTGTTTATCAGCTCCGTCTGGTACACAGAATGAGACCCTCCCTGCCCACAGACTGTCTCACCAGAGTGGTGCATGCTCTGGTTATCTCCCGCTTGGACTACTGCAATGCGCTCTATGTGGGGCTACCTTTGAAGGTGACCCGGAAACTACAACTAATCCAGAATGCGGCAGCTAGACTGCTGACAGGGAGCGGCCGCCGAGACCATATAACACTGGTCCTGAAAGACCTAGATTGGCTCCCAGTATGTTTCCGAGCACAATTCAAAATGTTGGTGCTGACCTTGAAAGACCTAAATGGCCTCGGCCCAGTACACCTGAAGGAGCGTCTCCACCCCCATCGTTCTGCCCGGACACTGAGGTCCAGCGCCAAGGGCCTTCTAGTGGTTCCCTCCCTGCGAGAAGCCAAGTTACAGGGAACCAGGCAGAGGGCCTTCTCCGTGGTGGCGCCCGCCCTGTGGAACGCCATCCCATCAGATGTCAAAGAGAAAAACAACTACCAGACTTTTAGAAGACATCTGAAGGCAGCCCTCTTTAGGGAAGCTTTTAATGTTTGATAGGTTATTGTATTTTAGTGTTTTGTTGGAAGCCACCCAGAGTGGCTGGGGAAACCCAGCCAGTTGGGCGGGGTATAAATAATAAATTATTATATTATTATTACATTATTATATTATTAGAGGGAAAGCACCTCTGTCTACCAGGTCTTAAGAGGCAAACAGGGAAAGATGGATTGCGACACACACTTCTTGCCTCAGAGAGCAAATATTGTCTTAACCCAAGTCCCAGATCTGACTCCCAGAGGCAGTGCTTAAGTAACACACAAGCTGCCTCTAAAAGAACACATTTTAACCACAAGTTTGCATGCAAGACATCTTCACATCTTGCTATCCAAGTGTCACACATCCTACCTGAGCTTTGTCCTGGGTCGCTGGTCAAATCTTGGTAGCCTCTTCTTTTCTAGGCCACTGTGTCCTTTTGAAAAGCTTGTTTTCCCCTTCCTTCCCTTTCCCTCTTTTTGCTTCTTCAAGAAAGACTTTGCTTCAATTTCCTCTTTTTATAAAGCTCCCATTTGGAAAGGAGGCGGGTCTAAAAAGCAGCAGCCCCGCCTCCTAGCCAAACCGACTGACAATGGATTTTTGCAAAAGATGGAGGCCAGTGAATGGGGAGAGGAATTCTCTTGCATGAAGCTAGATGCCTACATTTACCTGGGAGTAAGTCCCATTCAACTATCTGGGACTGAATGCTGAGTAGAAAGTGCAGTGTAAAGACTTCCTCGTGGGCTAGAGGTTCACTGGGGTTTGAGAAATGAAGAAGAAGAAAAGGAGAACTGTTTATTCCCACCCACCACCACCAAGATCTGCAGAAAAGAATAAGTGTGTTAAAGATTCCTGTAAAATTCCTAAGGTTGCATAACTAGCAATAGCAAATGTTGCCAGCTGCTTTTAACTGGAGAGCTCCTGTCCCTTTAATATTTGGACACTGGGAGGAAAAGCGGGTTTTCTACTCAAAGGGCTGGGATAGGACTATTGGACGCCCAAGGAAGATGAAAGTTGGAAAATTCAGGCCAGAGAAAGAAATGATTTATTCACACAGTGCTTTGTTAAATCTGCAAGCGCAGCTTTCTCCCAATTGAAACGCAGAGTGTTTGAGGACCAAGACATTCACAGGGAAACCAACATGCTTGTTTGCAAAGCTATTGTACTACCAACCTTACTGTACACTTGTGAAACATGGACCACTTATAAATGCCATCTCCAGCTCCTCAAAATATTCCATCAACGGTGTCTCCGAAAAATCTTACACATCACTTGGGAAGACAGGTGAACTAATACCAGTGTACTGGAAGAAGCAAAGATCACCAGTGTTGAAGCAATGATTCTTGAACATCAGCTTTGTTGGACTGGTCATGCTGTGCAGATGCCTGATTATTGTCTTCCAAAAGCAACTACTCTATTCCCAACTTAAGAATGGAAAGTGAAATACCGGTGGAGAATAAAAGAGGTTTAAAGACGCTCTCAGGGCACATCTTTTAAAATGTAGTATGAGCACTGATAACTGGGAAACACTGGCTTGCGAGTGCTCCAGTTGGAGAACAGCGTTTATTGAAGGTGTCATGGGTTTTGAAGACACTCAAACTCAGGACACAAGGGAGAAACGTGCTAAGAGGAAGGCACACTTGGCAAATCCACACCGTGATCAACTCCTGCCTGGAAACCTATGTCCCCACTGTGGAAGGACGTGTGGATCCAGAATTGGCCTCCACAGTCACTTATGGGCTCACTGTTAAAACCGGCTTATGGAAGACAATCTTACTCAGGTCCAGCTCCGAGGGCCTTCTGGCGGTTCCCTCCCTGCGAGAAGCCAAGTTACAGGGAACCAGGCAGAGGGCCTTCTTGGTGGTGGCGCTCGTCCTCTGGAACACCCTCCCACCAGATGTCAAAGAGAACAACAACTACCAGACTTTTAGAAGACATCTGAAGGCAGCCCTGTTTAGGGAAGCTTTTAATGTTTGATGGATTACTGTATTTTAATATTCTGTTGGAAGCTGCCCAGAGTGGCTGGGGAAACCCAGCCAGATGGGCAGTGTATAAATAATAAATTATTATTATTATATTATTATTAGTGATCGCCAAAGAAGAAACTGTTGGAACTGCCTCCAGAAGGAGGCAGTGCTGCTACCAACCTAGATGGCTTTAGAAAGATCCCACAAATTCCTGAAAGAGAGAGGGCTATCGATGGCCGGCAACAGCTCTACTGGGAGCTACTAGGGCTTGAATTGGGGACATTCTGCGTTCAAAGCAGATGATCTGCCACTGAGCTATGGCCCTGGGGCAGGGGGTTAACCCAGCCTGACAACTCTCCTCCCCTTCCTTCCATTGCAGTCTGCTCTGCAGACATCTGGTGCTGGAGGAGACTCTGGAGAGTCCCATGGACTGCAAGAAGATCAAACCTCTCCATTTTGAAGGAAATCAGCCCTGAGTGCTCACTGGAAGGACAGATCCTGAAGCTGAGGCTCCAATCCTTTGGCCACCTCATGAGAAGAGAAGACTCCCTGGAAAAGACCCTGATGTTGGGAAAGATGGAGGGCACAAGGAGAAGGGGACAACGGAGGACGAGATGGTGGGACAGTGTTCTCGAAGCTACCAGGATGAGTTTGACCAAAATGCAGGAGGCAGTGGAAGATAGGAGTGCCTGGCGTGCTCTGGTCCAGGGGGTCACGAAGAGGCTGACATGACTAAATGACTAAACAACAACAATAACTGCAGACACCAGGAAGCTTTTAGCAGTCTGCTGAGAAAACACACCAGCTCTTAATAGCCAGAGATCGAGTTGCAGGCACCAGGCAGAAGGCACCAGGGATGGGAGCAGCCTGGCCACTCTGCGCTCTCATGGCAAAGGGGTGGATCCTGCAGCAAGATGTGTCCAGTTCTGGGGGATATTGGCAGGCTGGAATGCAGGCAGAGCTTTTTTCCTGCTGCTCCAGAGGATAGGACCTGAAACGATGGATTCAGATTCCCAGGAGAATCCGACGAAACATTTAAATGTGAAGGTAACCCGGAAACTGCAATTAATCCAGAATGCGGCAGCTGGACTGGTGACTGGGAGTGGCTGCCGGGACCACATAACACCGGTCCTGAGAGATCTGCATTGGCTCCCAGTACGTTTCCGAGAACAATTCAAAGTGTTGGTGCTGACCTTTAAAGCCCTAAACGGCCTCAGTCCTGTATACCTGAAGGAGCATCTCCACCCCCATCATTCAGCCCGGACACTGAGATCCAGCGGCAAGGGCTTTCTGGCGGTTCCCTCATTGCGAGAAGTTAGGTTACAGGGAACCAGGCAGAGAGCCTTCTTGGTGGTGGCGCCTGCCCTGTGGAACTCCCAGCAGATGTCAAGGCAATAAACAACTATTTTACTTTTAAAAGACATCTGAAGGCAGCCCTCTTTAGGGAAGTTTGTAATGTCTAATGCTGTATTGTTTTTAATATTCATTTGGAAGCCGCCCAGAGTGGCTGGGGAAACCCAGCCAGATGGGCAGGGTATAAATAAATTATTATTATTATTATTATTATTATTATTATTATTATTATTATTATTAACTTCCTGATGGTAAGAGATGTTCAACAGGGGAACGGACTCCCTCGCAAGATGGTGGACTCTCCTTCGTTGGAGGTTTTCCAACAAAGGTCAGATGGCTGTCTTATAAAATCGGAGAGTTTCAAGGGACCTCTGAGGGTCATCCAAACCAACCCGCTTCCAGGCAATCTGTCAGGGATTTTTGAGCTGTGATTCCTACATCGCAGGGGGTTGGACTAGATGATCGCTGGGGGTTCCCTTCCAAGTCTACGGTTCTGATTCTAGACACCGGGCTGGAAGGAGCGCTTATCTATTGTAATAAACAAAAATCTGCCCTTATGGGGGACACGGGAGCCCTTATAGAGTCCTTTGTAGGTTCTCCATCAGTCGGAGAAAATAACAGAGGCCAACCTGAGAATATTGAGAAGCAAAGCAGCTAGTAAGCCTGTTCTTTATTGAACTGTTGCAACAGGGTGCTCCCCTAACACGCAGGTTCTGGAGGACCCAGAACCAAGGTGTACCTGCCCTTATATAGACATTTTAAATTGCCCGCCCTGGAGTCCAAGACCACCCCCAGAAATTTCATACCTACATCACAGAAGAGGCGGTCTACAACAGAAATCTGAGTGCATTATCTCCTGTCTGGCAGGTTACCTGTTAATGGTTACTTGATTGGATACCCTGGGGAGCCTGGCCAGTCTTTTGTAATGATAAATACTTAGTTCCTGAGCCAGGTCACAGGCTCACCCTGTTCATACACAGACATACCCTTAAGACAGGATTCGTGAAGGAAAAGACAATGGGGAGGCCTTTCCATTTTCCTTCCACCTTGCAGAGAAATATTTGAGGTCAATTTGGGAGGGACAAAATGGTTTCAGGACTTTTTCTGTGGGGTTTCAAACATGTGGTTTATATATGCAGTTATGAATATTTATTACATATATACAGTGGTACTTCAGGTTAAGTACTTAATTCATCCCGGAGGTCCGTTCTTAACCTGAAACTGTTCTTAACCTGAAGCACCACTGTAGCTAATGGGGCCTCCTGCTGCCACCGCGCCGCCGGAGGCCAATTTCTGTTCTCATCCTGAAGCAAACTTCTTAACCTGAAGCACTATTTCTGGGTTAGCGGAGTGTAACCTGAAGCGTATGTAACCCGAGGTACCACTGTAGATATAAGACCTTAATTTTTTTTATTTTAATATATTGAGGAATATGTAAATAATGTAACACAATTTACATCTTTTTACGACTGGGTGTCCCATCTCTTGGGGTTTATTGAGATGTGATTCCTGCGCTCTTGCCCACCTGAAGAGTCACCTGCCACTGGGAGGACACCAGATGAACCTGGAGGGATAACAGCCCTATAAGGATGTGATCGGCAAGGCTGTGTTTCAGGCACCCCTCTGCACAGTGGCTGCTCACATGGATTCTGTCTTTTAACAGCAGACACACTGCCTTCCGAAGGGGAGACAGAAATGTAAGCCTCCCATAATGGATTGTCAAGGGAGTTTGCTGGGCATGGCAGAAAGATGGGCTTCTGCTGCCCAAAGATCCATCAGCTGTAACCTGAACCTTGCTAACCCTCTTCCCTAAGAATCAGCTGGCAGCAACTGAACAGGGGATCAAATAGCAGGCATTAGAATTCCCTAGAAAGCAAGTCTGCCTGGCAGAACTGCAGCTTATCTTCTGCCCTCTGGTTCAATGAGCCCAATTCAAAGTGTTGGTGCTGATCTTTCAAGCCCTAAATGGCCTCGGTCCAGTATACCTGAAGGAGCGTCTCCACCCCCATCATTCTGCCCGGACACTGAGGTCCAGTTCCGAGGGCCTTCACTGCGAGAAGTGAGGTTACTGGGAACCAGGCAGAGGGCCTTCTCGGTGGTGGCACCCACCCTGTAGAACGCCTTCCCATCAGATGTCAAGGAAATAAACAACTACAGTTGTACCTCGGGTTACATACGCTTCAGGTTACAGACTCCGCTAACCCAGAAATAGTACCTCAGGTTAAGAACTTTGCTTCAGGATGAGAACAGAAATCGTGCTCCGGTGATGGCAGCGGGAGGCCCCATTAGTTAAAGTGGTGCTTCAGGTTAAGAACAGTTTCAGGTTAAAAATGGACCTCCGGAATGAATTAAGTACTTAACCTGAGGTACCACTGTATCTGACTTTTAGAAGACTTTTAGGAGACCCTGTTTAGGGAAGTTTTTAATGTCTGATGTTCTTAGCAGTTTGCTAAAACCCAGCCAGATGGGCGAAGTATAAATAATAAATTATTATTATTATTATTATTATTATTATTATTATTATTATTATTATTTATTTATTTTATTATTATTATTATTATTATTATTATTATTATTATTATTATTATAAACAAAGCAAGCAAGTTCCTAGCCCTCATGGGTTTGCCGAGAAAGGGTTAAAACGGGCTCCCCTGATTCCAGCAGAGGGCTGGAAAAGCAGAGGGAGCTGCTCAGTTTTGGCTATTTGGTGACACTACACAAGCTGGCTCCCTTTTTGTGTGTATGCAAATGCACAGAGGGAGGTGCCAAACTGGGTCTTTGACCCGGGTGAAATACAGTGGCACCTTGGTTCTCAAACTTAATCCATTCCGGAAGTCCGTTCCAAAACCAAAGCGTTCCCAAACCGAGGCACACTTTCCCATAGAAAGTAATGCAAAACGGATTAATCCATTCCAGACTTTGAAAAACAACCCCTAAAACAGCAATTTAACATGGATTTTACTCTCTAACGAGACCATGGATCCTTAAAATGAAAGTGATAAACAATGTGCTGCAGTCAATCCATCAGTAGCTGAACTGGGCTCCACAGTCACAAAAACAAAACGAAAAAGCAGCAAAAACAAAAAGGCAAAATAAATAGCAAAAACAGACAGACCTCAGCGTCACACTCAAAACGAAAGTGTGGCAC
This sequence comes from Podarcis melisellensis, assembly GCF_964234715.1. Lineage (NCBI taxonomy): Eukaryota > Metazoa > Chordata > Lepidosauria > Squamata > Lacertidae > Podarcis > Podarcis melisellensis. The sequence continues at coordinate 55,791,931 of NC_138544.1, forward strand.
TCAAAACGGAAGCATAAGACTCAAAATGGAGCACGTTCGGCTTCTAAAAAACGTTCGCAAACCGGAACACTTACTTCCGGGTTTGCAGTGTTTGGGTTCCAAGTTGTTTGAGAACCAAGGTATCACTGTAAAGTCTAATTTCGCCCCTGGCTTGATGCTTCATCTTTCTTTCTTTCTTTCTTTAAAAATGTTTTAATGAGCTTTTAATGCACTTTCTCCTCTTATCTTGTAATTTCATATTCAAATAAGAAAGGGGAGAGAGTAAACCAATGCAATAGGTGTTTTACAAAACCCTCACGTTCCTTTTGATCCCTTCCAGGACTGCACCAAGCGATTGCAATTTGCCTGCCAGTGGGAGTGGGAATTAAAATGCCTTGAGGAGGGATTTCTTCTGGGGGGTGGGGGTTGTTTTTAGGAATACCGTTTTGCTTTTTAATTTGTCTTTGTATTTACAATTGCACCAAAAATTCACTCAGCTAGAAAGTAACTGTTTAAAAACAAAAGCGAAAATGTATCTTAAATTCAGATAACCTGCCCCTCCCAGTTTGCGTTTCCTCAGTTGCAGTACGCACTCTGAACAGCACGCGGCGCTGCAACACAGTTTAATTGGCATCGCAGACTGTTGCCCGCAACATTATTTGCAAATGCAATCGCGTATTCCAGCAAGATACGGCTGGAAAAAATATTTTTATTAGCTTGCTCTGAGCTTGATTCCGTTTTGAATCCTCACTTGTGCAAAGATCTAAGGACAGCGCAAGCTTCCCTCAAAGGGTTTGCTGCCTTTGAAGTTGCTTTTTCAAACATTAATTACGGGGGCGCTCTAATCTTCCTAGGGGTTGCCAACTTATTTGCTTCGCTCTTTTGCTCTGCTCCTCTGCTCTGCTTTTCCTAGCAGCTTCCTCTACAGTCATGCTTACTTCCCGATCGGGAGAGTTGCTGCTATTTAATTTGTAACCACTGAGTGCCCAGATTGACTCCTAAGCCGCTTTGTTGTTGTTGTTTAGTCGTTTAGTCGTGTCCGACTCTTTGTGACCCCCTGGACCAGAGCACACCAGGCACTCCTGTCTTCCACTGCCTCCCGCAGTTTGGTCAAACTCATGCTGGTAGCTTCGAGAACACTATCCAACCATCTCGTCTTCTGTCGTCCCCTTCTCCTTGTGCCCTCCATCTTCCCCAACATCAGGGTCTTTTCCAGGGAGTCTTCTCTTCTCATGAGGTGGCCAAAGTCTTGGAGCCTCAGCTTCAGGATCTGTCCTTCCAGTGAGCACTCGGGGCTGATTTCCTTCAGAATGGAGAGGTTTGATCTTTTTGCAGTCCATGGGACTCTCAAGAGTCTCCTCCAGCACCAGAATTCAAAAGCATCCATTCTTCCACGATCAGCCTTCTTTATGGTCCAGTTTTCACTTCCATACATCACTACTGGGAAAACCATAGCTTGAACTATACGAACCTTTGTTGGCAAGGTGATGTCTCTGCTTTTTAAGATGCTGTCTAGGTTTGTCATTGCTTTTCTCCCAAGAAGCAGGCGTCTTTTAATTTCGTGGCTGCTGTCACCATCTGCAGTGATCATGGAGCCCAAGAAAGTAAAATCTCTCACTGCCTCCATTTTGTAAGCCACTTACAAAATTGCACAGCATTGTCAAAATACAGAATCTCATTTCAAAAAACAAAACAAAAAAACCCTCATAATTAAAATACATGTAAAAAAAGATTGCAATTGAAACTTTCAGGTGTAAACGACCAAGATTAAAAGGTGCAGAGGAACAATACCATTCAACCGTCGCAGTGACTGAAACCAGAAACTCAGGTGTTGAAAAATATATTGAATTTGCCATAAGCTCATCATCGCCATCTAGTGTCAAATTTGTATAAAACTAAGGGAACAAGCTGTACTACCAAAATGATTAAGGTTTTAAATGTCAATTTTAGGTTGTATTTTAGTGATCAAGATTATATATATATATATTAACTGCTATATCTGTATTGTCTCTGCTGTACCCAACTGCAATTCAATGTATTCCTCTTGTGTTTTACGATTTTCCTGATATTGTAAGTGAGACGGAACTGGTCTGTGACCGTAATAATAAAATTCACTTAAAACGTGGTATTCGCAGCTGTATAGCTGAGTCCTCAGGGACGCAGGAGGCACTGTGGGTTAAACCACAGAGCCCAGGACTTGCCAATCGGAAGGTTGGCAGTTTGAATCCCCGCAACAGGGTGAGCTTCTGTTGCTCGGTCCCTGCTCCTGCCAACCTAGCAGTTCAAAAGCAGATCAAAGTGCAAGTAGATAACTCTGGCGGGAAGGTAAATGGCGTTTCCGTGCGCTGCTCTGGTTCGCCAGAAGCGGCTTAGTCATGCTGGCCACATGACCCGGAAGCTGTACACCGGCTCCCTTGGCCAATAAAGCGAGATGAGTGCCGCAACCCCAGAGTCGGCTACGACGGAACCTAATGGTCAGGGGTCCCTTTACCTTTACCTAGCCGAGTCCTCAGGATGAGAGATGAAAGGAACTACGTAAACATCTTCAGAAGCCAGAATTGGTGTAACATTTATAATATTGTCTTCACTTGGCTCCAGAAAGCCACTAGATGGCCACACACTTCACCACCTTTCCTCCCACAAACTCAAAGTGGTGTCCATAATTCTCCTCCCAATCCTTGTCTTATCCTCCCAATAGCCCTGCTAGGTAGGTGATCTTCACGGCTGAGTGGAGATTTGAACCCGCGTCTCCCAGGTCCTATTCTGACCGCCAAACCGCTACATCGCACTGGCATTTAAAGACAACGCAAACCTGGCCTCTTAATATCCAACATGCAATTTATGGTTTATTTGTGCGCTAAACTGGTTTGATCTCTTTTCCTGCAGCCAAAGAAGTTTTTATGTTGCTGCTGATTGTATTTTATTCTTGTGAGCTGGAGAGAGAACGCTATCCGATAGGGCAGCCGATATAATGGTAGTATAGTACTAGATTTCTGGGCCATGCAATCAAGCTGCAGGTTGAAATATTCAGGGCAGACAAAATAAAGTTTTTGTTCCCGAAGCGCATAGTGAAACTGTGGAACTCACTGCCACAAGGTGTAAGGCTGTGCGCATGTAAGAACATCCCCCCATTTTATTTCATCTCTGAATTCCTTTTGCGCAGTTAGAGCTCTGCAGTCTGAAATCTGTGTACAAGCCTTACTAAGCCCACCTAGTTGTTAATTATTAAGTTTGCAGATGATACTACCATAGCGGGTCTAATTACATGTGGAGGTGTATCAGTGTACAGCGGAGAGGTTCAAAAAGTATCTACATGGTCCTTAGAGAATAACTTGCACCTAAATATTAGCAAGACAAAGGAGATGGTGTTGGACTTTCGGAGGAAGAGAGGGGAACTAGCCCTGTTGTATATCGGGTGTGTGTATGTGTGGAGAGAGAGAGGCTTTTCCTTTAAATTCCAGGGAATTTACCTTAATGAAGATCTCACTTGGAAAAACAATATAACTCAAGTGGTTGTTGTTGTTGCTTAGTCATTTAATCGTGTCCAACTCTTCGTGACCCCCTGGACCAGAGCACGCCAGGCACTCCTGTCTTCCACTGCCTCCCGCAGTTTGGTCAAACTCATGCTGGTAGCTTCGAGAACACTGTCCCACCATCTCGTCCTCTGTCGTCCCCTTCTCCTTGTCCCAACATCAGGGTCTTTCCCAGGGAGTCTTCTCATGAGGTGGCCAAAGTATTGGAGCCTCAGCTTCCGGATCTGTCCTTCCAGTGAGCACTCAGGGCTGATTTCCTTCAGAATGGAGAGGTTTGATCTTCTTGCAGTCCATGGGACTCTCAAGATTCTCCTCCAGCACCACAATTCAAAAGCATCCATTCTTTGGCGATCAGCCATCTTTATGGTCCAGCTCTCACTTCCATACATCACTACTGGGAAAACCATAGCTTGAACTATACGGACCTTTGTTGGACCTTTGTTTAAGTTAATGATATATTAATTCCAATTGGTCTACTCTGAGTAGGGCTTAGCTGGGTATGATACCTTGACCCTTCTGCCCATATGCTCTAACACTTCCTGTTCTTTTTTTAGGCCACGACCGAGCCGCCGAAAAAGAAACCGGACCCCATCACATCGGAGACTGTGGTGATCTGGGGCTTGCGCCTCTGGCAAGTGGTTGGGATCTTTGCCCTATTTGTCATGAGCGTCAGTAAGTCCCGCCTCTCTGCCTTCCATCCTAACCCCGAGAACCTCATTCCAGCATCAGAAACTCAGATATACCTTGGTACTCAAACTTAATCCGTTCCAAAACCAAGGCGTTTCAAAACCGAGGCTCACTTTCCAGTAGAAAGTAATGGAAAAGGGATTAATCCGTTCCAGACTTTTAAAAGCAACCCCTGAAACAGCAATTTGACATGAATTTTACTATCTAATGAGGCCATGGTTCCGTAAAATGAAAGCAATAAACAATGTACAGTGGTACCTCGGGTTAAGAACTTAATTCGTTCTGGAGGTCCGTTCTTAACCTGAAACTGTTCTTAACCTGAAGCATCACTTTACCTAATGGGGCCTCCTGCTGCCGCTGCGCCACCGGAGCACGATTTCTGTTCTCATCCTGAAGCAAAGTACTTAGCCTGAGGTACTATTTCTGTACCTGAAGCGTCTGTAACCTGAACCATATGTAACCCGAGATACCACTGTACTGCAGTCACACAATCGATCCATCAGTAGCTGAACTGGGCTCCACACAGTCACAAGAACGAAACAAAAAGCCGTAAAAACAAAAAGGCAAAATAAACAACAATAACAGACAGACCTCAGCGTAACACTCAAAACGGAGCACGTTCGGCTTCCGGAAAAAGTTTGCAAACCGGAACACTTACTTCCGGGTTTGCAGTGTTTGGGTTCCAAGTTGTTTGAGAACCAAGGAACCAGTGTCTAAACTAGGTGTCAAAGGGCTCCTTAAACCAGGGTTACAGTGGCCAAAACGGAACATCTGGTTGCCATTTTGGGGGACGGTGTCTCAAAAGTTGTATTTTTTCATTTTGGGTTCCTGAAATTCATTCTGATGGCACAGATAAAAATAGAACTGATAGAATTATGCAGGATGCGTGGCTAGTGTGTGAAAACAGCCAAGATCCAAGGATCCCCAGACTTGTATCTCCAGGTGGTGGAAACGTCAGGAGCTATCCTGGTTGCCCGGGCATCATTACTTGGTTGCGAGTGCCCCATAGCCGGGTGCAAAATGCGCCTGGCGAATTTCGAAAGTTGACTCATTCACACAACAAGGTGTGAATGATGCACAGAGAGGGGCGTGGTCTTGCCGGTGCATGGCCCCGCCCCTGGCCCCGCTCTTGCTCATTTAGAAGCATAGCTGTCAACTTTTCCCTATTCTTAAGGGAAATTCCCTTATTCCGAATAGGATTCCTCGCAAGAAAAGGGAAAAGTTGACAGCTATGTTCAGAAGAAGCTATGGTTTTCCCAGTAGTGATGTATGGAAGTGGGAGCTGGACCATAAAGAAGGTTGATCACCGAAGAATTGATGCTTTTGAATTATGGTGATGGAGGAGACTCTTAAGAGTCCCATGGACTGCAAGAAGATCAAACCTCTCCATTCTGAAGGAAATCAGCCCTGAGTGCTCACTGGAAGGACAGATCCTGAAGTTGAGGCTCCAAGACTTTGGCCACCTCATGAGAAGAGAAGACTCCCTGGAAAAGACCCTGATGTTGGGAAAGATGGAGGGCACAAGGAGAAGGGGACAACAGGGGACCAGATGGTTGGACCGGAAGCTGGAAGCTACTAACATGAGTTTGACCAAACTGCGGAGGCAATGGAAGACAGGAGTGCCTGGCGTGCTCTGGTCCAGGGGGTCACGAAGAGTTGGACACGGCTAAACAACAACAACATGTTCAGATGACCAGACAGGAATGAACCCATGGAGGTTAGGAGACCGTGGCTGCTGATATGATCCTGCTCACAGAGGCCCTCTCAGCAGAAGGTAAGTGCTGTACTAGATCAGGAACAGGGCTAAGCTAAGTCCTGATTGGCCGTCCAAAGTGGCCAGTCAGAAGGCCAAAAGCAGTACCTGAGTGCAACAGCAACTCTCCCCCCATTGGCAGTTCTGAGATGCATGTTACTCATAAGTAAATCCCTGGTTTTAAGTGGCATTTGCTTCCCAAGCAACAGCTGCAGAACCGTGAACAAAACTTATTCTTCAGGTTAGCTCAGAAATCATCTCTGCTCTCAAGCAAGAAGGCTTAGGCCCCTTCAGGTAGCCAGCACAGGCAGGTCTACTCAGGAGCAGGTTTCCAAGATGCTCAAAGACCAGGGTTGCCTATCGCTCCCTTCTTCTGAGAGGTGATTCATGGACACACAAAAATACTTCTTCATGTAGAAGTTTATAAAAATACATGGCATGGGGAAAGCATACAGTGGTACCTCGGGTTAAGAACTTAATTCATTCTGGAGGTCCGTTCTTAACCTGAAACTGTTCTTAACCAGAAGCACCACTTTAGCTAATGGGGCCTCCTGCTGCCTCTGCGCCGCCAGAGCACAATTTCTGTTCTCATCCTGAAGCAAAGTTCTTAACCTGAAGCACTATTTCTGGGTTAGCGGAGTCTGTAACCTGAAGCGTCTGTAACTCGAGATAGGAATGTCATCACATGCAGAATAATCTCTAGAACTTGCGGAGGTCCAATGAAGACGAATGTTGGGAGATTCAAGATGGATAGAAGAAAGTTGTTCTTCACACAGCACATTGTTAAACAGTGGAACTTCCTGCCACAAGAGTCAGTGATGGCCACGAAGCTGGAGAGGTTTGAAAGAGGATTAGAGGAGAGGGCTATCGATGGCTGCTAGCCAAGACGACTGGGCAATGCCTCCACAGTTAGAGGCAGTGATGGTTCTGAATCCTAATTGCTGGAAACTACAGGAGGGAAGAGAGTTCGAATCCTGCTTGCTGGTTTCCCATAATGCACATCTGGTTGGCCAGTGTGAGAATAGATGGACTAGATGGGTCACTGGCCTGACCCAGAAGTTCTGTTTACATTCTTAAATTAGCTCAGAGGGCTGCCTGTCACTCTTTTATTCTGAGAGCTTGAGGGGCTGGGAGCTGGGGGCACTGTCCTACAGTGGTTCCGCTCCTTCCTCCTCGGCCGTGTTCAGAAAGTGGTGGTGGGGGATGAGTGTTCAGACCCCTGGGCTCTCACTTGTGGGGTGCCTCAGGGTTCTGTCCTCTCCCCCATGCTTTTCAACATTTACATGCAGCCGCTGGGAGAGATCATCAGGAGGTTTGGGCTGGGTGTTCATCAGTATGCGGATGATACCCAGCTCTACCTCTCTTTTAAATCAGAGGGCAGTGAAGGTCCTGTGTGAGTGTCTGGAGGCGGTTGGAGGATGGATGGCGGCTAACAGATTGAGGTTGAATCCTGACAAGACAGAAGTACTGTTTTGGGGGGACAGGAGGCGGGCAGGTGTGGAGGATTCCCTGGTCCTGAATGGGGTAACTGTGCCCCTGAAGGACCAGGTGCGCAGCCTGGGAGTCATTTTGGACTCACAGCTGTCCATGGAGGCACAGGTTAAATCTGTATCCAGGGCAGCTGTTTACCAGCTCCATCTGGTACGTAGGCTGAGACCCTATCTGCCCACAGACTGTCTCACCAGAGTGGTGCATGCTCTGGTTATCTCCCACTTGGACTACTGCAATGCGCTCTACATGGGGCTACCTTTGAAGGTGACCCGGAAACTACAACTAATCCAGAATGCGGCAGCTAGACTGGTGACTGGGAGCGGCCGCCGAGACCATATAACACCGGTATTGAAAGACCTACATTGCCTCCCAGTACGTTTCCGAGCACAATTCAAAGTGTTGGTGCTGACCTTGAAAGCCCTAAAAGCCCTCAGTCCAGTATATCTGAAGGAGCGTCTCCACCCCCATCGTTCTGTCCGGACACTGAGGTCCAGCTCCGAGGGCCTTCTGGCGGTTCCCTCACTGCGAGAAGCCAAGTTACAGGGAACCAGGCAGAGGGCCTTCTCAGTAGTGGCGCCCGCCCTGTGGAACGCCCTCCCATCAGATGTCAAAGCGATAAACATCTACCTGACATTCAGAAGACATCTGAAGGCAGCCCTGTTCAGGGAAGTTTTTAATATGTGACATTTTTGTGTCACATTCTTTGTTGGAAGCCGCCCAGAGTGGCTGGGGAAACCCAGCCAGATGGGCGGGGTACAAATAATAAATTATTATTATTATTATTATTATTATTATTATTATTATTATTATTAGCTGATTCACATTTTTAAGCACAATATTCAGAGTCCACTGGATCCCAGGAAAACTATACCAGAAGAAAATAACAAGGGCAGACAACTGCTGGAGATGTGGGAGTAAATATGCGAACTTAGTACATATGATGATTAACTGCCCGATGATAAGATCATTTTGGTGCGAGGTGAGGATATTTATAGTAAGAGTAATAAAGAGAAATTGTTATTTAGGGGGATTGAATTTAATTATAAATTACATTCCGGATACGTGGGAGATTTCAAGGGGTGAAAAATAAATAAATGGATGTACCGCGCTATATTAGAAGCAAAAAAACTTGTTTTGATGAATTGGAAGAGCCGCAAAAAGATTCCATTGAGCACATGGATTGATGATAGGGACAGATTAGCTACATATGAACGAATTGCATGTCGACGCAAATTAAGAATGGATAAATATGAAGAAATCTGGAAGGAATATTTAAGCGATAAAGCGGACAGTGGTGGGAGGAGAGAGAGGTGGGAAAATATTGTTAAAAGGGTGCAGTCATAGGTATATCAGTGTATTTAAATCTGAATTGTCAAATTGTGTTATTGTTACTATGACTTTTGTTGTAGCGTTTTTTGCGGTTGTTGTTTGTATTGAAAAAAATGGTGATGATTTTTTTTTTTTTAAAAAAAAGCATGCGTCACCCCAAAAGTGACAAGGGTATAAGAGACAACCTTGCGCCTTTACTCATGAGTGAGGCAGATTTCGCTCTCAAGTCAGCAATCGTTTGTTGCAGCAAACAGAGTGGAAGGATCTTTCGGATTATTTCATTTATTGTTTTCCCACCGACAATGCTATTTATCTCCAGGAGCAGAAAGGGAATCTATCATTTTTAGAACAAGCCTGCTGAAGGCTGACTTTGGAGAATACTTGTAATTGTTTTCAAAATAAAGTGAGGTTTGTATGTGATCTATTACCTCAGGGTAACGGCAATGGTATCCAAAAAGCCAAACTTCCATTAATTCATACCCCCCAACATTTCTCCTGTGAAAATAGGGATGTCCCATTCCATTGTAATTATTTTATTATTTATACCCCACACATCTTACTGGGTTGCCCCAACCACTCTGGGCAGCTTCCGACAGATGTAAAAACATAATAAAATATAATAATAAAAATAACATTCCCTATACAGGATTGCCTTCAGATGGTTCGGGGGGTCAGATAACTCTATACCCTCTAACATTTCTCCGATGAAAATAGGGACGTCCTAAGGAAAAAATGGGACATTCCAGGATCAAGTGGCTTCTCAAAATACGTCCCTGGAAAATAGGGATCCTTGGAGAGTCTGTTAATTTTGGCAGCCATAATGAAACACAAAGAGATACAATGGTACCTCAGGTTAAGTACTTGATTCGTTCCGGAGGTCTGTTCCTAACCTGAAACTGTTCTTAACCTGAAGCACCACTTTAGCTAACGGGGCCTCCCGCTGCCACCACACCGCCGGAGCACGGTTTCTGTTCTTATCCTGAAGCAAAGTTCTTAACCTGAAGCACTATTTCTGGGTTAGCGGAGTCTGTAACCTGAAGCATATGCAACCCAAGGTACCACTGTAATTTTATCTTTATCATCACCTCCCAAGGAACTAGTTGATGCAATTCAACAGCACAGCATTGAGTTCCCACTTGCACCCCAACTGACTTTGGAGGAGACCCCCGACTTGCAGGCCTGATGTGGCTCACGGTGCCATTTTTGGTCAACTTGGCAACCCTGACCAGGCCTTGGGTTTGACCCTGATGCCTTGCGATGACCAACCTACCATCTAGAACAGGGGTTGGCAAGGTTTACTGGCCATCAGATGTCAAAGATAAAAACAACTACCAGACATTTAGAAGACATCTGAAGGCAGCCCTGTTTAGGGAAGCTTTTAATGTTTAATAGGTTATTGTATTATAATATTCTGCTGGAAGCAGCCCAGAGCTGGACCTCAGTGTCCGGGCAGAACGATGGGGGTGGAGATGCTTCTTCAGGTATACTGGACAGAGGCCATTTAGGGCTTTAAAGGTCAGCACCAACACTTTGAATTGTGCTCGGAAACGCACTGGGAGCAAGTGTAGGTCTTTCAAGACTGGTGTTATGCGGTCTCGGCGGCTGCTTCCAGTCACCAGTCTAGCTGCCGCATTCTGGATTAGTTGTAGTTTCTGGGTCACCTACAAAGGTAGCCCCACACAGAGCGCATTGCAGTAGTCCAAGTGGGAGATAACCAGAGCATGCACCACTCTGGTGAGACAGTCTGCTGGCAGGGAGGGTCTCAGCCTACGTACCAGATGGAGCTGATAAACAGCTGCCCTGGACACAGAATTGACCTGTGCCTCAATGCACAGCTGTGGGTCCAGAATGACTCCCAGGCTGCGCACCTGGTCCTTCAGGGGCACAGTTACCCCATTCAGGACCAGGGAGTCCTCCACACCTGCCCACCTCCTGTCCCCCCAAAACAGTACTTCTGTCTTGTCAGGATTCAACCTCAATCTGTTAGCTGCCATCCATGCTCCAACCGCCTCCAGACACTCAAACAGGACCTTCACTGCCTTCACTGGTTCTGATTTGAAAGAGAGGTAGAGCTGGGTATCATCCGTATATGCAAAATAGCTAAGCTAGTATTAGATGTCACCCCAGAACTGGCCCTACTAAGATAATAGAACAAGGATGGGGAATTTATAGTCCTCCAGGTGAAACTGGACTCCAGCTCCCATCAACCCTGAGCATTAGCCATGCTGGCAGGGGCTCATGGGAATTGGAGTCCAAGGACGTCTGAAAGTCAACAGATCCCCCGCCCCTGAATGTATGCAAAATTCCCATGGACTGAAGAAGATCAAACCTCTCCATTCTGAAGGAAATCAGCCCTGAGTGCTCACTGGAAGGACAGATCCTGAAGCTGAGGCTCCAAGACTTTGGCCACCTCATGAGAAGAGAAGACTGCCTGGAAAAGTCCCTGGTGTTGGGAAAGATGGAGGGCACAAGGAGAAGGGGACGACGGAGGACGAGATGGTGGGACAGTGTTCTCGAAGCTACCAACGTGAGTTTGACTAAACTGTGGGAGGCAGTGGAAGACAAGAAGGCCTGGCGTGCTCTGGTCCAGGGGGTCACAAAGAGTCGGACACGACTAAATGACTAAACAACAACAACATTGAGCCCCACAACTTACCACCTGTCCACGCAGAGGAGGTGACCCCATCTTCTTAGGGCTCGAAGCTCACCGTCTCCAGGAAGAAAGGTAAATAAATGGCAGGGCTTTGTGGGTGAAAAATGGTGGCTCTTTGGCTGAACGCAGAGTTCCTTCCTCCAGAATGCATAGCCAGGATTTGCCCGGCATCAGATCTGGAGGGTTAAGAAATTCTCGAGACAGGCCTGTCTGGCCTGGGAGGTGCTGGTTTCAGTTCAGAGCAGGGAGATAAGGCGAGAAATTTCATGGTGACAGGATTGTCCTCTTATCTTCATCCCAGAAATGCTTTGAAGTTTTCCTGAAGGCGGGATCTGAGAAAGGGGCTGTTCTTTGACCATTCATGGGATGACCAAACCCTAATTCTGGTGGAGGAGATCAAAGACCTCTGAAGGCAGCAGTAGAGGTGTAGATTCACAGAAAGCCCAGCCAGGGAGAAGACCCTCTCCTGTGTTCACCACCAAGCATTCTTCTGAGGCTCTCTGAAGACCTCAGAGCCTTGTTCGTTTTGCACTGTCCTTCAGGTAGTCTGTGCCTAAGCTTAAAGCAATAAAACCATGCTTAAAAAGAGTGGAAAACAGCTTTTTAAAGCATGCGAATGGCCGTTTAAATCAGCGATAAGCTAAGATCAGCTTGAAAGGCATGCAAATAGTCTACATATCTGGGTTGGTATGCAGGGATTGTCCTAAGACCTTTGCTCAGATAGGAAGAGGCAGGTCAAACATTGTTTAAGAGTGATTCATGCTGTTTTCTGACGGATTTCAGGAAAGAAAGAATTTGATACTCCAGGGAACTTCCCGATCTCTGCAGCCTATGATGAAAAGAAGGAGTTAATAGGATCTGGATCATTTTAGAGTCAGGGTGGGCTGGCTTTAGCCTGTAGAATCATAGAATTGTAGAGTTGGAAGGGCACCCCCAAAAATCATCTAGTCCAATCCACAAAGGCCGACATTGGGAGAAATGTAAAGTATTGCACTTGAGCAAAAAAAATGAGAGGCACAAATACAAGATGGGTGACACCTGGCTTGAGAGCAGTACATGTGAAAAGGATCTAGGAGTCTTGGTTGACCACAAACTTGACATGAGCCAACAGTGTGACGCGGCAGCTAAAAAAGCCAATGCAGTTCTGGGCTGCATCAATAGGAGTATAGCATCTAGATCAAAGGAAGTAATAGTGCCACTGTATTCTGCTCTGGTCAGACCTCACCTGGAGTACTGTGTCCAGTTCTGGGCACCACAGTTCAAGAAGGACACTGACAAACTGGAACGTGTCCAGAGGAGGGCAACCAAAATGGTCAAAGGCCTGGAAATGATGACTTATGAGGAATGGCTAAGGGAGCTGGGCATGTTTAGCCTGGAGAAGAGGAGGTTAAGGGGTGATATGATAGCCATGTTCAAATATATAAAAGGATGTCACATAGAGGAGGGAGAAAGGTTGTTTTCTGCTGCTCCAGAGAAGCGGACACGGAGCAATGGTTCCAAAGTACAAGAAAGAAGATTCCACCTAAACATTAGGAAGAACTTCCTGACGGTAAGAGCTGTTCGACAGTGGAATTTGCTGCCAAGGAGTGTGGTGGAGTCTCCTTCTTTGGAGGTCTTTAAGCAGAGGCTTGACAACCATATGTCAGGAGTGCTCTGATGGTGTTTCCTGCTTGGCAGGGGGTTGGACTCGATGGCCCTTGTGGTCTCTTCCAACTCTATGATTCTATGATTCTATGACTGATGCTAAAATCCAGCATTGCCTGAGCTCTGTGAGTGCAGCTTTCTCCCGATTGAAGCGCAGAGTGTTTGAGGACCAGGACATTTGCAGGGAAACCAAAATGCTTGTTTGCAAAGCTATGGTACTACCAACCTTGCTGTAGGCTTGTGAAACACGGACCACTTATAAACGCCATCTCCAACTCCTCGAAAGATTCCGTCAACGGTGTCTCCGAAAAATTTTATGCATCACTTGGGAAGACAGGCGAACTAATATCAGTGTACTGGAAGAAGCAAAGATCACCAGTGTCAAAGCAATGATTCTTCAACATCAACTTCGTTGGACTGGTCATGTTGTGCGGATGCCTGATGATCGTCTTCCAAAGCAACTACAGTGGTACCTCGGGTTAAGTACTTAATTCGTCCTGGAGGTCTGTTTTTAACCTGAAACTGTTCTTAACCTGAAGCACCACTTTAGCTAATGGGGCCTCCCGCTGCCGCTGCACCGCTGCTGCACGATTTCTGTTCTTATTCTGAAGCAAAGTTCTTAACCCGAGGTAATATTTCTGGGTTAGTGGAGTCTGTAACCTGAAGCATATGTAACCTGAAGTGTATGTAACCCGAGGTACCACTGTACTCTATTCTGAACTTAAAAATGGAAAGCGTAATGCTGGTGGTCAACAAAAGAGGTTTAAAGACAGTCTCAAGGCAAATCTTTAAAAATGTATTATAAACCCCAACAATTGGGAAACAATGGCCTGCGAACGCTCCAGGTGGAGAACAGCCTTTGCCAAAGGTGTCATGGGCTTTGAAGACACTCAAACTCAGGACGCAAGGGAGAAAGGTGCTAAGAGGAAGGCATGCTTGGCAAACCCACACCGTGATCAACTCCTGCCTGGAAACCAATGTCCCCACTGTGGAAGGACATGTGGGTCCAGAATTGGCCTCCACAGTCACTTACAGACTCATTGTTAAAACTGTGTTTATGGAAGACAATCTTACTCGGCTACGAAGGATCGCCAAAGAAGAAGAAGAATGTAAGGCAGCCCTGTTTAGGGAAGCTTTTAATGTTTGATGTATTACTGTATTTTAATATTTTGTTGGAAGCCGCCCAGAGTGGCTGGGGAAGCCCAGCCAGATGGGAGGAGTATAAATAAATTATTATTATTATTATTATTATTATTATTATTATTATTATTATTATTATCATCATCACAGCTAAAGAAACCCTGGCATTGATGCCATCCAACCTCTGCTTATAAACCTCCAGTGAATGCGTATTATTATTATTATTACCTTTGAGTATTTTCCTTGTTTTAACACTCCCTGCATGTTAAGCCTGATGGGTTTTTACATTTGTAAAGGAGCAGGGGATTTGATTCCTGGGGAGAGAAATGTGCGCTGTCACAGGCACTTAAAAATGGCAAACATTCAATTGCTCGGGCCATTAAATCCACGCTGGGATGCACGATTCCAGCATTAGGGCTCTAATTTCACCGCTGGCATCTGAAGTAGGAAGGAACAGAGCCTGGGTTTGGTGTGGAGAGGATTTGCACCGTTAAATAAGCACCACTGTTTTGGATGGTGAAAGTGACCAGAGCTTTCAAGCTTCTATCTGTTTGCCTGTCTGTCTGTCTGTCTATCTATCTATCTATCTATCTATCTATCTATCTATCTATCTATCATCTATCTATCTATCTATCTATCTATCATCTATCTATCTATCTAATCTATCATCTATCTATCTATCTATCATCTATCATCTATCTATCTATATCTATCTATCATCTATCTATCTATCATCTATCATCATCTATCATCATCTATCTATCATCTATCTATCTATCATCTATCTATCTATCTATCTATCTATCTATCTATCTATCTATCTATCATCTATCATCATCTATCTAGCTATCTAATCTTTCTATTTTAAAACCACCCTCTTGCCAAGCAGCTACAAAGGGGGAGCGCTTCAATGTACCGTATTTTTTGCTCTGTAAGTCTCACTTTTTCCCTCCTAAAAAGTAAGGGGAAATGTGTGTGCGTCTTATGGAGCGAATTCAGGCTGCGCAGCTATCCCAGAAGCCAGAACAGCAAGAGGGATCGCAGCTTTCACTGCACAGCGATCCCTCTTGCTGTTCTGGCTTCTGAGATTCAGAATATATTTTTTCTTGTTTTCCTCCTCCCAAAACTAGGTGCGTCTTGTGTTCTGGTGCGTCTTATAGAGCAAAAAATACAGTAGTCTTTTCCGTTTCATACGGGAGACAGACTGACAATCGCAAGGGAATTACAGTGGTACCTTGGGTTAAGAACTTAATTCGTTCTGGAGGTCCGTTCTTAACCTGAAACTGTTCTTAACCCGAGGAACCTCTTTAGCTAATGCGGCCTTCCACTGCAACCGTTCGCAAGAAGCACAACAGCCATCCAGGACTCAAAACCCTTTCTCTGAATGGTGATTAAGCACCCAAGCTTTCCGAGAGGTTTTCAAACTACAGTGGTACCTTGGTTCTCAAACTTAATCAGTTCCGGAAGCCCGTTCCAAAATCAAAGCGTTCCAAAACCAAGGCATGCTCTCCCGTAGAAAGTAATGCAAAAGGGATTAATCCGTTCCAGACTTTTAAAAACAACCCCTAAAACAGCAATTTAACATGGATTTTACTATCTAACGTAGGGGTCAGCAAACTTTTTCAGCAGGGGGCCAGTCCACTGTCCCTCTGACCTTGTGGGGGGGGGCTGGACTATATTTTGAAGGGGGGAAATGAATGAATTCCTATGCCCCACAAATAACCCAGAGATGCATTTTAAATAAAAGCACACATTCTACTCATGTAAAAAGACGCTGATTCCCAGACCATCCGCGGGCCGGATTTAGAAGGTGATTGGGTCAGATCCAGCCCCCGGGCCTTAGTTTGCCTACCCATGATCTAACAAGACCATTGATCCATAAAATGAAAGCAATAAACAATGTATTGCAGGCACACAACCAATCCATCAGTAGCTAAACTGGGTTGCACACAGTCACAAAAATAAAAAAAGAGCTGCAAAAATGAAAAATAAATAGCAAAAACAGACCTCAGTGTAACACTCAAACTTCGGAAAAAAGTTCGCAAACCGGAACACTTACTTCCGTGTTTGCAGCGTTCGGGTTCCAAGTTGTTTGAGTACCAAAGCGTTTGAGAACCAAGGAACCACTGTACAGCATTGGAATTGATCTGCAGAAATCACCAACATTATTAACCATGGGATGGTTCATTTCATTTGTTAAGACAACCGCAGCCTTCCTTAAAGGCTGATTAAATGCTTTGCTATCTTGTCTCCTCAGCTCACAGCAAGGCTTTTTATTTTTTTTAACTTCCTCTAATTTATGGTTTCCAATTCCATCGTTGCTGAACGATAACAAATGCTCTATCATTTCCTTCCTGCCCGATGCGTTCCTCATTTTTCATCCTCTCCTGCCTCCTATTTTTTCCTCCCAAGTTGAGGCTTCTCATTACCCCACACATCGGACACTGAGATCCTCCTTAACCTGCCTGGATATGTTAATCCCAGATGGGGCAGAGCTGCTTGGGGTTTCTCAGTCGTCGGCGAAAGGCACTCTGCACGTGCTCAGGGGATCTCCTCCCTCTGTTATCACGGTGTGCAATTCAGTGAAGGGAATCCTTCACATACACAGGCTCTGAAGCTTAAACAAGCTTTGCCAGAGAACTAAAGGAGGCAGTGATCGCCTCCAACACACTGAAAGATCTGTGTCAGTGAAGGAGGGTATGAAATGGATTTTCAGAAGGGAGAAATAAATCATTGCCCACTAACAGAAAGCTAGAATGGAGGGTTTTAATTTCTCTGGAGATGGTTCACGCCTCTTATCTGAGGGATGAGAGAACTGCAACAAGCCCTCATTTTCGTCTGGGTTGAAAGCTCAGCTTCATCCGGTCATAAAAGGGCAGCAGAGTATATTACTGCCAGGAGCTGTTTAATATATTTAGTTTTTTTAAATGTGCTTGAATGCTGTTCACTAGGGGTTGGGGAAGAGTTCTCTGCAGAATGAGCATGTCAGAGGAGCCTGGACTCTTCTCCCTGAGATGCTAGGTTTCTACATGCAGGGAGGCTTAAAAAAACCCCTCAAGGTGTATTTATATAAACTGCCTTAGGAGGAGGAGCTTATCTTACACGCCCTGCCTGCTTTTAAAGTGCCTTCCTCTAAAGAATATCGGTGGAAAATGCATTGTGGGACAGTTCACGGGGTCAACACATTCCGGTTGCTTAAAATGCCTCTAGATTGCCTGGCTGGAAAATGGGCACAAGCCTGTCGAGAAACCTCTGGCTTTTGCATGGTTGTAAACCGTTTTGCAAAGGTGGAATTCACACCCATAGCTCTGCTCCCTTTTGCCTCTGGCTCCTGAAATTCTGAACGCATCTGAAAGATTTTAGAGTCATAGCACTGCAGACCCAGAAGAGAAGCGGTTTAGTCCTGCTGGCCACATGATCCGGAAAGCTGTCTGCGGACAAACACCAGCTCCCACGGCCTGAAAACGAGATGAGGACTACAACCCCATAGTCGCCTTTGACTGGACTTAACCATCCAGGGGTCCTTTAAAGGTAAAGGTAAAGGACCCCTGACAGTTAAGTCCAGTCGCGAACGACTCTGGGGTTGCGGCGCTCATCTCGCTTTACTGGCCGAGGGAGCCGGTGTTTGTTCGCAGACAGTTTTTCCGGGTCATGTGGCCAGCAGGACTAAACCGCTTCTGGCGAACCAGAGCAGCGCACGGAAATGCCGTTTACCTTCCCGCGGGAGTGGTACCTATTTATCTACTTGCGTGGCGAGTTCCTCCCCCAGTGGAAATAAAGACACATGATACAATTATTTAAGGTTAATGGGCTAAATAAGGCCACACCTTTATTGGTTACAGGTGATGAGCGGTATTGGCTTAGGCATTGGTCCTAACCAACTATATCCGACTTCAGCCTGTCCGCTTGAAGACTGGGAAGGGTTAACCACCAGTAGGGGGAGTCCTGCTGATGCACATCAACTAGGAACTCCCCTGGGGGTCACCAATAGGGGGTGTGCCTTAGGCCCTCACCTCCCCAGGCTTCGGACAGAGCCACACACCCCGGAATCCTTTAACGAACTACCCTTCAATATGTGGGGCAGGTGATGGCGCTACCTCTCCTCTTCCATCTACTGAACAATGCCAATGCCTAACCGCCAATACCAAGGAAGTTGTGACGATTTGCTACGAGGTAGGCGAAAACCAAGTGGCTGGTGCCAATTTGCCAAGTGGAAAAATTCCTACCAGGCCCCTTAATGGCGACCAACCAAGGTCCATAGCAAGGTCAAGGAATGAAAACCTTAAAGGGTAGGAGGGTGGGAAACCGGAGCAGCTGGAAGTGGCAAAAGAGGGAGAACCCTGGCTGCGCTTGCATTTAAAATCGGGCAGGCCACGTCCCCAAAGCCAGCCGATTGACAGGGGGTGACGCAGCCGGGGATTCCCCCAATCATGTGGGGGCTGGGCTTCGGCCGCCATGTGCATGTTGGGGCCATGATGCTCGCAATCCCAACCTCCTCTGTAGGGTGGAAGTGACTTTGCACTGTGTGCTTTCGAACTGCTGGGTTGGCAGGAGCTGGGACTGAGCAATGGGAGCTCACCCCATCGCGGGGATTCGAACCGCCAACCTTCCGATTGGCAAGCCCAAGAGGCTCAGTAGTTTAGACCACAGGGCCACCCGCGTCCTGAGGGGTCCTTTCCCTTTACCTTTTTGAGATGAGTTTGGCACGTGAATCCCTTGCCCAGACTCTCTTTTGAGCTCTCCAAGAAGAGCCTAGATAGTCTTCTGTTGAGTATGACCTACAGTCTTCCTCTCCCCACCCGCTGCTGTGTGGTTTTAAGCCCTTGCAGCCCGAGCTAAACTCCCCCTTGTCTTTCTCGCTGCCTGCAGTCATCACTCTGTGCTGCATCTTCAAATGCCGTATTCCTCGGACCAAGAAGGAGATTGAGGCGCGCTACGCCAAACGCCAGGCTGCCAAGACCTACGCAGACAAGCTGGACACGGTGCCTCCGCTCAATGAGCTCACTGAGATCCCAGGAGGTAGTTTATTATTATTATTATTATTATTATTATTATTATTATTATTGTTGTTGTTGTTGTTGTTGTTGTTGTTGTTGTTGTTGTTGTTGTTGTTTGGTTTTTCAGATTAAAATTTTACAGTCATCTATCAAACATAGGTCATAAAGACAAGATTCCAAGGAATCTCGTGGACTTCCCTCCTCCCCTTTGTGGAGGGAATGTTAACCCTTTCCTCCTGCATCTTTAATCCAAATCTTTTACCTCTCCATTGGGTCCAAAATTCACCACTAAACTACATGTGTTATTCCTATACTTTGTAGAGATGGCGTTTATGTGTGTGATTTGGTGGGACTTGTCAGCGACACTTCCGTTCCTTTCCTTTCATAATTCAAACCCTGTTGTGTGCAGGGTGTGTTGTGTGTGTGTGTGTGTTCACCTGCTACATTCCATCCCCTTATTGGTTTGTTTTTGTTCTTGTTTTTGTCATGCATTTTGTGTGTTTTTTTATCTTATTTTTTTGCATTGTGAACCGTATCGCTATCTGTGGCTGGAGAGCAGTACAGTGGTACCTCGGGTTAAGTACTTAATTCTTTCCGGAGGTCCGTTCTTAACCTGAAACTGTTCTTAACCTGAAGCACCACTTTAGCTAATGGGGCCTCCTGCTGCTGCCGCCGTGTGATTTCTGTTCTCATCCTGAAGCAAAGTTCTTAACCCGAGGTACTATTTCTGGGTTAGCGGAGTCTGTAACCTGAAGTGTATGTAACCTGAAGCGTCTGTAACCCGAGGTACCACTGTATGCAAATAATGGTGATGATGATAATAATAATATTTCAAGATTAAGCATGCTGCTAGACCTCAAAGGTTCTCCTTCATTTCCCTTCCCTTTGCTGTTTCACTGTTCTCTCTTTCTCTCAGTCTCTCTTATATCCTTTTCTGATTCTCTGCCCCTTTCAGGCTCCACTGAAAACCTCCCAACTCTCTCTGGGCAAGTCGACTCCCTTCCTCTAAGTTCTCTGCCGGTGGTGAAAGAGGAAGACGAAATAGCACTGCCAATCCACTAGGGGGCACTCTCTGCCTACAA
The DNA here is from genome assembly GCF_964234715.1 of Podarcis melisellensis. NCBI lineage: Eukaryota > Metazoa > Chordata > Lepidosauria > Squamata > Lacertidae > Podarcis > Podarcis melisellensis. The sequence continues at coordinate 55,812,219 of NC_138544.1, forward strand.
CTTCCCTTTGGCTGTTTTCTCGTTTTCTTTGGAGAAGGACTCTGCTGTAGAGACTTTTGAGATTCTGCCGCCTCCCTCTGCTTTCGACCTCCTCCTTCCAGATCTTCCTTCTCTGATTCTGCCGTTTTCCTCTTACCGCTTTCTCTCTCTCTCGCTACATAAAGAGGATATTCCAGCCACGGAAACAGGCAAAGCATAACACTCAATTTAGCTCTATTGAACTCAATGGTGCTCCCTTCAGATTGCAGTCAATTTAATTTGCTTTAAAACAAAAAACCTGCCAAGCTTCAACAAAAGGTCTCCAGCCGTCTGGAACGCTAGCATTAGCTTTTAACCAGAAATTCACCTTGCGAAAGGAGAGCGTTCCCATTCAAATGGCTTGCATGAAGTAGGAACCTCGCCAAAGAAGAGAAGAAGACGTACCTAGCCTCTGCTGGAATTCAGATCGCCGGAAGAAATATCAACAACCTCAGATATGCAGATGACACAACCTTGATGGCAGAAAGTGAGGAGGAATTAAAGAAACTTTTAATGAGGGTGAAAGAGGAGAGCGCAAAATGTGGTCTGAAGCTCAACATCAAAACAATGAAGATCATGGCCACTGGTCCCATCACCTCCTGGTAAATAGAAAAGGGGAAGAAATGGAGGCAGTGAGAGATTTTACTTTCTTGGGCTCCATGATCACTGCAGATGGTGACAGCAGCCACGAAATTAAAAGGCGCCTGCTTCTTGGGAGAAAAGCAATGACAAACCTAGACAGCATCTTAAAAAGCAGAGACATCACCTTGCCAACAAAGGTCCGTATAGTTAAAGCTACAGTGGTGCCCCGCAAGACGAACGCCTCGCAAGACGAAAAACCCGCTAGACGAAAGGGTTTTCTGTTTTGGAGGCGCTTCGCAAAACGAATTCCCCTATGGGGTTGCTTCGCAAGACGAAAAAAATCTTGCATCCCCCCGCGGGTTTTTTTCGCTTTTTTCACCCTTTTCTTAAGCCGCTAAGCCGCTTATCAGCTGTTCCGCTGATAAGCCGCTTAACAGCTGATCGCTGGAAGCCGCTTGACAGCTGTAGCGCTAATCCGCTAAGCTGTCAATGGGCTTGCTTCGCAAGACGAAAAACCCGCTAAACGAAGAGAATCGCGGAACGAATTCATTTCGTCTAGCGAGGCACCACTGTATAGTTTTTCCCAGTATGGAAGGGAGAGCTGGACCATAAAGAAGGCTGATTGCCGAAGAATTGATGCTTTTGAATGATGGTGCTGGAGGAGACTCTTGAGAGTCCCATGGACTGCAAGAAGATCAAACCTCTCCATTCTGAAGGAAATCAGCCCTGAGTGCTCACTGGAAGGACAGATCCTGAAGCTGAGGCTCCAATACTTTGGCCACCTCATGAGAAGAGAAGACTCCCTGGAAAAGACCCTGATGTTGGGAAAGATGGAGGGCACAAGGAGAAGGGGACGACAGAGGACGAGATGGTGGGACAGTGTTCTCGAAGCTACCAGCCAGAGTTTGACCAAACTGCGGGAGGCAGTGGAAGACGGGAGTGCCTGGCGTGCTCTGGTCCAGGGGGTCACGAAGAGTTGGAGACGACTAAACAACTAAACAACACAACAAAGCCTCTTCTGGATCATTTCCCTTGTTTTCTATGCTAAGCACCCACTTCAAAGCCTCATTATCACCTTGTTCACTTTGCTGGAGGAAGGAGTGTCCATCGGTAACTTTGACATTCTGGCAGATGAGACCAGTCCAGAACAGGGACTCATCCAGAGGACCACCTATGGCTTTCTCAATGCAATGGGAAGATTCAAGGACAATCAAAGAAACGTTTCAACATTTCAGTCTGGCATAGTATAGTATTGTCAGGGAACTGCCATCGGAAAGAGAGATGGCGCAGAGGCTCCAGCAGACTCGGAGAGATTCTGCAGCGGAGGAGGGAACCAGCAGGGGGAGAGCAGAAGCTCCGGCAGAAGGGGAGTCGGAGGAGGGAGGGCTCTGGGATACTTCTAGTGAGAATAGTGCAGAGGTAACAAGACCCCCGTTGGCAACTCCCACCCTTCGCCGGAAGCTGTCACGCAGAGAGTCACGAAGGCGCATGTCCGTGAAACAACTTTTATGTTGGCGTAAATTTCGTAGACGCCCACTGTCAGATTCTACCAGCGACTAACGGAGTCACGCCTTGGGAGGCTCCGTTAGTGCCTCGGTTTGGTTGACCAGCCAAACACCAGAGGGATCAAGCTTTTACGCACAAGCAGCTCATTATCCCATCACAGCAATCTGACAGTCTTTGTAAGCTGCTTGTGCAAGCAGAGGGCATCATGAGCGAACCAGCCGGAACCGCAGGAGCTGGAGCTGGAGCAGGTCCAAGCCTGGAGGAAAGGTACAGGGCGATGGAGGTCCAGCTCGCGCTGCAAACGGCGAGGCTTGAGGAGAGGAGGGCTCAAGATGCGGATAAGGGGAAAACCGCCCCACTTGCCAGAAAGGTGCCTGGATTGGTGCAGAGATTTGGGGGGGATCCCAGGAACTATCAAGCCTTTAGAACGGAGATGCAATATGCTCTCAATCTACTGTTTGATGACTTCACCGATGAGAACTCTAGAGTGGCGTACGTAATTAGCCATCTAGAGGGAGGGGCGAGGGACTGGGTTCGACCCCTGATGGCAGCCAATAATGATATCTTAAAGGACACGAGGAAGTTTTTTCGCGCCATGGACTTGATGTTTTCCAGCGAGATTGAGCAGGGGGTGGTGCGGAGGCAGTTGATGGGGTGCAAACAGGGGAGCCGATCTGTACGTGAGTACTGGACTGAGTTCACTATGCTTATTCATAGACTGGGGTGGGATCTAGCAAGTGAACCTATTCAAATGTTATTTGAAGAAGGGCTCTCTCCGACCGTGAAAGATGAACTTTCCCGGGCGCCCAGGGCGGAGTCTATGGATCAGCTGACTAAATCTGCACTGTCCATAGGAGCGCGCCAAGAAGCAAGAGCTTTGGAAAAGCGGGAAGGAAAGGGGGAACGTTGGAAGGACTTCCGCATTCCAGAGATTCCGGAGCAGTCTTTCCCGCCCGCAGAGCCGATGGAACTGGGAACAGCGCGCGCGCGCGCGCGCAGTTTCAAACACCAGTGAAGGGCGGAAGAAGGAGGGAAAGAGTGCCAAGAGATGTTATCTCTGCCAACAGCCAGGGCACTTTGCCAGAGTTTGTCCGCAAAGGAAGGAATGGCAGGGCATGGCGGGAACTGTTGGGGGAAAGGAGGAAGGAGAAATAGAGGAGCAAGTAAAAGCCAACGCCTGGTTGCCAACATCAGGGCACAGCAGCCAGGCCAGGGAGTAGTGAATGTGCCCACGCCGGAACCTCCAAGACCAGCGCTTGTGATAGAGGTGTTGCTGGAACTGTCAAACGGACACCCACTAAAGATAAAAGCGCTATTGGATTCAGGCAGCTCCTGTAATTTCATGAGTAAGGAGTTTGCTGCTGAACACCAGATACAAACTCTCCCATTAAGTAAGCCCTTGCAAGTAACCACGATTGATGGGAGGGAACTGTTGGGGGGAGAAGTGAGCCAACAGACTGTACCAATGATTATGAGGGTGGCAAGACACACAGAACTGATAGCGTTTAATGTAGCCACCTTGGGAGGAGCTCCCATCATTCTGGGAATGAGCTGGCTGGCACTACACGATCCGCTAGTAGGCTGGCATCAGAGGGTGGTTTCCTTTGGTTCAGCACATTGCCTAGAACACTGCAAGGAGGGAGAGGGTCAGGCAGGGGCCAGAGCCACTCTAGCAGGGATGGAAGTGACTGACAAGGGGAAGGTGCCACCACAATACGCTGATTTGATTGACGTCTTCAGTGAAAAGGAAGCAGATAAACTGCCCCCGCACAGACCCTTTGACTGTCAAATCACCTTACTCCCAGGAGCACAATTGCCAGTGGGCAAGCTGTATGCCATGTCAGACCGTGAGATGCAGGAGTTAAGGGAGTTCATTGACAAGAACCTCAAGCGAGGTTTCATCAGAGAGTCACGAGCGGTGGGGGGCAGCCCAGTGTTCTTTGTGGACAAAAAAAACACGGGCAAACCCAGGCTTGTGTGTGATTTCAGGGCCCTAAATGCTGTGTCAGAACCAGTGACTTTCCCTATGCCCAGAATTGATGACATTCTGACACGGGTGAGAAAAGGGAAGATTTTTACCAAGCTGGACCTTAGGGGGGCATATAACTTGATACGTGTGAGGAAGGGGGATGAGTGGAAAACCACTATGTTCACCCCCTTGGGGGCGTTTGAGTACCTAGTTATGCCTTTTGGATTACAAGGGGGCTCCGCCTGCTTTCAATCATTCATGAATCACGTCCTGGGGCCATTGCTTTACAAGAACTGCGTGGCGTTCTTAGATGACGTCCTGGTGTACTCAGAGAATGAGGAGCAGCATGTGCGAAATGTTAGAGAAGTACTGAGCAAACTGCGAGAAAATCGGCTGTGGGTGAAACTGGAGAAATGCCAGTTTCATAGCAGGGAGGTGGAATTCCTGGGGTACCGGTTGTCTGACAAGGGGTTGGCTATGGATCCCAGCAAGGTTCAAGCGGTACTGGAATGGAAAACACCAAAGACCAAGAAGGACGTGCAAAGGTTCCTGGGCTTCGGAAACTTCTATAGGAAGTTCATCAAGAACTTTGCCCATTTAACAGCGCCCATCACGGATTGTCTTAGCAGCAAGAAAAAATTTGCTTGGACGGAAGAAGCGCAAGGGGCATTCGAACGATTAAAGGCAGCGTTTGCGTCGGAGGAGCAACTTTTGCACGTGGATCTACGGCAACCAATGCGAGTGGAGACTGACGCGTCAGACCGAGCGGTAGGGGCCGTGCTTCTCCAGCCGGGGAAAGATGCGTCTGAATGGAGACCGTGTGCATTCTTCTCGCGGAAGTTGAACAAATCCGAGAGGAACTACACAGTATACGACCGAGAACTGCTCGCCATTCATGAAGCATTCCGGAGATGGCGGCACTTGCTGATTGGGGCGCAGCACAAGGTTCAAGTCCGGACTGACCACAAAAATCTGGAGTACTGGAGAACAGCCCGAGTGCTGAACCAGAGACAAGTGAGATGGGCCCAGGAGTTCTCCAAATTCAATTTTGAGATTCGTTACGTGCCAGGGTCCGAGAACGTAAGGGCGGACGCTCTTTCCAGAAAGCCTGAGTACTTAGAGGGGGAGGGCGCGCCGGAAGCAAGGCACGTAATCCCTGAAGACCGCTGGGTGTGTGGGGCGGCTTTGGTGGGGCAGAAAGAACTGTTAGAGGGTACGGAGAACGACGAATACGCCCAAGAGAAACTCAGAGAACTCAGGAGGACAGAGGAGAACACAGGGGGGTTTGAAGAAAAGAGTGGGGCGTTGTATTACAAAGGGGCACTGTACATACCCGATGGGGAACTGAGGGGCAGAGTACTCAAGCAGTTGCATGATAGCCCCACAGCGGGGCATTTTGGACAGCACAAAACCATGTGGTTGGTTACCAGGGAGTTTTGGTGGCCCAAGGTGAGGGAGGATGTACGGGAATATGTCAGGGGTTGCGACAGGTGCCAGCGAGCGAAAGGGGAGAGGGTGGCGCCAGCGGGGCTCTTACAACCCTTACCCACACCAGAAAGGCCATAGGAGGCAGTCTCCATAGATTTTATGACGGACCTGCCAAAATCCAAGGGCAAAACGGCGGTCATGGTAGTGGTAGATCTATTAACTAAGATGTGTCATTTTATAGCCTGTTCACATGCAGTCACAGCGGAGGAAACCGCCAAGTTGTTCGTAGAGCATATTTTCCGGTTGCATGGTGCCCCCTTGAGGGTGGTCAGCGACAGAGGGAAACAGTTTACTTCCAGGTTCTGGAGGAAACTTATGAGCTTACTGCACGTGGAAATCAATTTCTCCACTGCCCGGCACCCGGAAACAAATGGGCAAGCGGAAAGGGCAAACGGGATTTTACAACAATACCTGAGGTGTTATGTAAAGGACCGAGAAAATGATTGGGTAGATAAGTTACCTCTGGCAGAATTTGCCTACAACAACGCTGAGAACGTGTCCACAGGGCTGAGTCCCTTTCTGGCAAATTATGGGTGTCATCCCAGGGCATTTCCAGGAGAAGGAGGGGAGAGGTGGAGTGTGCCGGCGGCGGAACATTTTGTTGAAGAGATGGAAGCCATCCACCGTCAGCTACAACTTAACTTAGAGAGAGCCAAGGAAGAATATAAAAAGCAAGCAGACAAAAATAGGAGGGAAGGTGAAACTATAAGGGTGGGAGACCGGGTGTGGCTATCCACCCAGGGACTACCTTTCAAGGGGGGTTGTAAGAAACTGAAACCCAAAAGATTGGGACCCTTTGAGGTCATACAGCAGGTGAACCCAGTAGCATTCAAACTCAGACTGCCCAGTCACATGAAATTGCACCCAGTATTTCACAGGTCATTACTGTCGCCGTACCGAGAGGGACGTGAATGGGGGGGGGGAGCGTGAGAGAGAGGTCTCCCGAACGCCCGTGATAGAAGAGAGAGAACGCGACATGAACGTGGCAGGAATCATTGATTCCAGGTGGAAGGGGGATCAGGTGGAATATCTGGTAGAATGGGAGGGGAAGTAGAGTCGGAAAACACTTGGGTACCCGCTGAGGTAGTCAATGACGAGGTTTTAATAGAAACATTTCATCGGCGTTTCCCAAAAAAACCGCAACCCGTGGCACGATTTAGAAGGGAACACTTTGGGACCACCGATGAGGAAGGAGAGTTTGGAGGGTTCCCAGAGTCAGGGGTGGGTGAGGAAGCCGACTCCGACGAAGAAGAGGAAGACGGGGAGAGAGACGGTACGCCATGGTTAGAAGTGTTTGAATCCTCGGACGACGAGGAGAGTTCCTTTAGGGGCTTTCCGCCCTCACCGCCAGTGGGAGAGGACGCGGGGGGTGAAGGGGGCCCTGAGGGGGAGGTGGATGTCAGGGAACTGCCATCGGAAAGAGAGATGGCGCAGAGGCTCCAGCAGACTCGGAGAGATTCTGCAGCGGAGGAGGGAACCAGCAGGGGGAGAGCAGAAGCTCCGGCAGAAGGGGAGTCGGAGGAGGGAGGGCTCTGGGATACTTCTAGTGAGAATAGTGCAGAGGTAACAAGACCCCCGTTGGCAACTCCCACCCTTCGCCGGAAGCTGTCACGCAGAGAGTCACGAAGGCGCATGTCCGTGAAACAACTTTTATGTTGGCGTAAATTTCGTAGACGCCCACTGTCAGATTCTACCAGCGACTAACGGAGTCACGCCTTGG